>NC_089841.1:265361449-265716449 GCF_035609145.1 Eleutherodactylus coqui | reverse complement strand
CAAAAAAAAAAAAAATATGCAACACTGCAAAAAGCAGCCTCAACAGTACTGCACACGGTCAGATGTGGCCCTAAGAAACACCGTTGGGGTTCTTGAAGCCTAAAATCAATTCTAACACTCTCCCTATAGCAGCTCCGGCATCAGCAGCACTTTCCCTGATCTCTGTCAGAATGCATCTGTGGCGAGCCGCCGCAGGGGCCGATTTATATACTCGGGTGACATCTGATCTCCCCAGCCACTCACTGCAGGGGGGTGGTATAGGGCTTGAACGTCGCAGGGGGAAGTTGTAATGCCTTCCCTGTCTTTCTATTGGCCAGAAAAGCGCGCTAACGTCTCAGAGATGAAAGTGAAAGTAACTCGAACATCGGTGGTGCTCGCCTCTAGTAACGAGCATCTCGAACACGCTATTACTTGAACGAGTATCAAGCTCGGACGAGTACGTTCGCTCATCTCTAGTAAAAATACATTTTCAAAAATGTCTCAAAAAAGGTGGTGCACAAGGGGTTTTAGCTCCTGTTGAGTACATTGTCAGACAATTATTTCATGCCTCCCTAATAAAAATAGCTTTTAGCTACTCCCTACAATTCGGTTTCTGTCACACATTCAGGGTTTTTTATACAGTTTTTATACCAAGAACAAAGGGTTGGACATTGACTTATAGGGTTACTATCCAAGTGGTGGCATGAGAAAGACAGCTTTCTTATCCCTGAGTGGGATCTCATTTGCATACCACTTTTCCCAGAGAGCATTTCCTGGCCTATAGGACTCCCTATGCCAACTGGCACTGTCCACAACAAGAAACAGTACTGCCAGACCTTTCAGAGGGAAAAAAAAGCACCAAGCTGGTTTAGTATATTTCCTCCAGCGCAGAGTGTGCTTAACACATGTAGCAGCGCAAACCTCTTCATGTATCAAGCACATCCCAACACCTCCATGTGCCCCCACATAAATGTATGTCTGGTCCTGACCCAGGGTACATTTTTAGCATAATTTACACCAGTTTCTGGGCTAAAATATACATAAATCTGTTGTTATGGGGAGGCCATGCCCCCAACAAGCCATGCTCACGTTCCCTAGAAGGCTGGCGCAGAAGGATGAGAAGTTGCAAAATTTTCATGGAAGCAGACCTTTTGCCAAATTTTGCAACTTTTGTATGTTAGTTTTCATGTGTAAAACCTTCTTAAATGTCCTTCTATGTTTTTATTTAAACATTACAGCGTTTCAGAAAAGCATATACACTGAGGCATTGTGTTTACCTTTCCTGGCTTCATGCTGCCCATGAATGTTCTATACTATTGATATTTAATGTTTTTTATGAAATGGTGAAGTTTTGAACCTTCTCAAAAAGTGATAAGATACTAAGAATTTTTGCAGTTCAGTAAAAACGTTTAGTAAAAAGTTTGAAAAAACTCCCTACCTCCATTTCCGTCTCTTTTTACCGCACCATCAAAACATTCAACCTGTTTGAACTGCAAGGACGTATATACCATAGAAGCAGACAATGCAGTTGCTATGTAGTCCATGAAAAGAGAGAACCCAGTGATATTTGGTCCCTCCCCCTTTTCCTCTGGGTGCCTGGAACCAGTGTATGGCTACCCTCTCTAGAGGAACTAAATTGCTAGAAAACAAGGGATTGAAAATTGGTCTAAGCAGAGCTGGACTGACCCACAGGAAAACAGGTGAATACCCAGGTCGGCCCTAAGTAGGGTTGCCACCCGGCCCATAATCTACCGGCCTGGCTGGTATTGTTTCTGCCAGGCCGGTGCCAGTATTTTTTTCTACTGGCCCTATTACAAGCCGGTATTTTCAGAGCCTGCACTGCTCCCTAGTGCAAGTTAACTCTCCTCCGGCAGTCCTGACATCAGAGGAAACACAGACCTGCAGAGCCGGCAGCTTCCAGGGCCTCCGATGATGCCATGCCATGTGATACCATGTGATACCCACGTTGGGTGTTTTTCTTCAATCATATTCACACCATTCTTCGTCTAGACAGATGTGACGTTTTTGTAGCATGATTGCATCAGTTTCACAGCAGCTTCTCTGGGGACATTCAACGGACATCTACTAAGAGTTGGTGCACCCCTAACCAACTATAGAACAGCCACATAACATGATTGGAATCCATTATCCAACATCTCACAAACGAAAAGGAAATGCCACACGAGATGAAGGGGAATAAAATGAACCCCTCACAAAATATGTCATAGCTAACACAAGAGGAAGTGCGGAAGCGATTAAAGAAGACTAAAATCGATAAATCGCCAGGCCCAGATGGATTACACCCAAGGATACTAAGGGAACTAAGTGACGAGATAGCTAGGCCACTATAGCTAATATTTCTAGACACTATCAAGACCGGGGTTGTACCATTGGATTGGCGCATTGCCAACGTGCTTCCAATTTACAAAAAGGGGAGCAAAAGGGAGCCTAGTAACTACAGGCCAGTAAGTCTCACTTCAATAACGGGAAAACTTTTCGAGGGGATTCTGAGAGACGCCATCGATGAGTACCTCAAGGAGAACAAGGGAATAACTCCTCACCAGCATGGATTCATGAAGGGTCGCTCATGTCAGACAAATCTGATCAGTTTTTACGACAAAGTAAGCTCTAAGCTGCACCTGGGAGAATCTATTGATCTCGTATATCTGGACTTCTCTAAAGCCTTTGACACCGTGCCACATAATAGGCTAATATACAAAATGAGGCAGCTCGGACTGGGCGAAAACATGTGTAAGTGGGTAAAAAATTGGCTCAATGATAGAAAGCAGAGGGTGGTAATAAATGGTTCATACTCTGATTGGACCACAGTCGCTAGCGGGGTGCCACAGGGTTCAGTATTAGGCCCCATTCTGTTCAATATATTTATCAATGACCTGATAGAGGGGCTGCACAGTAAAATATCAATATTTGCAGATGACACAATATACCAATTTACACAATTACCAATATACACTTAATGGGGCACTGCTAGGGAAAAGTGATATGGAAAAAGACCTGGGGGTATTAGTGGATTGTAGACTAAACTGGAGTAAACAATGCCAGTCAGCTGCTGCAAAGGCAAATAAAGTCTTGGGGTGTATTAAAAGAGGTATAGGGGCGAAGGACGAGAACATTATCCTTCCATTATATAAGGCAGTAGTCAGGCCCCACATGGAATACTGCGCACAGTTCTGGACACCGGTGCTCAGGAAAGATGTTACAGTACTGGAGGGGGTTCAAAGAAGAGCAACTTAACTAATACATGGAATGAAGGGACTGGAATACCCAGAGAGGCATCAAAACTGGAATTATTTACTCTAGAAAAAATATGGCTAAGGGGTGATGAAATAGCTATGTATAAATACATGAGGGGACAATACAAGGATCTCTCCCATGATCTGTTTATACCCAGGACTGCGACGGTAATAAGAGGGCATCCACTACGTCTAGAAGAAAGCAGGTTTCATCACCAACACAGAAGGGGTTCTTTACTGTAAGAGCAGTGAGACTGTGGAACTCTGCCTGAGGACGTGGTGACGGCAAAATCCATAGAGGAGTTTAAAAGGGGACTTGATGTCTTTCTGGAGAAGAAGGATATTATAGGTTATAAATCTTAGGTTAATTGTTAATATATATATATATATATATATAGACAGGTAGGAACTATTAGGGGTTGATCCAGGGAACAGCCTGATTGCCATTAGGGAGTCGGGAAGGAATTTTTATTCCCCAAAAGGGCTAATTGGCTTCTGCTCTTGGGGTTTTTTTTGCCTTCCTCTGGATCAACACAGGAGGATAGACAGGCTGGACTAGATGGACATTGTCTTCATTCAGCCTAACGAACTATGTTACTATGTTACCTCCTGGTAGATCATCTTCATGAAAAATACTACTCTTAAAGGGGTTTTGTCATTAAAAAAAAATTATCTAAACGTACCTATCCCTTCCCTGCCTGTCTCCTTATCACATCTTCTCCTGGTTGAGCTTCCCCACTGCCCCAGATCAGCTCACTGCTGGCTGGGCCCAGCTTGTTATGAAGGCTGCTCATCACAAACTCCTTCCTGCTGGGTCAGTGACGGTCACATCCCTGTGCTGTAGCTTCACTGCCTAGGAAGGAATTGTAATCTATTTCAGAGTCAGCTCACATGAGCAATCTCTGAAGAAGATAGGCAGTCCTCCTGCTGGCCTGTGAGCTGTGACATAACGTACATTGGCAGACTGACAACCTAATGTACCTAACCTCACAGGAAGGAGCAGAATCAGGCAAGTGGAGGTGATGTGACCCCCCCCCCCCCCCACCACCTCCTGGACTGCAGGAGACAGGAGATCAGGGAGGTGAAGATCTGGTAAGTAGACTGATGGGGGAGGAATAGATAAGTAGAGCATTTTTCTTTTTTTAGTGACAGAACCCCTTTAAAGGTCTAAGACAAAATTGTCATACAACTTTGCTTCTATACAAGATATATATATTACCATCAACCCGTTTGTTATAATTAACCTGCGGGGGGAGAATAAGGAAATCCAATCCTCAGCAGTGCGGGATTTCCTTATTCTCCCTGCAGGCGAACCCTGACCACGCTGCTGGGAATTTCCTTATTCTTCCCTGCAGGTGAATCCCGGCTGAGATGAAGGGAAGCCCCGCAGAGAAGGGGGTTACCCTGGGGCTTTCCTTCATCTGTCTCTTCCCCCTCGCAGCTGCAGCACTTGTTTTCGCGTGAATTGGCAATCTCACCGCTGATTAAGCTCATGGCTTGATTACGGGAAATCGTCTATTCATGCATTTTTTTTTGCGCAGGTAAGTTTGGCGTGAATTTCACGACTGTGAATGAGGCCTAAACTGCACATAGTCTCTGCATGTGAGAGGAGGAATGAAGGAAAAGCACCTGAGTGACATCTGCTGGAAAATTAGCACTACAAATTATTCAAATAATTCTTTAATAAGCTGCTTAATTGGCTCTGCAGCTGTAAGAAAGGACAGCAATAAAACGCTCCTTCCTTTACAAAGATGAATTGATGAAGTGTGATGGCAAACTAAATAGCATGAAACTTCCTTTAAAAATATTTGCTTGTCACAAAAACTGTTAAGAGCAAAGACCTAACATGAGCCCATAAATGACAATAATGCTCAACAGCTGTATATACTGATTACTTTCTGTTTAGAATAAGGGCTCCTTCACACGGGCGCTGCGATTTTCGTCTGGCAACATCAAGGCCGCAGCGCCGGCAAAAATTGCATGAATGAGAGGCAGCCGTGACCAGGAGTCTATGGGAACGGCCGAAAAAATAGATCCAGAACTATGTTCTCCAGTAGGCATAAAAATGGCCGGCCGGAATACGCACCATATGCGCTATCTTTTCCGGATGGCCGTTTTTACGCAACGAAAAATCGGGCATCTGAACTGATGCATTGGAATCCAATGCATCAGATAGTCACGTATATTGGCCAGCAGTGAAAACGCGGCTGATATATGCTCGTGTGAATAAGCCCTAACTGACATAAATGGAGGTGGGATGTGGCTTTTGGCACTTTAGGCTACGATACATGGTTTCTTTTGGCCATCACAGGGGGTCATGTGACCAAAGAACACTGCATAACTCTGTGACCTCACACTGCCATTGTCAATTGAGTCACGGTTAAAGTTGCAGATTGTCATGACCGCGACCTGCAGGTCCCAAAAAAACACAGAGCTTGGACTTTTTGGGACATGTTAACCACAGTTTCATTGCAAGCACATTAAGGTTAATGACAGTATGTGGTGGCAGGTATACAACAAGGGGTACAACCCTGCTTGTGTTACAGAGCTTTATTTCTAAAGCCACAGAGCAGTAATAGAAACCGGCCAAAGCTTTCATACTTGTTATTATAGTGTCTGTATAGATAAGGGGCCACTAAGCTATTGGTGTAAATACGGGGCCACAACATGCTTTCGGGTTTTTAAAAATAGCATCCTTTATAACTCCCCGAGAGCCTTCGTTCGTTACAAAGGCTTTTGTTCTGACAACTTTACGATCCAGCGGGGCACGAGGCAGGGCTGCCCACTCTCCCCGCTTCTCTTCATTTTGGCCTTAAAGCCCTTAGCTATAAAGATTCGAAATAATCCTAACATTAGAGGAATAGAAATCGCGGGGGTCCACCACAAAATCAGCTTGTTCGCAGACGATATTCTCGCCATAATATCATCCCCCCACATTACAATCCCAAACCTCATGGCGGAACTGTCCAGGTTCGGGTCAATCTCTGGTTTAAAAATCAACAAAACCAAATCAGAAGCCTTCAATCTCACCCTACCTCCACATACACTGTCCTTACTACAAGCTAATTATCCATTTAAGTGGTTGACGGGGTCACTGGGTTATCTGGGAGTAAGCTTGACAAACTCATATGAAAAACTATACACACAAAATTACATACCACTCCTCCGAAAATTTTGTCTAATGCTGGAAAGCTGGGACAAATACCACATATCGTGGATTGGGAGAGTGAACTCCTTGAAGATGTCATTCCTTCCCAAACTCCTCTATTTTTTCAGAGCTCTTCCGGTTCAGGTTCCAGGGCACTTCTTGAAAACCCTTCAACAGATGACCCTCCGCTTTATTTGGAATAGCTCTATCCCCAGAGTGGCACATTCTACCTTGTACAGACATAGACGACAAGGAGGCTTGGGACTCCCACAGCTTACAAAATACTACCAGGCGGCCCAGGTGGCCCAGTTGGCTTCCCTACACTCCACTACAAATACCCCTCTCTGGCTTTCGATAGAGGCCATGGAAATTCACCCTCTCACAGTAGATTCACTACTATGGACCCCCCGACTCAAAGGCCTGCAATAACTAATCCAATTATAAAACACTCCAAGATTTTGGGACTCCATAAAGTACTCTCCCCCCACCTACCCTTGCTGCCACTCCTACGTAATCCACTATTTTTGCCAGGTCTCGACTCCCCCTCGGCCTTTCAAAACCGGACACAAAGAGGCATCACTTACTTTCTCGTGAAGGTCTAACCGCATTCCCTAACTTACAGAAAAGTAAGGACATACCACCCTTGGAATTATTCAGTTGTCTACAGTTAAAAAACTGGCTGTCCTCCTTATTGAACAATACAGATGCCCCACACACCCTAACCCCCTTCGAATACTTCTGTCTTAAACACCCGCAGGCAAAAGGCCTCATCTCCCAGATCTATTTGAATCTTGTTCATACCAATTACCGCACTCAGCTACCTTACATGGGCAGGTGGGAGCGGGATCTGGGGGACGTTTTGAGTGAGGAGGAGTGGTCACAGATCTGGAATTCTACCAATCAAGGGGCCCGCAACATATTAATGCTGGAAACCTCATACAAAATTCTCCTTCGCTGGTATCTAGTCCCAACACGAATTGCACATGCCGTCCCGGGTTACTCTGAGGATTGCTTCAGAGGCTGTCCCTCCCCTGGAGACATGCTCCATATATGGTGGTCCTGTCCCAGGGTCAAAAGACTTTGGATCAGAACATACTCCCTAATTTATTCTGTAACGTTTCATAACTTACGCAAAAACCCTTGGGAGGCCCCGTTGAACAAAAAGATCAAAGATATATCCCCAAACTCTAGGAAAATGATATCTTTCCTCTTCTTAGCCACAAAACAAACCATTGCCCATTCCTGGCGTAAAGCATCACTAGATTTCTCCAAAGTTAAACGCCGCATGAACTGGTATATGATAAACGAAAAACTCACCTCGGTAACAGAAGATAAATATGACAAATTCCTAAGCATATGGACCCCATGGATAAGTTATACCCTTCCTACGGCAGAAATGAACCTACCAACCTAAACATGCCCTCATGGTGCCTTTGCCCCTACGGGCGGCAGTCCTGAGAGAGAGGGAACCCCCCACCCTTCCCCACCCCCTGAAATACCATTTGGCCCTGGCCAGGCCATTGTTTTCTTTTTTAATGCATATTGTCTTTCCGGAAATTTGCATTGACAGCTGTGTGTTAAAATAACGACTGTTTAAAAAATGCAAGGATTGTACTACCCTCTTATATCAAAACTGGAAACCTTTTCAGAATGCTTTTTCCTTGTATGGATGTACAATTGAAAAATCAATAAACACTATTGTAAAAAAAAATAAAAAAAATAACTTATTTATATTAAGAAGCAGCCTATCACTGAGGCCGCAGAGACCAGACGATTTATCATTTGCAGGCAGGGCCAAATTTATCACAAGGCTCTAGAGGTCCAGTACCTAGGGGGTCCAATTACAGGAG
Source organism: Eleutherodactylus coqui (assembly GCF_035609145.1). NCBI lineage: Eukaryota > Metazoa > Chordata > Amphibia > Anura > Eleutherodactylidae > Eleutherodactylus > Eleutherodactylus coqui. Next base: position 265,708,218 of record NC_089841.1, on the reverse strand, counting down.
GGAGGGGGGCAGGAGCAGGCAGAAAAAATGTTCTTTTTCAGCCTCTGGGGCAACTGACTTTTGTCTGACCCCACTTTCAGGGGAAGGGAGAAGAAGAAACATCTGACTCTCTCTCTCTGCTCTGCTGTTCAGAACCAGTGATTGATTGGTGGAACAGCAATTAGTCTGCCTCTCCGTCAATCGCATGTACAGCATTTCTGTCATATGACATCCTCTGCAGTCACAGAGGAAGCCTGTGACCCATAGGGAAAGCTGGCGCCTTCCAGTACAGGGGGGGAGCAGGCTGCTCTGCACATTCCATCTGCCCCCATAGCTAGTCAGCCAACAGCGGAGCTTCCTCCAGCGGGCGCTACATGGTCTGAAGGAAGAGGCACATAGCAGATATGAAGGCCTCCCTCACACAGGCGTTTTTGGACAGCGTTTAGTGCTGCCTTTTCAGCGATGTGCTAAACGCTGTACAACGTCCCATTCATTTCAATGGGGCTGCTCACACAAGTGTCAAAACGCAATGCATGTTCAATTTTTAGCCGTATTCGTCCCTGTGTCGCCCATTGAAATGAACAGGCAGCAGTTTCAGTGCATTTTTGGCAGGGCTAAACGGAAGCCCTAGCTACACTACCTAAGAAAAAAAAGCACTACTCACCTAGCTCTGTCTGGGTCCCTCCCATTGATCTCCGGAGCTATGGGCAGGCTTCCAAGCACCTGTCATCGCCAGAGCATCTTTTGCTGGTAACTGGGTTTGAAGACCCCGCCTCCAGCAAGAGATTGCTCTGATTGGTTCATCAAGCGCTAGCTTAGCCAATCAGAGCCAGCGCTGAATGAACCAATCACAGACATTTAAGGAATGGCTGAGATTGTGGTATCCAGCGCTGGTTCTGACTAGCTGAGACCGCGGCTCAGCCAATCAGATGACAAGTGCCCGGAAGCCTGCCCGTAGCTCCGCAGAGCAGCAGGAGGGACCTGGACGGTGCCAACTAGGTGAGTATTATTTCTTTTTTTTCAGCTTCCTTGGCTGTGTTATCAGCTGTGCTGAAAACGTAGCGAAAACGCTAGCAAAATGCATGCCAGCGCTGCTGAAACCGTAGTAAACGCAGCGTTGACAAACACCTGCGTGAGGGAGGCCTAAAGAGGAGCAGAGGCTTTGTCCTGAGTGCCCTCCTGTGGATCTTTTCTCAAGGCCTCAGAATCGACGTTCAACTTCTTCATGGTCCAGGGACCTGAACATAATAGGTAGGTATGTCTGTGTACTGTATATACTGTATGTGTATAGTATGTGTCCGATGTGTTTCTGTGTAATGTCTGTATGTATATAAGTGTGTGGTATGTGAATATATATGTGTGTAATATGTGCAAACATATATACAGTGACAGGGTGACGGGAGTTGTAGTGGATGCCATATGTGAAGGTGGCATAAATAAAACAATTTTTGTCAAAAAAAAGGAAACAGATTTGGAGCATTTTTGGTCATGTTCCACTACATTTGGAAATGTCAAAAATATTAGAAAATATTTAATATGTAAAATACTTATAATTCCAGGCCACTTGCATGGCTTCCAGTGAACACATACAATTCTACCTCAAAAACTAAAAAATGACGCGTGATTCGAACATAGAAAGACCATTTAAAACACGTGCAGTGGAGCAACCAATGGAGCAGCCGGAACTTTATACTGTGTTTGTCCGACATGGAGAACAAGCTGTTTAAGGCTGCATTCCCACGAACGTATATCGGCTCGGTTTTCACGCCGAGCCGATATACGTCGTCCTCGTGTGCAGGGGGGGGGGAGGATGGAAGAGCCCAGGAGCAGGAACTGAGCTCCCGTCCCCTCTCTGCCTCCTCTCCACCCTTCTGCACTATTTGCAATGAAAGGAGGCGGGGTGGAGGTGGTGCTAAGTTCCCGCAAATTAGCCCCTCCCTGTCCCACCTCTCCCCATTGCAAATAGTGCAGAGGGGCGGAGAGGAGGCAGAGAGGGGGCGGGAGCTCAGTTCCTGCTCCTGGCTCTTCCATCCTCCCCCCCCCCCTGCAGATGAGGAGGACGTATATCGGCTCGGCGTGAAAACCGAGCCGATATACGTTCATGTGAATGCACCCTAAGTTATATCGCCTGAACATGCTGGATACACTGCAGCCATCATGGGCTCTGGCTGGAGGAGCTAAGTAGACTAACATACAGTGTAGTGGGAACATACCTAAAATTAAGAATTACTTGATTGATTTACAACCATGCTTATTGTGGGCTTTGACGTTCAGTGGGTGATTCAAGCCTTGATTGACTACTTTCTGTAAACGACTTTGTATAAAGAAATATGTGACAATCACTGATAAGACCACCAACTGTCGGGCAACTGTCGGCCCAGGTACACACCGTCCCCAACCAGGCATTGAGTGAGAAGGCGCTCAGTTGTCACTAGTTGTTCTGTTTCAGCTCACAAAAAAGGAACGACAGCTGAGCGGCTTCTTGCTTAATGTATTAGTGACTCCTGTCTACTGTGCATGGAGGTGAAATGATCTCCAGTTCATTCTGCCTCCATTCACTTGAAAACCTATTGTTCCTGGGTAAAGCATCAGAATGGTGGTCCCTGGGACGGCTTTGTAAATTCAGTCATTCCCAGTTATATAGGCTGATTGCAGACCATCGTATATGGTACTACAGTTGTGACAGTAAAATACCTGCAATTAAAAGAGGTATATGAATACCAAGTCATCAGAAACCATTAATAACTAAATAAAAATGGACTAATCTAATTTTTAAAATCATTTTTCCATACATACATATTTTAGACTTTGTTTGGATATGCTATTTAACTACACTCTTTGTCAAAAAACAATCAAGCACCTAGAATAAGTTGTCATTTTGCTGCAAAACTCGTCATGCAGTTAAATCTTAGGCAGATATGTTAATGATGAGAGTTGTGGTATGATTAGATGAATGGTCTTTTCACTTGAAGCCCTACAAGTGGTTCCCCCTTGGACTATAAAAAGGCTCTCAGAGGCTCTTGTGTGTAGAGGATCTATTTTTCCACTTGTGCCCATCCATATCATATCTTGTATCCAAGCTAGAGGCGGTACAACAGGGTACTAGATCCTCTATGCCTGCCTGTGAAGGCGGTAGAACAGGGTACTTACTAGATCCTTCATGCCCCCTGTATCACATCTTGTATCCAAGCTAGAGGTGGCCCAAGATGATAATAGAGCATCCGTGCCCACCCATATCACACCATGCATGCAAGCTAGAGCTGGTACATCTTGCTTCCAAGCTAGAAATGGTGCAACAAGGTACTAGAGCCTCCATGCCCACCTGTATCATATCTTGTATTCAAGCTAGAGGTGGCCAAACAGGGTACTAGAGCCTTCATGTCTGCCAGTATCACATCTTGTATCCAAACTAGAGCTTCTATGCCCACCGTATCACATCTTGTATACAAGCTAGAGGTGGGCCGACAAGAAACAAGAGCCTCCATACCTGCCTGTATCACATCTTGTATACAAGCTAGAGGTGGGCCGACAAGAAACAAGAGCCTCCATACCTGCCTGTATCACATCGTGTATCCAAACTAGAGGTGGTACAACAGGGCCCTAGAGCCTCCATGGCTTCCATATCGCATACTGTATCCAAGCTAAGGGTATTACACAGGGTACTAGAGCCTCCATGAATGCCCCTATCACATCTTGTATCCAAACTAGAGATGATACAACCGGGCACTAGAGCCTCCATGCCTTCCATATCACATCTTGAATCCAAACTAGAGCTGGTACAACAGGGTATTAGAGCCTCCAAACCCATGCATATCACATCTTGTATCCAAGCTAAAGGCAGCCCAACAGGGTAATTGTTATGCTTGTGAGCTCATAGTTAATTTGCCAGCACACCTTGTTCTGTCCAGACGAGCCAGGGTTAACATCTCCCGTACCTTCTAGTCAGGTTACCCTGCCTTGTGTCTGAGTAGTGGTCCAGTGATTGACAGTTCTATCTACCTATCAGCTCCTCCCGCCTCCCCATAAGATCCAGCTCATGCTATCTAGGGGGTGGCCGATTATTTTTCATGTCCGTTAGACATTGCTATTGTCTGCTTTACTTTCTGTTTTCTGCCAGGCTTGGCCGCTAGACCTTGCTTTTATGTCCAGTTTTTCAGTTGTCCAGGGTTTTTCAGTCCGTCTCTGTTTGTGTCTTCCTTCTGTCAGTTTGTCTGCTAGACCTCGCTGTTATCAGCCAGGCCTTACCAGCTGCCTCTGATCTGTTTGTATTGTTTAGTGTTGGTTCTTGTTATCTGCCTTTCCAGTCATTGCTAGTGGGTAGTATTATCTTGCATAGGTACTGCGGTCCCTGCCTATCCTCCCTAGTAAGTGTAGGGCCAGAGTAGGGCCTGGACGTGTCCACCATCAGGGCTATCTCCAGGAAGGGACAGTGGCATGGGTGTAGATCAGGGAGCCCCACGTTGTGCGTACCTAAGCACCCCACTAGTACCACAACAGTAATAGTCTTCATGCCTGCTGCTGTTATACCTTGTATCAAAGCTAAAGGCAGCCCAAATGACTACTAGAGCCTCCATGCCTGTCCATTTCACATCTTATATAAAAGCTAAATGTAGTTCAACAGGAAACTAGAGCCTACATGCCTCCCCATATCATATCTTGTATCCAAGCTAGAGGTGGTACAACAGGGTACAGAGCCTCCATGCTCACATGTATCACATATTGTATCCAAGCTCAAGGCAGCCCAACAGGGTACTAGAGCCTTCATGCCTGTTGGTATCAAATCTTGTATGCAAGCTAGAGATGGCCCAACAGGGAAGTACAGCCTCTATGCCCACCTGTATCACATCTTGTATCTAAGCTAGAGGCAGCCCAGAAAGCCGCAGCGGAATGCCAATGGTGAAACCGCACCAAATGCCGTGGCTAGCTTGCGGAAATCTCGCGTTTTTTGGTGCGATCATTCCGTGAGATTTGAAATATTTTCTGTCTTATGTGACTCCAGCCTAACAGGATACTAGAGCCTCCATGCCCACGCATATCACATCTTGTATCCAAGCTAGAGGCAGCCCAACATGATACTAGGGCCTCTCTGCAAGGGGTCAGTTTTCCAGAGGAACTTTTCTTTCTCAACTCCTACTACTGGTAGCGGCTTAATTTTTTTTTACAGTCACTGTAGTTTTGATTACTTATGTACATTTTTATTAGCACACAGATAATACATTGCAGGATAATAGTATTGTACAGTCACAACCAGCATTTACTTTGGCACAACCCAACCTGCTAAGAAATCCTGCAGAGTTTGAACCCTGGGTTATGGACCACACTTGAGTCATGTCACCTAAATTCAATAAATTAATTTAACAGCAACATCTGTGACTTACTCAGGAGCGCCTCTCACAGGCTTATGGAGGTATAGTATGCCCCACAGAAATCTATGAGTGATATAAATATGGTAAAAGTTGTATGAAGCCAGAATACATCAATGATCATGAGGCCTAAGATGGTATTAAATGTGGTCCAATAGTAGACCACTACTCCATTCTGTCAGAAACACTGAAGACCCCTTCTGTCATGATTGATGGGGATCCCAATGGTTGAACTCCAAACTGCCCAGATACTAATCACCTATCCTGTGGATTGGTAATAATAAATTATTTTGTGCAACAACTCCTTTAAAGCCTACATAAGTATTACCTATGTGAAGAAAGCTACACCAACAAGCGAAATGGAATTGCAAATCCACCAAAACAATATAGTTTTCTTAGTTATAAACAATTTATATTTTAAAATTTGATTAAAATGTGTAATAAATAATATCCATTTATATTCATTGATACGGAGTAGATTAACTCAATTGCAATTACTACTTTTCACTAGTTGAATAACAACACACTGTCATTTTCCCTGTCACAGCTTTGTCAATAGCAGCAAGTGTCTTTTCCTGCTTGAATCAGTATCTTAATTTCCAGCATGTAAACCTCATCAAGCAATTAGAACATATTAATTTTCTTTGTGTTGTAACTAAAAGGTATAATTGCATCCCCTTAATTTCAACTATGCGTGGAAAGCAGAAAATATTATAGACATTTATTAATTATTAGAGATGAGCGAGCACCAAAATGCTCGGGTGCTCGTTGCTCGAGTCGAACTTTCCGCGATGCTCGAGGGTTCGTTTCGAGTAGCGAACCCCATTGAAGTCAATGGGCGACTCGAGCATTTTTGTATATCACCCATGCTCCGCTAAGGTTTTCATTGGTGAAAGTAGACACAGGCAGGTACAACTCCCTATTCTGAAGTCCGTGTGGACCGACAGCATGGGTGGGTCCCAGGAAGCCACTGGCGGTACATAAATAAATCCCATTGCATTGCCCATCACAGTTGAGGTAACGTCAGATTAAATGCAGGTGGGCTTCGGCCCACACTGCATGCCCCAGTCAGACTGGGGTTCTTTATAAGTAGACACATGCAGTTACAACTCCGTGTGGACTGACAGCATGGGTGGGTCCCAGGAAGCCACCGGCGGTACATAAATAAATCCCATTGCATTGCCTAGCACCGTTGAGGTAACGTCAGATTAAATGCAGGTGGGCTATGGCCCACACTGCATGCCCCAACCTGATCGGGGTTTTTAATACATAGACACAGGCAGGTACAAATCCCCTATGTGAAGTCCCTGTGGACCCACAGCATGGGTGGCTCCCTGGAACCCACCGGCGGTACATAAATATATCCCATTGCAGTGCCCAGCACAGCTGAGGTAACGTCAGATTAAATGCAGGTGGGCTTCGGCCCACACTGCATGCCCCAGTCAGACTGTTTTTTTTTTATAAGTATACACAGGCAGGTACAACTCCTTAATGTGAAGTCCGTGTGGACCCACAGCATGGGTGGGTCCCAGGAAGCCACCGGTGGTACATAAATAAATCCCATTGCATTGCCCAACACAGCTGAGGTAACGTCAGATTGAATGCAGGTGGGCTTCGGCCCAAACTGCATGCCCCAGTCTGACCGGGGTTTTTAATACATAGACACAGGCAGGAACAACTCCCCTATGTGAAGTCCCTGTGAGCCCACAGCATTGGTGGCTCCCTGGAACCCACCGGCGGTACATAAATACATCCCATTGCAGTGCCCTGGACAGCAGAGCTAACGTCAGATTAAATACAGGTGGGCTTCGGCCCACACTACATGCCCCAGTCAGACTGGGGTTCTTTATAAGTAGACACATGCAGTTACAACTCCATGTGGACCGACAGCATTTGTGGCTCTCAGGACGCCACCGGCGGTACATAAATAAATCCCATTGCATTGCCTAGCACCGTTGAGGTAATGTCAGATTAAATGCAGGTGGGCTACGGCCCACACTGCATGCCCCCACCTGATCGGGGTTTTTAATACATAGACACAGGCAGGTACAAATCCCCTATGTGAAGTCCCTGTGGACCCACAGCATGGGTGGCTCCCTGGAACCCACCGGCGGTACATAAATATATCCCATTGCAGTGCCCAGCACAGCTGAGGTAACGTCAGATTAAATGCAGGTGGGCTTCGGCCCACACTGCATGCCCCAGTCGGACTGGGGTTCTTTATAAGTAGACACATGCAGTTACAACTCCATGTGGACCGACAGCATTTGTGGCTCTCAGGAAGCCACCGGCGGTACATAAATAAATCCCATTGCATTGCCTAGCACAGTTGAGGTAACGTCAGATTAAATGCAGGTGGGCTTCGGCCCACACTGCATGCCCCAACCTGATCGGGGTTTTTAATACATAGACACAGGCAGGTACAAATCCCCTATGTGAAGTCCCTGTGGACCCACAGCATGGGTGGGTGCCAGGAAGCCACCGGCGGTACATAAATATATTCCATTGCAGTGCCCTGGACAGCAGAGCTAATGTCAGATTAAATACAGGTGGGCTTCGGTCCACACTGCATGCCCCAGTCTGACCGGGGTTTTTAATACATAGACACAGGCAGGTACAACTCAATAATGTGAAGTCCGTGAGGACCGACAGCATGGGTGGCTCCCTGGAACCCACCGGCGGTACATAAATATATCCCATTGCAGTGCCCTGGACAGCAGAGCTAACGTCAGATTAAATGCAGGTAGGCTTCGGCCAAGAATGTTTTCATTGTTGGAGGAGAAGGACGGGGAAGTTTTTGAGGCAGTACGTGTCCTGTCCCCGTGTCCGTGGTTATATGCACCTTCCCAGTGACCGCGTCGCTGAAAAGTTGTCACGCCTGTGGAACCTAGTAGCGTGGCCTCGCCACCATCATGTCTTTGGGAAGCCTCCGTTTCCACTACCCTGTAACATTGCAGTAGCAGCAGTATAGGCAGAGCCGAGAATTAGTAACATTTCAGCGGTAAGAGTATGCACAAACCCCTGTAACATTTAATTGGCAGCAGTGAGGACAGACCCCACTAACATTTCATTTGCAGCAGTATACACAGACCCCAGTAACATTTCATTGGCAGCAGTGTAGGGAGAGCATAGCATTGGTAAGATTTCAGTAGTAGGAGTATAGTCAGGCCCCAGCAACAGTAACGTAGAAGCAGTAGGGACAAAGCAGCAGATTCACATTTCCCTTGCAGCAGTGTAGGGAGAGCACTGCATTTGTAACATTTCAGTAGTGGCAATATAGTCAGACCCCAGTAATACTTACGTAGAAGCAGTATGGGCAAAGCAGCAGATAAACATTTCCCTGGCAGCAGTGTAGGGAGAGCACAGCATTTGTAACATTTCAGTAGTAGCAGTATAGTCAGACCCCAGTAACGGTTACGCAGAAGCAGTATGGGCAAAGCAGCAGATAAACATTTCCCTGGCAGCAGTGTAGGGAGAGCATAGCATTGGTAAGATTTCAGTAGTAGCAGTATAGACAGGCCCCAGTAAGATTTACATCGAAGAAGTATGGGCAAAGCAGCAGATTCAGTGTGCATTGCACTTTCAATCTATGGGCGTCAGGCAGACCGTGAACGTCTGAGACAGCACGCGTATAACAGAGCGTTGTAGGAAATGTGTGGTTTCTTGGTGTACACTTAGAGGCACACTGCAGTGAGGCTACACGAAGTGCGGACAGAAAAATATTTATAAATGAAGGCTGCACGCAGGCTAGACTGTGAACTATGCAGCTTGGATGGACGTGAAGTCCCACAGGCCACGCAGGGACATGCACTGGGTTACCGTTAGCCGTAAAAAGGAATTTTTTTTTAAATCTCCTTATTTTACTCTGCAATGCAGGCTGAGGCTAGGCAGTGTGTATTGCACTTTCAATCTATGGGCGTCGGGCAGACCGTGAACGTCTGAGACAGCACACGTATAACAGAGCATTGTAGAAAATGTGTGGTTTCTTGGCGTACACTTAGAGGCACACTGCAGTGAGGCTACGCGAAGTGTGGAAAGAAAAATATTTCTAAATGAAGGCTGCACGCAGGCTAGGCTGTGCAATGCAGAGGTACTACAACTCACAGCAACCACGGAGTTAAATGCACACGGTCGCAGGTTGCCCTAAGAAGAACCATTGGGGTACTTGTAGACAGGATTCTACACTACCACTGTCCCTGCCTGACCAATGCTGCCCCTATACTGAAGTACAGACTGCAGCCTGAGAACGCTACAGCCTGCATGCCCGATATACATTAAAAAAAAAATTGTGCAAAACTGCTCACAGCAGCCACAACAGTAATGCACCAGGTGAGCTGTGGCCCTAAGAAGGACCGCTGTGGTTCTTGAAGACGCTAACACTGTCCCTATAGCAGCAGCAGCATCAGCAGCACTGTCCCTGATCTCTCTTAGCGTGTGTCTGTGGGGAGCCGCGGGCGGGGCAGATTTAAATACTCGGGGGTCACTTGATCTTGCCAGCCACTCACTGCAGGGGGTGGGATAGGGCTGGAACGTCACAGGAGGAAGTTGTAATGCCTTCCCTGTGTTTCTATTGGCCAGAAAAGGGTGCAAATTTCTCAGGGAAGGAAATGTAATGGAGTCCAGTGCCGCGTGGAGCTCGAGTAATGAGTATCTCGAACACCCTAATGCTCGAACGAGCATCAAGCTCGGACGAGTGCGCTCGCTCATCTCTATTAATTATGCTTTAACATAACTAATTTCTTAAGACCCATTTTTATGTCACAACAAAAGAAAATTAAATAGCGCACTTTCCTTTTTGTACAATGCTTATAAAAACAGATAAAAGCTCAAAAATCTGATTAATTTACAAATAGCTTAATAGTAAACATACAGTATATTGTCCTTAAAGAGGATTGTAGATTTTGGTGCAAGGGAGTTTAATCTTGCTTGGTTGAGGACTTGCAATGAATGCTGCGTGCTTGCTACATTTGTTGAATCCTCAATGAGTTGAGAAATTTTAAAGGTGATAAGAAAAGCTGGTGTAGTCAACCAGGAGGTGTAGTTGGTTAAATTTATTAATTGGAGTAAGGTAAAATGGCCAAAATCCGTGTCTACCATACCTTAACAACTACTCCCTCTGCTTTGATTAGTGTAAATAACACAATTTTTAGTAGATGTGGCCGTTTTGTATTATTTTTTTTTTAAGTTTCCAATATCCCCTGCAGAAGTCCATATCCTTTATGTGACGTTTCCCCGCATCCTGGAGAAATTGTATCTGTAGCACAGAGAAGTCTATGATAATGCGGCACAACAGAAAAAGCATTTTGTAGATAAATACATGCAGTTGCGGATATAAACACTAATTTCTGTTGTGGAAATTCCATGTGGAAGATACGCTTAAAGGGGTTGTCCTGCGCCGAAACGGGTTTTTTTTTTTTTTTTTCAACCCCCCCCTGTTCGGCGCGAGACAACCCCGATGCAGGGGTTAAAGAAGAACACCGGACAGCGCTTACCTGAATCCCCGCGCTCCGGTGACTTCTTACTTACCGGTTGAAGATGGCCGCCGGGATCTTCTTCCTCGGTGGACCGCAGGGCTTCTGTGCGGTCCATTGCCGATTCCAGCCTCCTGATTGGCTGGAATCGGCACGTGATGGGGCGGAGCTACACGGAGCCCCATTGAGAAAAGCAGAATACCCGGACTGCGCAAGCGCGTCTAATTTGGCCATTAGACGGCAACCATGGAGACGAGGACGCCAGCAACGGAACAGGTAAGTGAATAACTTTTGATAACTTCTGTATGGCTCATAATTAATGCACAATGTACATTACAAAGTGCATTAATATGGCCATACAGAAGTGTATAGACCCACTTGCTGCCGCAGGACAACCCCTTTAAAACACACATTAATAAAAGGCAGTACTTCAGCTCAACCTGGTCGCTGGTTTCGTTCACAGAATGTACATGTGGAAAATTGGCAGAAAGTGTGCACCAAAAAAATGCTGCAAATCTCTATGTGAACCCAGCCTTAAAATGTTGACCCACTGATGAGATAAATTACTTGCTCTGTGTTGCAGTAAGGGAGCTACTGGATACACGATACTGCTTGTCATCCAGAAAAAAGGAGGATATAAGATGTGAGAGCAGTAAATATGTATCCATTTTGTGTCCTATATACATTTTTTAATGCTTCAGTCTGTTATATTCTATTTTTATCATTTTCCTTTACGAGAACTTTGCAGAAATACTGGACAACTTTGACTGTTGAGTAACTTTAGACAAGAAAACCAGACTAAACAACCTTGACGTTATCAGCACCAGTTTACCAAACATATGTTCTATTTTACTTTATGCTATAAACTGAGATGCAGCCTTAATAAAGGGGGGAGGCTTCTTTTCACATTCAAAGTATGTGCGATTTATAAGCTTCTTGGAGCTTGAAATCTTTACAGTTAATTTGGATACCTACAAACATACCTATTTAGCTAATATTTTGCTAACAAATTTGACACTCAACGTGTGGCTGGAATGTAATTTCTTCCAAAGGCAGCTATCCCAGATGGAAGCATTTCTATATTCTGGAATGCATGGATTAAGGAGCTGCATAAAACAGGTATAAAAACTTAGTTTCCTAATAAATTTTATCCATCCCTCACCCAAATGAATTAACATTCTGGTATTGCTGCAAAGAAAGGTCACTTCTGTCATGATGTGACCTCCAGTTTTAAAGAATACGATAGATGGTATGTCTTTGTGTAACAAAACTATATAAATGGTGAACTGATGTGCTTCACTTGTGTGTAGCGTCATATTATCTCGTAAGACAAATAAGAAAGTGATCTTCCGTAGATACTGTTCACAGCCTGTACTCTTAGGTGATTCTAATGCGACCTGGAGAGAAAGATGATGTAACTTCTGGCAGATTAATCCACATGTCAAACCTGATTGTTCTTAAGCTGTGAAATTTGGTAATTGAAAAAAGAGAGTATAGTTTTTTTGGAGAAGAGCCCATCAAATACTAACCCCTGTGAAAATGTTGTATGCTGTCCTTGGATTACTGACTGCAATGCAACGTTGTATAAGGTGTATATGTAGTGCAATGTTTCTTAGGAAACAACATGGTGTTTGCACATCTCAGTTGTGTTTTTCATTTTTGACTATGTTTGAGAAAAGAAAAAGGCAACCACACTCTAAAGGGTCCTATTAGGAAATAAACGAACTAACTGTTGGAGGATGGGGTTAAGCCCAAAAGAAAAACTGCTTCCTAATGGCCCCAAAGCTCAGCGGGTAATATTAGGGTGCAACAATGGAAGGCGCTGAGAGCATATATGTTTATTCAATGAAGGGGTTTGTACAATGGATTTCAGCACACACAGGTGCTGAAACATGTTGTAAAAGAATCCAAGGAAGACTGTTAAGGAAGATGTACTTCTAAAAATACAGATCTGTGCTGTGACTTACGGGAGAAGATTTCTTGGAGATTTTCCTGAATATGACTGGACAGACAGGATGGTTTTGCAAAACACATCCTGTAGCATAAGTGCTTCGCAGCCAGATCTGTATCTTGAGTTGCAGGGAAGGGCCTGAGATGAGTCGTGGGGCTCCTGTTGTGAAATGAGAAATTGGGCTCTAAAAGGAAGACCGCAAGAAAAATAGTAGAAGAGAGTGTATGAACATCTAGGACTCGCACCTGAACCAATGTATGTTACAAAAAGGAGGGTGTGAGAGCAGGTTCTGAGGAACACAGATGCTGAGAGCCAAATCTTGTGCTGTGTGGAAAGCTGCGTAAAATTGCCTCAAGAAAGCTGGGTGAGAACCACTATTGAATTTTTATTTATAAAAAGCCTTAAATCAAGGACATTTAATTTATGAGATCTGTTGCTAAAGCAAGCTGAAGTTACTTTGGAAGTATAATAAATATGAGAAATTGGACTTTAACCTCTGCTGATGTCTACCTGTTGTGTGAGCACAAATTAAAAATCCTTCATCATAGAAGATGATGGGGAAGGCAAATCTATTAAATAGTTTTTTTCCTCATGTAGCGCAGAGTGTAAGCTCTCGCCTATGACCTGAAGGCTGCAAGTTTGATCCCCGCATGATTCAGGTAGCCGGCTCAAGGTTGACTCAGCCTTCCATCCTTCCGAGGTCGGTAAAATGAGAACCCAGCTTGGTGGGGGGGTAATAAGTAATAATTATCTGAAAGCGCTGCGGAATAAGTTGGCGCTATACAAATACCAAGATTTATTTATTTATTTTCCTGAAGTGTATTCATGATGGCAGAGGGATAAAAGGAACCTCCCCCCCCCCCCCCACACACACACACACAAAATATTACCTGCCTTACTCAGGAGGAAGTGCAGAGTCAGTTAAAAAAGATTAAATTAGACAAATAGGCCCAGATGGAATACACCCAGGGGTTCTGAGGGAACTGGGTGGCATGATAGACAGACCACTATTTCTTATATTTAGGGACACTATCAAGACCGGGGATGTACCACTGCATTGGTGTATTGCCAGTGTGCTCCAATATACAAAGGAGTCAAGAAGGGAGCCTGGTAACTACAGGCCGGTAAGCCTTACTTCAATAATTGGAGAAATATTTGAGGGGTTTTTGAGAGATGCCATCCTGGAATATCTCAAGGAAAACAACAGTATAACTCCTCATCAGCATGGGTTCAAGAGGGGTCGATAATGCCAAACAAATTTGATCAGCTGCTACAATGAAGTAAGTTCTAGGCTGGACCTGGGAGAGTCTATTGATCCTGTATATCTGGATTTTTCTAAAGCATTTGACACTGTGCCACATAATAGGCTGATATATAAAATGAGACGACTCGGTCTGGGTGAAAACATGTGTAGTTGGAGATAGAAAGCAGAGGTTGGTAATAAATGGCTCATATTCGGATTTGGCCACTGTCGCTACTGGGGTGCCACAGGGTTCAATATTAGGCCTCATTCTGTTCAATATATTTTTCAACTAGTGTACCCGTCGCGCGTTGCTGCGAAGACAGACAGACATACATTAGTTTTTATATTTATAGATAACAACCAATCCCAAGCGCAGCTTTCATGTTACCTAAGCGGTATAATATATAACAACCAATCGCAGTGCAGCTTACATGTTACCTCAGCTTTATAATATACTAGCTGATATACCCGGCTTCGCCCGAGTTAATTTGGTACTGGTATTTATCTGGTGTTCACACGGAAAATCTGATGAAGTCGTGGTTACTTTAGAGATACCGGAAAAACATATGTTCACCATTTTGCATAGTTCTCTGCGTTACCCAGGAAATACCACGTGGAGGCAACCATGCGACGTTTCCTTTATATAAAATGACATCAGGAAGTGAGAAAATTAAATTCCATACGTAAAATTTGGACGCTAATTCTTTTGCACTTAGAATTGAATAATCGAGTTGGGATCCATTAACTTTTCCTATTTATGACATAATCAATGCCTGTGCCAAATTTCAAGTTTCTATGACATCGGGAAGTGAGAGAATTAGATTTTGTAGGTAAAATGTGGATGCAAATTTTTTTGCGCTTAGAATTGAATAATCGAGTCGGGACCCATTAACTTTTCCTATTTATGACATAATCAATGCTCGTGCCAAATTTCACGTTTCTATGACACCGGAAAGTGAGAAAATTACATTCCGTACATAAAATTTGGACGCTAATTCTTTTGCGCATAGAATTGAATAATCGAGCTGTCACCCATTAGCTTTTCCTATTTATGACATAATCAGTGCTTGTGCCAAATTTCACATTTCTATGACACCAGAAAGTGAGAAAAATACATTCTGTACGTAAAATGTGGATGCTAATTCTTTTGCGCATAGAATTGAATAATCAAGTTGGGACCCATTAGCTTTTCCTGTTTATGACATATTCAATGCTCGTGCCAAATTTCACATTTCTATGACACTGGAAAGTGAGAAAATTTTATTCCGTACGTAAAATTTGGACGCTAATTCTTTTGCGCATAGAATTGAATAATCGAGATGGGAACCATTAGCTTTTCCTTCTTATGACCTAATCAATGCTTGTGCCAAATTTCACATTTCTATGACACCAGAAAGTGAGAAAATTACATTCCGTACGAAAAATTTGGACACTAATTCTTTTGCGCATAGAATTGAATAATCGAGTTGGGACCCATAAGCTTTTCCTATTTATGACATAATCAATGCTCGTTCCAAATTTCATGTTTCTATGACACCAAGAAGTGAGAGAATTAGATTCTGTACGTAAAATTTGGATGCTAGTTCTTTTGCGCTAGAATTAAATAATCGAGTTGGGACCCATTAACTTTTCCTATTTATGACATATTTAATACTTATGGCAAATTTCATGTTTCTATGACATTAGGAAGTGAGAGATTTTGATTATGTACGTAAAATTTGGACGCTAATTCTTTGCACTTAGAATTGAATAATCGAGTTGGGACCCATTAACTTTTCCTATTTATGACATAATCAATGCTCGTTCCAAATTTCATGTTTCTATGACTCCAAGAAGTGAGAGAATTAGATTCCATACGTAAAATTTGGACGCTAATTGTTTTGCGCATAGAATTGAATAAGCAAGTTGGGACCTATTAAGTTTTCCTATTTATGACATATTCAATGCGCGTGCCAAATTTTAATTTTCCAAGACATTGGGAAGTGAGAGATTTAGATTATGTACGTTAAATTTCGACGCTAATTCTTTTGCGCTAGAATTGAATAATCGTGTTGGGACCCAATTACTTTTCCTATTTTGGAGATAATCTATGCTTGTGCCAAAATTCATGTTTTTACAACATCGGGAAGTTGGAGAACTTTTGGCGAGTCAGTCAGTGAGTGAGTCAGTCAGGGCTTTTGTCTTTATATATATAGACTAGCTGATATAACCGGCTTCGCCCGAGTTAATTTGGTACTGGTGTTTATCTGGTGTTCACACGGAAAATCTTATGAAGTCGTGGTTACTTTAGAGATACTGGGAAAAACATATGTTCACCATTTTGCATAGTTCTCTGCGTTACCCAGGAAACACCACGTGGAGGCAACCATGCGACGTTTCCTTTATATAAAATGACATCAGGAAGTGAGAGAATTAGATTACGTACATAAAATTTGGACACTAATTCTTTTGTGCTTAGAATTGAATAATGGATTTGGGACCCATTAGCTTTCCTATTTATGACATAATCAATGCTCGTGCCAAATTTCCAGTTTCTATGACACCGAAAAGGGAGAAAATTACATTCCGCACGTAAAATTTGGATGCTAATTCTTTTGCGCATAGAATTGAATAATGGAGTTGGGACCCATTAGCTTTCCCTATTTATGACATAATCAATGCTCGTGCCAAATTTCCCGTTTCTATGACACCGGAAAGTGAGAAAATTACATTCCGCACGTAAAATTTGGATGCTAATTCTTTTGCGCATAGAATTAAATAATCGAGTTGGGACCCATTAGCTTTTCCTATTTATGACATAATCAATGCTCGTGCCAAATTTCACGTTTCTATGACACCGGAAAGTGAGAAAATTACATTCCGCAAATAAAATTTAATAGGTCCGTTAAATAACGGAGTTGGGACCCATTAGCTTTTCCTATTTATGACATAATCAATGCTCGTGCCAAATTTCCAGTTTCTATGACACCGAAAAGGGAGAAAATTACATTCCGCACGTAAAATTTGGATGCTAATTCTTTTGCGCATAGAATTGAATAATCGAGATGGGAACCATTAGCTTTTCCTTCTTATGACCTAATCAATGCTTGTGCCAAATTTCACATTTCTATGACACCAGAAAGTGAGAAAATTACATTCCGTACGAAAAATTTGGACACTAATTCTTTTGCGCATAGAATTGAATAATCGAGTTGGGACCCATAAGCTTTTCCTATTTATGACATAATCAATGCTCGTTCCAAATTTCATGTTTCTATGACACCAAGAAGTGAGAGAATTAGATTCTGTACGTAAAATTTGGATGCTAGTTCTTTTGCGCTAGAATTAAATAATCGAGTTGGGACCCATTAACTTTTCCTATTTATGACATATTTAATACTTATGGCAAATTTCATGTTTCTATGACATTAGGAAGTGAGAGATTTTGATTATGTACGTAAAATTTGGACGCTAATTCTTTGCACTTAGAATTGAATAATCGAGTTGGGACCCATTAACTTTTCCTATTTATGACATAATCAATGCTCGTTCCAAATTTCATGTTTCTATGACTCCAAGAAGTGAGAGAATTAGATTCCATACGTAAAATTTGGACGCTAATTGTTTTGCGCATAGAATTGAATAAGCAAGTTGGGACCTATTAAGTTTTCCTATTTATGACATATTCAATGCGCGTGCCAAATTTTAATTTTCCAAGACATTGGGAAGTGAGAGATTTAGATTATGTACGTTAAATTTCGACGCTAATTCTTTTGCGCTAGAATTGAATAATCGTGTTGGGACCCAATTACTTTTCCTATTTTGGAGATAATCTATGCTTGTGCCAAAATTCATGTTTTTACAACATCGGGAAGTTGGAGAACTTTTGGCGAGTCAGTCAGTGAGTGAGTCAGTCAGGGCTTTTGTCTTTATATATATAGACTAGCTGATATAACCGGCTTCGCCCGAGTTAATTTGGTACTGGTGTTTATCTGGTGTTCACACGGAAAATCTTATGAAGTCGTGGTTACTTTAGAGATACTGGGAAAAACATATGTTCACCATTTTGCATAGTTCTCTGCGTTACCCAGGAAACACCACGTGGAGGCAACCATGCGACGTTTCCTTTATATAAAATGACATCAGGAAGTGAGAGAATTAGATTACGTACATAAAATTTGGACACTAATTCTTTTGTGCTTAGAATTGAATAATGGATTTGGGACCCATTAGCTTTCCTATTTATGACATAATCAATGCTCGTGCCAAATTTCCAGTTTCTATGACACCGAAAAGGGAGAAAATTACATTCCGCACGTAAAATTTGGATGCTAATTCTTTTGCGCATAGAATTGAATAATGGAGTTGGGACCCATTAGCTTTCCCTATTTATGACATAATCAATGCTCGTGCCAAATTTCCCGTTTCTATGACACCGGAAAGTGAGAAAATTACATTCCGCACGTAAAATTTGGATGCTAATTCTTTTGCGCATAGAATTAAATAATCGAGTTGGGACCCATTAGCTTTTCCTATTTATGACATAATCAATGCTCGTGCCAAATTTCACGTTTCTATGACACCGGAAAGTGAGAAAATTACATTCCGCAAATAAAATTTAATAGGTCCGTTAAATAACGGAGTTGGGACCCATTAGCTTTTCCTACTTATGACCTAATCAATGCTTGTGCCAAATTTCACATTTCTATGACACAAGAAAGTGAGAAAATTACATTCCGTACGAAAAATTTGGACACTAATTCTTTTGCGCATAGAATTGAATAATCGAGTTGGGACCCATAAGCTTTTCCTATTTATGACATAATCAATGCTCGTTCCAAATTTCATGTTTCTATGACACCAAGAAGTGAGAGAATTAGATTCTGTACGTAAAATTTGGATGCTAGTTCTTTTGCGCTAGAATTAAATAATCGAGTTGGGACCCATTAACTTTTCCTATTTATGACATATTTAATACTTATGGCAAATTTCATGTTTCTATGACATTAGGAAGTGAGAGATTTTGATTATGTACGTAAAATTTGGACGCTAATTCTTTGCACTTAGAATTGAATAATTGAGTTGGGACCCATTAGCTTTCCCTATTTATAACATTATCAATGCTCGTGCCAAATTTCCTGTTTCTATGACACCGGAAAGTGAAGAAATTACATTCCGCACCAAAAATTTGGACGCTAATTCTTTTGCGCATAGAAAAAAATAATCGAGTTGGGACCCATTAGCTTAACCTATTTATGACATAATCAATGATCGTGCCAAATTTCACGTTTCTATGACACCGGAAAGTGAGAAAATTACATTCCGCACATAAAATTTAATAGATCGGTTAAATAACGGAGTTGGGACCCATTAGCTTTTCCTATTTATGACATAATCAATGCTCGTGCCAAATTTCACGTTTTTATGACACTGGAAAGTGAGAAAAATACATTCCGTACGTAAAATTTGGACGCTAATTCTTTTGCGCATAGAATTGAATAATGGAGTTGGGACCCATTAGCTTTTCCTATTTATGACATAATCAATGCTCGTGCCAAATTTCACGTTTCTATGACACCGGATAGTGAGAAAAATACATTCCGTACGTAAAAATTTGATGCTAATTCTTTTGCGCATAGAATTGAATAATCGAGTTGGGACCCATTAGCTTTTCCTATTAATGACATAATCAATGCTCGTGCCAAATTTTAAGTTTCTATGTGAGAAAATTACATTCCGTACGTAAAATTTGGACGCTAATTCTTTTGCGAATAGAATTGAATAATGGAGTTGGGACCCATTAGCTTTTCTTATTTATGACATAATCAATGCTCGTGCCAAATTTCACGTTTCTATGACACTGGAAAGTGAGAAAAATACATTCCGTACGTAAAATTTGGACGCTAATTCTTTTGCGAATAGAATTGAATAATGGAGTTGGGACCCATTAGCTTTTCCTATTTATGACATAATCAATGCTCATGCCAAATTTCACGTTTCTATGACACCGGAAAGTGAAGAAATTACATTCCGCACGTAAAATTTGGACGCTAATTCTTTTGCGCATAGAATTAAATAATCGAGTTGGGACCAAGTAGCTTTTCCTATTTATGACATAATCAATGCTCGTGCCAAATTTCACGTTTCTATGACACCGGAAAGTGAGAAAATTACATTCCGCACATAAAATTTAATAGGTCCGTTAAATAACGGAGTTGGGACCCATTAGCTTTTCCTATTTATGACATAATCAATGCTCGTGCCAAATTTCACGTTTCTATGACACTGGAAAGTGAGAAAAATACATTCCGTACGTAAAATTTGGACGCTAATTCTTTTGCGCATAGAATTGAATAATCGAGTTGGGACCCATTAGTTTTTCCTATTTAGGTCATATTCAATGCCCGTGCCAAATTTTAAGTTTCTATGTGAGAAAATTGGATTCCGTACGTAAAATTTGGACGCTAATTCTTTTGCGCATAGAATTGAATAATCGAGTTGGGACCCATTAGCTTTTCCTATTTATGACATAATCAATGCTCCTGCCAAATTTCACGTTTCTATGACACTGGAAAGTGAGAAGAATACATTCCGTACGTAAAATTTTGACGCTAATTATTTTGGCATAGAATTGAATAATCGAGTTGGGACCCTTTTGCTTTTCCTATTTATGACATAATCAATGCTCGTGCCAAATTTTAAGTTTCTATGTGAGAAACTTGGATTCCGTACGTAAAATTTGGACGCTAATTCCTTTGCGCATAGAATTGAATAATCAAGTTGGGACCCATTAACTTTTCCTATTTATGACATATTCAATGCCGGTGCCAAGTTTTAAGTTTCTATGATATTGGGAAGTGAGAGATTTAGATTATGTACGTAAAATTTTGACGCCAATTCTTTTGTGCTAGAATTGAATAATCGAGTTGTGACCCAATTACTTTTCCTATTTTGGAGATAATCTATGCTCGTGCCAAAATTCATGCGCGCCACCTATCGTAGGCTAGTTGTACTATGCCAGTAATCTTCCCAGGAGTGTACTCAACAACTTCCCAAAGTTTCATGGTGATTGGATGAATTGTATAGTTATGCATAAAGGACAGACAGACAGACAAACAGACATTCATTTTTAGATATATAGATGACATCAGTAAGAGAATTAAATTCCATACGTAAAATTTGGACGCTAATTCTTTGGCGCTTAGAATTGAATAATTGAGTTGGGACCCATTCGCTTTTCCTACTTATGACATAATCAATGCTCGTGCAAAATTTCAAGTTTTAATGACATCGGGGAGTGAGAGAATTAGATTCCGTACGTAAAATTTGGACGATAATTCTTTGGCGCTTAGAAATGAATAATCGAGTTGGGACCCATTAACTTTTCCTATTTATGACATAATCAATGCGCGTGCCAAATTTCACGTTTCTATGACACCGGAAAGTGAGAAAATTACATTCCGCACATAAAATTTAATAGGTCCGTTAAATAACGGAGTTGGGACCCATTAGCTTTTCCTATTTATGACATAATCAATGCTCGTGCCAAATTTCACGTTTCTATGACACTGGAAAGTGAGAAAAATACATTCCGTACGTAAAAATGTGATGCTAATTATTTTGTGCATAGAATTGAATAATCGAGTTGGAACCCATTAGCTTTTCCTATTAATGACATAATCAATGCTCGTGCCAAATTTTAAGTTTCTATGTGAGAAAATTACATTCCGTACGTAAAATTTGGACGCTAATTCTTTTGCGCATAGAATTGAATAATCGAGTTAGGACCCATTAGCTTTTCCTATTTAGGTCATATTCAATGCCCGTGCCAAATTTTAAGTTTCTATGTGAGAAAATTGGATTCCGTACGTAAAATTTGGACGCTAATTCTTTTGCGCATAGAATTGAATAATCGAGTTGGGGCCCATTAGCTTTTCCTATTTATGACATAATCAATGCTCCTGCCAAATTTCACGTTTCTATGACACTGGAAAGTGAGAAAAATACATTCCGTACGTAAAATTTGGACGCTAATTCTTTTGTGCATAGAATTGAATAATCGAGTTAGGACCCATTAGCTTTTCCTATTTAGGTCATATTCAATGCCCGTGCCAAATTTTAAGTTTCTATGTGAGAAAATTGGATTCCATACGTAAAATTTGGACGCTAATTCTTTTGCGCATAGAATTGAATAATCGAGTTGGGACCCATTAGCTTTTCCTATTTATGACATAATCAATGCTCGCGCCAAATTTCATGTTTCTATGACACCAAGAAGTGAGAGAATTAGATTCTGTACGTAAAATTTGGATGCTAGTTCTTTTGCGCTAGAATTAAATAATCGAGTTGGGACCCATTAACTTTTCCTATTTATGACATATTTAATACTTATGGCAAATTTCATGTTTCTATGACATTAGGAAGTGAGAGATTTTGATTATGTACGTAAAATTTGGACGCTAATTCTTTGCACTTAGAATTGAATAATCGAGTTGGGACCCATTAACTTTTCCTATTTATAACATAATCAATGCTCGTTCCAAATTTCATGTTTCTATGACTCCAAGAAGTGAGAGAATTAGATTCCATACGTAAAATTTGGACGCTAATTGTTTTGCGCATAGAATTGAATAAGCAAGTTGGGACCTATTAAGTTTTCCTATTTATGACATATTCAATGCGCGTGCCAAATTTTAATTTTCCAAGACATTGGGAAGTGAGAGATTTAGATTATGTACGTTAAATTTCGACGCTAATTCTTTTGCGCTAGAATTGAATAATCGTGTTGGGACCCAATTACTTTTCCTATTTTGGAGATAATCTATGCTTGTGCCAAAATTCATGTTTTTACAACATCGGGAAGTTGGAGAACTTTTGGCGAGTCAGTCAGTGAGTGAGTCAGTCAGGGCTTTTGTCTTTATATATATAGACTAGCTGATATACCCGGCTTCGCCCGAGTTAATTTGGTACTGGTGTTTATCTGGTGTTCACACGGAAAATCTTATGAAGTCGTGGTTACTTTAGAGATACTGGGAAAAACATATGTTCACCATTTTGCATAGTTCTCTGCGTTACCCAGGAAACACCACGTGGAGGCAACCATGCGACGTTTCCTTTATATAAAATGACATCAGGAAGTGAGAGAATTAGATTACGTACATAAAATTTGGACACTAATTCTTTTGTGCTTAGAATTGAATAATGGATTTGGGACCCATTAGCTTTCCTATTTATGACATAATCAATGCTCGTGCCAAATTTCCCGTTTCTATGACACCGAAAAGGGAGAAAATTACATTCCGCACGTAAAATTTGGATGCTAATTCTTTTGCGCATAGAATTGAATAATGGAGTTGGGACCCATTAGCTTTCCCTATTTATGACATAATCAATGCTCGTGCCAAATTTCCCGTTTCTATGACACCGGAAAGTGAGAAAATTACATTCCGCAAATAAAATTTAATAGGTCCGTTAAATAACGGAGTTGGGACCCATTAGCTTTTCCTACTTATGACCTAATCAATGCTTGTGCCAAATTTCACGTTTCTATGACACAAGAAAGTGAGAAAATTACATTCCGTACGAAAAAATTGGACACTAATTCTTTTGCGCATAGAATTGAATAATCGAGTTGGGACCCATAAGCTTTTCCTATTTATGACATAATCAATGCTCGTTCCAAATTTCATGTTTCTATGACACCAAGAAGTGAGAGAATTAGATTCTGTACGTAAAATTTGTATGCTAGTTCTTTTGCGCTAGAATTAAATAATCGAGTTGGGACCCATTAACTTTTCCTATTTATGACATATTTAATACTTATGGCAAATTTCATGTTTCTATGACATTAGGAAGTGAGAGATTTTGATTATGTACGTAAAATTTGGACGCTAATTCTTTGCACTTAGAATTGAATAATGGAGTTGGGACCCATTAGCTTTCCCTATTTATAACATTATCAATGCTCGTGCCAAATTTCCTGTTTCTATGACACCGGAAAGTGAAGAAATTACATTCCGCACCAAAAATTTGGACACTAATTCTTTTGCGCATAGAAAAAAATAATCGAGTTGGGACCCATTAGCTTAACCTATTTATGACATAATCAATGATCGTGCCAAATTTCACGTTTCTATGACACCGGAAAGTGAGAAAATTACATTCCGCACATAAAATTTAATAGATCGGTTAAATAACGGAGTTGGGACCCATTAGCTTTTCCTATTTATGACATAATCAATGCTCGTGCCAAATTTCACGTTTTTATGACACTGGAAAGTGAGAAAAATACATTCCGTACGTAAAATTTGGACGCTAATTCTTTTGCGCATAGAATTGAATAATGGAGTTGGGACCCATTAGCTTTTCCTATTTATGACATAATCAATGCTCGTGCCAAATTTCACGTTTATATGACACCGGATAGTGAGAAAAATACATTCCGTACGTAAAAATTTGATGCTAATTCTTTTGCGCATAGAATTGAATAATCGAGTTGGGACCCATTAGCTTTTCCTATTAATGACATAATCAATGCTCGTGCCAAATTTCACGTTTTTATGACACTGGAAAGTGAGAAAAATACATTCCGTACGTAAAATTTGGACGCTAATTCTTTTGCGCATAGAATTGAATAATGGAGTTGGGACCCATTAGCTTTTCCTATTTATGACATAATCAATGCTCGTGCCAAATTTCACGTTTATATGACACCGGATAGTGAGAAAAATACATTCCGTACGTAAAAATTTTATGCTAATTCTTTTGCGCATAGAATTGAATAATCGAGTTGGGACCCATTAGCTTTTCCTATTAATGACATAATCAATGCTCGTGCCAAATTTTAAGTTTCTATGTGAGAAAATTACATTCCGTACGTAAAATTTGGACGCTAATTCTTTTGCGAATAGAATTGAATAATGGAGTTGGGACACATTAGCTTTTCTTATTTATGACATAATCAATGCTCGTGCCAAATTTCACGTTTCTATGACACTGGAAAGTGAGAAAAATACATTCCGTACGTAAAATTTGGACGCTAATTCTTTTGCGAATAGAATTGAATAATGGAGTTGGGACCCATTAGCTTTTCCTATTTATGACATAATCAATGCTCATGCCAAATTTCACGTTTCTATGACACCGGAAAGTGAAGAAATTACATTCCGCACGTAAAATTTGGACGCTAATTCTTTTGCGCATAGAATTAAATAATCGAGTTGGGACCCATTAGCTTTTCCTATTTATGACATAATCAATGCTCGTGCCAAATTTCACGTTTCTATGACACTGGAAAGTGAGAAAAATACATTCCGTACGTAAAATTTGGACGCTAATTCTTTTGCGCATAGAATTGAATAATCGAGTTGGGACCCATTAGCTTTTCCTATTTATGACATAATCAATGCTCCTGCCAAATTTCACGTTTCTATGACACTGGAAAGTGAGAAGAATACATTCCGTACGTAAAATTTTGACGCTAATTATTTTGGCATAGAATTGAATAATCGAGTTGGGAGCCTTTTGCTTTTCCTATTTATGACATAATCAATGCTCGTGCCAAATTTTAAGTTTCTATGTGAGAAACTTGGATTCCGTACGTAAAATTTGGACGCTAATTCCTTTGCGCATAGAATTGAATAATCAAGTTGGGACCCATTAACTTTTCCTATTTATGACATATTCAATGCCGGTGCCAAGTTTTAAGTTTCTATGATATTGGGAAGTGAGAGATTTGGATTATGTACGTAAAATTTTGACGCCAATTCTTTTGTGCTAGAATTGAATAATCGAGTTGTGACCCAATTACTTTTCCTATTTTGGAGATAATCTATGCTCGTGCCAAAATTCATGCTTCTGCGACATCGGGAAGCTGGAGAACTTTTGGCGCGTCAGTCAGTCAGTGAGTGAGTCAGTGAGTGAGTCAGTGAGTGAGTCAGTGAGTGAGTCAGTCAGTGAGTCAGTGAGTCAGTGAGGGCTTTCAGCTTTATATATATAGATAACAACCAATCACAGCGCAGCTTTCATGTTACCTCAGCAGAAAGAGAAATAACAACCAATCACAGTGCAACTTTTATTCTGTCTCAGCAATATAAAAAATAGCAACCAATCACAGCGCAGCATTCATTTTACCTCAGCGGTATAATATATAGCAACTAATCACAGCACAACTTTCATGTAAACTGAGTAGTATAAGAATTATCAACCAATCACAGCACAGCTTTCATGTTGCCTCAGCAGTATAATATATAGCAACCAATCACAGCACAGCTTTCATGTTACCTCAGCAGTATAAGAAATAGCAACCAATCACAGCACAGCTTTCATTTTACCTCAGCATTCTCAATATCCAGCAATTGCCTTGCGAAACGTTCGGCGGATGCATTATTTTGTAGCGGAACACTCATCCTGTTGCTCTTAATGCCTTTTGCTTTCGTGCTTGTAATGGAAATCAAATGATCTTTGTCTGGGGGGGCATAAATGTTGACTATGCTCGCCTGCGCGCCACCTATCGTAGGCTAGTTGTACTATGCCAGTAATCTTCCCAGGAGTGTACTCAACAACTTCCCAAAGTTTCATGGTGATTGGATGAATTGTATAGTTATGCATAAAGGACAGACAGACAGACAAACAGACATTCATTTTTAGATATATAGATGACATCAGTAAGAGAATTAAATTCCATACGTAAAATTTGGACGCTAATTCTTTTGCGCTTAGAATTGAATAATTGAGTTGGGACCCATTCGCTTTTCCTACTTATGACATAATCAATGCTCGTGCCAAATTTCAAGTTTCTATGACATTGGGAAGTGAGAGAATTAGATTCCGTACGTAAAATTTGGACGGGCGGTAATTCTTTGGCGCTTAGAAATGAATAATCGAGTTGGGACCCATTAACTTTTCCTATTTATGACATAATAAATGCTCGTGCCAAATTTCAAGTTTCTATGACATCAAGAAGTGAGAAAATTAGATTCCGTACGTAAAATTTGGACGCTAATTCTTTTGCGCTTACAATTAAATAATCGGGTTGGGACCCATTATCTTTTCCTATTTATGACATAATCAATGCTCGTGCCAAGTTTCAAGTTTCTATGACATTGGGAAGTGAGAAAATTAGATTCCGTACATAAAATTTGGACGCTAATTCTTTGGCGCTTAGAATTGAAAAATGGAGTTTGGACCCATTAGCTTTTCCTATTTATGACATAATCAATGCTCGTGCCAAATTTCAAGTTTCTATGACATTGGGAAGTGAGAGAATTAGATTCCGTACGTAAAATTTGGACGCTAATTCTTTGGCGCTTAGAAATGAATAATCGAGTTGGGACCCATTAACTTTTCCTATTTATGACATAATCAATGCTCGTGCCAAATTTCAAGTTTCTATGACATTGGGAAGTGAGAAAATTAGATTCCGTATGTAAAATTTGGACGCTAATTCTTTTGCGCTTAGAATTAAATAATTGGGTTGGGACCCATAATCTTTTCATATTTATGATATAATCAATGCTCTTGCCAAATTACATCGGGAAGTGAGAGAAATAGATTCCGTACGTAAAATTTGGATGCTAATTTTTTTGCGCTTACAATTGAAAAATGGAGTTGGGACTAGAGATGAGCGAACGTACTCGTCCGAGCTTGATGCTCGGGCGAATATTAGGGTGTTCGGGATGCTCGTTACTCTTAACGAGTACCACGCGGTGTTCGGGTTACTTTCACTTTCATCTCTGAGACGTTAGCGCGCTTTTCTGGCCAATTGAAAGACAGGGAAGGCATTACAACTTCCCCCTGTGACGTTCAAGCCCTATACCACCCCCCTGCTGTGAGTGGCTGGGGAGATCAGATGTCACCCGAGTATAAAAGTCGGCCCCTCCAGCGGCTCGCCATAGATGCCTTGTGAGTTAGCTGAGGGAAAGTGCTGTTGTGTTGGAGCTGCTGTAGGGAGACAGGGACAGAAGTGGTGGTTAGGCAGGGAGAGTGTTAGGAGTGAGTGTAGGCTTCAAGAACCCCAACGGTCCTTCTTAGGGCCACATTTAACCGTGTGCAGTACTGTGCAGGCTGCTGTTAGCAGTGTTGCATTTTTTTTTTTTTTTCAAAATCGGCTGTGCAGAGCATTGCGCCCTGCAGTAATACTACAGGGACAGAATTGTGTAGGCAGGGCCAGAAGACATATATTATTGATTGAATATAGTCAGTGGGCCTTTCCTTTAAAAAAAAGGGAAACATTCTATTTGGCCTGCCTCTGACAGTCCTCAGCGTTCTGGGTACGTGTGTGGTGGGTGGAGAACGTAAAGAAATCATACGCAGCCAGCTACGTTTAACAGCAGGCTTGCGCCAATTTATTTCCTGCCTGGGAAATCACTGCTCTGCTGTAGTTAATAACTCTGCAACCCTGCAGTTCTGTGACACATTTGCAGGGCCAGAAGACATATTTATTATTGATTGAATATACGCAGTGGGCCTTTCCTTTTAAAAAAAAGGGAAAACATTCTATTTGGCCTGCCTCTGACAGTCCTCAGCGTTCTGGGTACGTGTGTGGTGGGTGGAGAACGTAAAGAAATCATACGCAGCCAGCTACGTTTAACAGCAGGCTTGCGCCAATTTATTTCCTGCCTGGGAAATCAAATCACTGGTAATACAGCATGCTGAGGGGTAGGGGTAGGCCTAGAGGACGTGGACGTGGCCGAGGACGCGGAGGGCCAAGTGAGGGTGTGGGCACAGGCCGAACTCCTGATCCAGGTGTATCGCAGCCGACTGCGGCGCGATTACGGGAGAGGCACGTTTCTGGCGTTCCCACATTCATCGCACAATTAATGGGTCCACGCGGTAGACCTTTATTAGAAAATGAGCAGTGTGAGCAGGTCCTGTCATGGATGGCAGAAAGTGCTTCGAGCAACCTATCGTCCAGCCACAGTTCTGCGCCGTCCACTGCTGCAAATCCGAATCCTCTGTCTGCTGCTCCTCCTTCCTCCCAGCCTCCTCACTCCACTACAATGACACATGCTCAGGAGCGGGAAGACTCCCAGGAACTGTTCTCTGGCCCCTGCTCAGATTGGGCAGCAGTGGTTCCTCTCCCACCAGAGGAGTTTATCGTCACTGATGCCCAACCATTGGAAAGTTCCCGGGGTCCGGGGGATGAGGCTGGGAACCTCCGGCAACTGTCTCAAGACCTTTCAGTGGGTGAGGAGGACGATGACGATGAGACACAGTTGTCTTGCAGTGAGGTAGTAGTAAGGGCAGTAAGTCCGAGGGAGGAGCGCACAGAGGATTCGGAGGAAGAGCAGCAGGACGATGAGGTGACTGACCCCACCTGGTTTGCAACGCCTACTCAGGACAGGTCTTCAGAGGGGGAGGCAAGGGCAGCAGCAGGGCAGGTTGCAAGAGGCAGTGCGGTGGCCAGGGGTAGAGGCAGGGCCAGACCGAATAATCCACCAACTGTTTCCCAAAGCGCACCCTCGCGCCATGCCACTCTGCAGAGGCCAAGGTGCTCTAAGGTCTGGCAGTTTTTCACAGAGACGCCTGACGACCGACGAACAGTGGTGTGCAACCTTTGTCGCGCCAAGATCAGCCGGGGAGCCACCACCAACAGCCTCACCACCACCAGCATGCGCAGACATATGATGGCCAAGCACCCCACAAGGTGGGACGAAGGCCGTTCACCGCCTCTGGTTTGCACCACTGCCTCTCCCCCTGTGCCCCAACCTGCCACTGAGATCCAACCCCCCTCTGAGGACACAGGCACTACCGTCTCCTGGCCTGCACCCACACCCTCACCTCCGCTGTCCTCGGCCCAATCCAGCAATGTCTCGCACCGCACCGTCCAGCCGTCGCTAGCGCAAATGTTTGAGCGCAAGCGGAAGTACGCCGCCACGCACCCGCACGCTCAAGCGTTAACCGTCCACATAGCCAAATTTATCAGCCTTGAGATGCTGCCGTATAGGCTTGTGGAAACGGAGTCCTTCAAAAGTATGATGGCGGCGGTGGCCCCGCGCTACTCAGTTCCCAGTCGCCACTACTTTTCCCGATGTGCCGTCCCAGCCCTGCACGACCACGTCTCCCGCAACATTGTACGCGCCCTCACCAACGCGGTTACTGCCAAGGTCCACTTAACAACGGACACGTGGACAAGCACAGGCGGGCAGGGCCACTATATCTCCCTGACGGCACATTGGGTGAATTTAGTGGAGGCTGGGACAGAGTCAGAGCCTGGGACCGCTCACGTCCTACCCACCCCCAGAATTGCGGGCCACAGCTCGGTGGTGGTATCTGCGGCGGTGTATGCTACCTCCACTAAACCACCCTCCTCCTCCTCCTCCTCCTCCTCCTCCAACGCAACCTCTGTCTCGCAATCAAGATGTGTCAGCAGCAGCAGCACGTCGGCAGCAGTCGGTGTCGCGCGGCGTGGCAGCACAGCGGTGGGCAAGCGTCAGCAGGCCGTGCTGAAACTAATCAGCTTAGGACATAGGAGGCACACGGCCAACGAACTGCTGCAGGGTCTGACAGAGCAGACCGACCGCTGGCTTGCGCCGCTGAGCCTCCAACCGGGCATGGTCGTGTGTGACAACGGCCGTAACCTGGTGGCGGCTCTGCAGCTCGGCAGCCTCACGCACGTGCCATGCCTGGCCCACGTCTTTAATTTGGTGGTTCAGCGCTTTCTGAAAAGCTACCCACGCTTGTCAGACCTGCTCGGAAAGGTGCGCCGCCTCAGCTCACATTTCCGCAAGTCCCACACGGACGCTGCCACCCTGCGCACCCTGCAACATCGGTTTAATCTGCCAGTGCACCGACTGCTGTGCGACGTGCCCACACGGTGGAACATTACGCTCCACATGTTGGCCAGGCTCTATGAGCAGCGTAGAGCTATAGTGGAATACCAACTCCAACATGGGCGGCGCAGTGGGAGTCAGCCTCCTCAATTATTTTCAGAAGAGTGGGCCTGGTTGGCAGACATCTGCCAGGTCCTCCGAAACTTTGAGGAGTCTACCCAGGTGGTGAGCGGCGATGCTGCAATCATTAGCGTCACCATTCCTCTTTTATGCCTCTTGAGAAGTTCCCTGCAAAGCATAAAGGCAGACGCTTTGCGCTCGGAAACAGAGCCGGGGGAAGACAGTATGTCGCTGGATAGTCAGAGCACCCTCCTGTCTATATCTCAGCGCGGTGAGGAGGAGGAGGAAGATGAGGAGGAGGGGGAAGACACAGCTTGGCACACTGGTGAGGGTACACATGCTGCTGGCCTGTCATCCTTTCAGCGTGTATGGCCTGAGGAGGAGGAGGAGGAGGATCCTGAAAGTGATCTTCCTAGTGAGGACAGCCATGTGTTGCGTACAGGTACCCTGGCACACATGGCTGACTTCATGTTAGGATGCCTTTCTCGTGACCCTCGCGTTACACGCATTCTGGCCACTACGGATTACTGGGTGTACACACTGCTCGACCCACGGTATAAGGAGAACCTTTCTACTCTCATACCCGAAGAGGAAAGGGGTTCGAGAGTGATGCTATACCACAGGACCCTGGCGGACAAACTGATGGTAAAATTCCCATACGACAGCGCTAGTGGCCGAAGGCGCAGTTCCGAGGGCCAGGTAGCAGGGGAGGCGCGGAGATCAGGCAGCATGTACAGCACAGGCAGGCCAACACTCTTTAAGGCCTTTGACAGCTTTCTGGCTCCCCAGCAAGACTGTGTCACCGCTCCCCAGTCACGGCTGAGTCGGCGGGAGCAATGTAAAAGGATGGTGAGGGAGTACGTAGCCGATCGCACGACCGTCCTCCGTGACGCCTCTGCCCCCTACAACTACTGGGTGTCGAAGCTGGACACGTGGCCTGAACTCGCGCTGTATGCCCTGGAGGTGCTTGCTTGTCCTGCGGCTAGCGTCTTGTCAGAGAGGGTGTTTAGTGCGGCTGGGGGAATCATCACAGATAAGCGTACCCGCCTGTCAACCGACAGTGCCGACAGGCTAACACTCATCAAGATGAACTTCTCCTCCAGCGGACAGCAGCGATACCTAAGCAATAGGTAGGCTGCACCCACGGATGGAAGCATCGTTCTGTATCCACATCAAAAACGGGGACCTTTTCGCTTCATCAATCTGTGTATAATATTCATCCTCCTGAAACCTCACATAATCACGCCGAACGGGCAATTTTTCTTAGGCCAACAAGGCTCAGTCATATAATTTTTGTAAACAATTTTTATACGTTTCAATGCTCATTAAAGCGTTGAAACTTTCACCTCCACCAATTTTTATTTTAACTGGGCTGCCTCCTGGCCTAGTTACCAATTAAGCCACATTAACCAAAGCGATTAATGGGTTTCACCTGCCCTCTTGGTTGGCCACGGCCAATTTTTCTGATGTACATTAGTACTGTTGATACAGCAATTTTTGTGGGCCCTCGCCTACAGTGTAATCAAATGAATTTTTAGCCCACCTGCATTACAGCTGACGTTACATCAGCTGTGCTGGGCACTGCAATGGGATATTTTTATGTACCGCCGGTGGGTTCCAGGGAGCCACCCATGCTGTGGGTCCACAGGGAGTTGTAAATGCATCTGTTTCCACTTCTAAAGAACCCCAGTCTGACTGGGGCATGCAGTGTGGGCCGAAGCCCACCTGCATTAAACATGACATTACTACCTCAGCTGTGATGGGCACTGCAATGGGATATATTTATGTACCGCCGGTGGGTTCCAGGGAGCCACCCATGCTGTGGGTCCACAGAGAGTTGTAAATGCATGTGTTTCCACTTCTAAAGAACCCCAGTCTGACTGGGGCATGCAGTGTGGGCCGAAGCCCACCTGCATTAAACATGACATTACTACCTCAGCTGTGTTGGGCAATGCAATGGGATATATTTATGTACCGCCGGTGGGTTCCAGGGAGCCACCCATGCTGTGGGTCCACAGGGAGTTGTAAATGCATCTGTTTCCACTTCTAAAGAACCCCAGTCTGACTGGGGCATGCAGTGTGGGCCGAAGCCCACCTGCATTAAACATGACATTACTACCTCAGCTGTGTTGGGCAATGCAATGGGATATATTTATGTACCGCCGGTGGCTTCCTGGCACCCACCCATGCTGTGGGTCCACAGGGAGTTGTAAATGCATCTGTTTCCACTTCCAAAAAACCCCAGTCTGACTGGGGCATGCAGTGTGGGCCGAAGCCCACCTGCATTAAACATGACATTACTACCTCAGCTGTGATGGGCACTGCAATGGGATATTTTTATGTACCGCCGGTGGGTTCCAGGGAGCCACCCATGCTGTGGGTGCACACGGAATTCCCATTGCGGAGTTGTACCTGCCTGTGACTATTTGTAAAAAAACGCGGTCTGACTGGGGTGTGCAGACACCTTGACAGAATGAATAGTGTGTGGCACATAGGTTCCCCATTGCTATGCCCACGTGTGCAGCTCCAGATGGAGGTGGCACAGGATTGGATTTCTCATTGCTTCTGTACAGCATTGTGGGCTATCGCCCCGCCCCTTTTAAAGAGGGTCGCTGCCTAGCCGTGCCAACCCTCTGCAGTGTGTGCCTGCTTTTCCTGTGGCAGACGCACTTATAAATAGACATGAGGGTGGCGTGGCATGAGGGCAGCTGAAGGCTGGGCAGGGACAGTTTGGTGTGCGCTGTGGACACTGGGTCGTGGGGGGGGGGAATTGGCAGCATGTAACCCAGGAGAAGTGGCAGCGGAGTGTCATGCAGGCAGTGATTGTGCTTTGTTGGAGGTAGTGTGGTGCTTAGCAAAGGTATGCATTGCTAATGAGGGCTTTTCAGAAGTAAAAGTTGTTGGGAGGGGGGGGGGGCCCACTCTTGCCGGTATTGTGGCTTAATAGTGGGACCTGTGAACTTGAGATGCAGCCCAACATGTAGCCCCTCGCCTGCCCTATCCGTTGCTGTGTCGTTCCCATCACTTTCTTGAATTGCCCAGATTTTCACAAATGGAAACCTTAGCGAGCATCGGCGAGATACAAAAATGCTCGCGTCGCCCATTGACTTCAATGGGGTTCGTTACTCGAAACGAACCCTCGAGCATCGCGATAATTTCATCCCGAGTAACGAGCACCCGAGCTTTATGGGAAATAGTTTTCTGGTTAATAATGGGAATGCAAAACCCACATATTATGCTACTACTCTCTATAGCATGCTAATAGCAGTATCCTCTGACCATGGGGCTAGCAGACAATATGACAATATCTTAGGCCTATCATTGTACTTGGTTTCTAATCGAATAAAAGAGGATAGTGAGTATTAGCAGCACTGCCTGCCTGCATGTGATGGCTTTCTGGATGATCAGCCTGTAGCAATAGACTGAAGTCACACATTTTGTCACATAGACCCTGGTCGGGCCCCGTACAAGTGACTTTATAGGGAGTGTCTTTAGATACAGCCTCAAGGGCAAGAACAAGCCAAGGACTTAATTTTTAGCACAATTAATAGAATGTTGGCATTTATATTGTAATGAATTTTTTTTATATTCATAGATGTATTTCAGTAAATAATTTTCGAAATAATTGTGAAAAATGTAAAAAAAAATATAATCAAAACATACTAATCTAAATGCTAAGCTGCATACATGATGAATAGTGTTATCCCACGCTTATATCCATTCATTTATGGTCTCCACAGCTTTGCTTAAGATGCTGCAGTTTACTAGATGCCCAACTCCCGATGTGCTGCGTGATCGTCATAGCAACAGCAGCGATGTGTGCAGCCGACAAAGAACATCTCCCAAGAAAAAACAAAGCAAGTTCTGTGTCTAATAGAGATTGGATAGCTATCATTTGCATGGTAAGGTATTAAGTAATTTTGCTATGTGTACATGTTAAGGAAACATTTAAATTAACATTGAATATATAGTAAAAGAATAATCATATTTATTAATAAATTAACCATGCATATCAAAGAAATACCGTACAAGAGGCATTAGAACAGTGTGGTTGCAAGCCTGACAATGAAGGTGGAGAAAAACCTAACACAGAAATGAATTATACTTTAAAGCATACCTGCACTTTCAGATGGCGTTTCAGAGTAATCGGACTTATGTGAAATAACACAATAATATCACAATTATTTGACTCGTATTTGGCATTTCTCCTCATTTTCTCCTCTGTGTGCTGTATCTGTAATTCTAAGTTATGTTTGAGATGGTGTGCCATGGTGAGCCTACTGCTATGAAGCGTTCTGTACATTGTGTACAGAGAAAACTACAGATTTAACTCCCTGTTTGTATCACACTCATAATATAATCAGAAGGGACACAATTGAAGTACTGAGCAGTGGAGATGTGATAAAGTAACAGTAAATAACTCACCATTAGTTCAGTACATTTGTGTGAGTCATTCTCCCTCCTCCCATCTGCTGTCTATAGACTTCTAGGATGACTGTCTAGGATGACTCATCACCCTACTTCACATGTTATTCTATGTCTTGTTATTTCGGTTTCTAGATATGGGAATCACATGACAAAAGGCATTGGACAGCAAATTAGAAGGAAGGAAAACCCCTAGCATAAAGCACTACATTTGAGAGTAACTTATTTTTACTACAAAAAACGTAATTTTAGGTAAAATTATTTGTGCTTTTATAAGTTATCACATAAGTGCACGTTGTTTCAAAAGTTTGTGACCCTTTAACCCTCCAATATATCTTGAGTTGAGTGCAGGTAGAGTGTCCACAACATAAGAGATGCCTGCTATTATGCCCATAACCATGTGACAATATGTTGCCCTGTGTATTCTGTAAAGTTCAGTGCTGTCATTCACAACTTCTGTCTAAATCTAAATGCACATCAATGTTTTAGGTGAATTGAATCAAAACAAGGTCTTTATGATCACAAAGGTCCGGGAAGTACAAAAGTGTTCATAACTGTATAGCGATACAATAATATAAGATGAAAGGTAACATACTGAAGAAGCCCGTATCAAAATTACATTATACTTTCATTAGCACATGTGGAAGAAAATAAGAAGCAACTGTGGTCTAAGATGTATCCAAATTAAAGGGGTTGTCCCGCGGCAGCAAGTGGGTCTATACACTTCTGTATGGCCATATTAATGCACTTTGTAATGTACATTGTGCATTAATTATGAGCCATACAGAAGTTTTTCACTTACCTGCTCCGTTGCTAGCGTCCTCGTTTCCATGGAGCCGACTAATTTTCAGCGTCTAATGGCCAAATTAGACGCGCTTGCGCAGTCCGGGTCTTCTTCTTTTCTCAATGGGGCCGCTCGTGCCGGAGAGCGACTCCGTGTAGCTCCGCCCCGTCAAGTGCCGATTCCAGCCAATCAGGAGACTGGAATCGGCAATGGACCGCACAGAAGCCCTGCGTTCCACCGAGAGAGAAGATCCCGGCGGCCATCTTCAGCAGGTAAGTAAGAAGTCACCGGAGCGCGGGGATTCAGGTAAGCGCTGTCCGGTGTTCTTGTTTAACCCCTGCATCGGGGTTGTCTCGCGCCGAACGGGGGGGCTGTTGAAAAAAAAAAAAAACCATTTCGGCGCGGGACAACCCCTTTAAGATCCTATCTTGCTGTTTTGATTGAGAAGTGTGTTTTTTATTTTTCCTAATTCTTGATTATATGTTTTATTTGAAGTTTTTCTTTTACAAAGATAATTTAAAGCAAATGACACAATGAGATTTACTAATATAGCAAAGATGATCTAGTCTTACAGCCAGTAGGAATGCTGCTCCTGCTGTCTCATCCTTAACTGCCTTTTCTCCCACATTCTCTCATGGCCCTTTTACAGTTCGAGCTCAGGAAGCCCGTTTAGACTGCACAATTCTCGGGGACTTATTATTTAGTGTTTCATATTCCTATGTGAAACACTGAATGATCACTGATTAAAAAAACAGCACAATAATTGCCCCAGCCGGCGCTAAATGGCAAGTAAGAACCTCACGATTCTCGCTCGTCATTGGCTCGTGTTTAAACTGAACGATTATTGTTTATTTTTATTCTTTTGAACTATCTGAATGATAACTGTTCTGGGTAAACGAGGAATTAGACAAAAAATGCCACAGATGATGTTAGTTGGAAGTCAGTAAGAAAATATTGAACTACACAATATGCACAGAAGAAACAATGTTGCTCTAAGTGTTATTTGGGAACATAGATTGTCCCTAAGTGGCGAAGCAAACAATTGTCTCCATTTCCAGTGTTGGCCAACTTGGTTAAGTTCAGTAAAAAGTTTGGAAGAAACTTGTCTTGCCTCTTAAGTCTACAATTGCTCTCATATCTGCAAAGAAAGTTCCATTTTTCTGCTCTGTTTGGGGAGCAGGAAAGGGGGGAATTCCCTGGCCGAACGGATATGTCTTATAACGTAACTGAACAGGGCCAAACTGACTCCATTGACCATAATAGGGTTTATTCGGTCACTGACAGCTTTCTGTCATTTTACCAGGAGTAAAAACGCTGCATGCAGCATGATTTCTTTCTGTATTTGTGCCAGATTGATGAACAAAAGGTTCCAGCAATGATGTGAACCCGGTCTTACTCAGAACTATCTAGAAGGTTCCTGCAACCATATGCCTGCATGTCTACCTGTGTCACATCTTGCATCCAAACTACAAGTGGCCCAGAGGGTAATAGAGCCTCCATTCTCACCTGTATCACATCTTGTATCCAAGCTAGAGGTGGTACAACAGGGTACTAGAGCCTTCATGCCCACTTGTATCACATCTTATATCCAAGCTAGAGGCAGTACAACAGGGTACTAGAGCTTCCATGCCTTCCCAAATCACATCTTGTATCTAAGCTAGAGGTGGTACAACAGGGTACAAGAGCCTTCATGCCCACTTGTATCACATCTTATATCCAAGCTAGAGGCAGTACAACAGGGTACTAGAGCTTCCATGCCTGCCCATATCATATCTTGTATCCAAGCTAGAGGTGGTACAACAGGGTACTAGAGGCTCCATGCCCACCCGTATTACATCTTGTATACAGGCTAGAGGTGGTACAACAGAGTATCACACGTATAACCCCAAATAGTCAAATGCTATTGTAGATAGTGGATAGTGTAATTATAGAGATGACTAAATACAACAGAGTTAGTAAAGAGCATAATGTAAAAAAAAGTAATGTAGATGCTAGAGTTTAGCTAAGAAAGTGTAATAGATGCCAACGTTTAATGGAGGAAGTAAAAAAATTTTTAAAAAGCATATATAGGAAGACTAACTGATATACCCATCATCGCCTGAATTAATTTGGTATCGGTGTTTACCTGTTGTACGGATGGAAAATTATATGAAATCGTGGTTACTTCAGAGGAACCGAAGAATAAAATATGTATATACATAGAGGCGTGTTAGATTTTCCTCAGACTGAATATACCAATGCCCCTCTGCAGAATGTGCCACTCCCCCCCACTCTCATTTTTTACCCTTAATAGTAACACCCCTTTTATTCAAATTTAACCCCAGACTGGAGATTGTAACCCTTACTTAGTAGGAGGTCACCAACCTTCGCACTTAGAATTGAATAATCAAGTTGTGACGCATTACTTTTCCTATTCAGGATTTAAAGAATGCTTGTGCCAAAATTAACGCTTGTACGACACCGGGAAGTTACATAACATAAGCATGCACTTACTTTTGCAATTATCATTGAATAATCGAGTTGTGCCCCCTTTACTTTTCCCATTTAAGACCTAAGGAGTGATTGTGCCAAATTTCACGCTTGTACAACACTGGGAACTTACTTTACATAGGGGGGGACTTACTTTTGCAATTAGCATTGTATAATCGAGTTGTGACCCTGAGGAGTCATTTAAATCAACAGAAACGCATTAAACCAATTTATGAACCTATATCTATTGAAAAAGAGAGAACCAATAACATTGTTTGTTAACAATTACAGGGACACTCTGTCCACTATTTGAACATAGGTGCCGGATTATCCAATGCTACTGATGTGTTTTATTGGACACTAGGAAGGGTGGATGATCCAACATGGGCCATTGGACATTAAGAGTGAGTGACAGATGCTTCATCTGGATTGGGCTGAATTTTTAGCAACTGGGACTCTGTACTAAGCCTTTAGACTGAGATCTTGGCAATTATACCAGATACTGTCATCCTATCTTCGGACCAAAATCGAGATCTAGGGCTTACCCCTTAGGGGGATCAAGTACATCAGTGCTGCTACCACCTGCACACTTAGATGGTTGTAATAGGTTCCTGAAACAGCTGTGAACATCGGAGGGCATTAGATGTATGATTGGGTATGATGACGTAATAAAATAACCACATACCTCATAGATGTATCAATAAGGAACCTGGTATTTAATCTTTACCTTGTACACACCATAAAATAACATTAGCAATCTATTTCTATTAAGAATTAGGGATTCATTGTATTTTAAAATATACACGTTGTGAGGTGCATTGTCTGGTTTTGTGGACTTGATATCTATCCAGCTACTAGGACTAGGTAAAAGGTGGTGGGGATATTCACATATTTATCCCCTTTTTATGTTTGTTTGTCTTTTTGAAGCCTAGTTTTTAAAGAATGAAATAAAAGTTATATTTTAAAAATCTTTCCAGTGACAAAGATATGAGATAGATAGATATTAGAAAGATAGATAGAGATAAGATAAATAGATAGATATAAGACAGATAGTACATAGACAGAAAGATATGCGAGAGATAGATAGATATTAGATAGATAGTAACATAGTAAGTTAGGCTGATAATGAAGACAATGTCCATCTAGTTCAGCCTGTTTTAACCCTTCCCCCCTTCTTGGTCCAGAGGAAGTCAAAAAAAGACCAACGAGCCAATTTAGCTCTTTTGGAGGAAAAAAATCCTCCCCGACTCCACATGGCAGTCAGAATAATCCTGGATCAATGTTTGAGTTCCTACCTTACTCCAAGACCCGGATCAACAGCCCTGCTGGTTACCTAATGTCTCAATCCTGTAATATCCTTCCGCTCTAAAAAGATTTCTAGTACCCTCTTCAACTCCTCTATAGATTTTGCCATCACCACGTCCTCAGTCAGAAAGTTCCATAGTCTTACTGCTCTTATAGTAAAGAACCCCCTTCTGTTTTGATGAAACCTGCTTTCTTCTAGATATGGAGGATACCCTCTTGTTACCATCGCAGTCATTGGTATAAATAGATCATGGTT
Source organism: Eleutherodactylus coqui (assembly GCF_035609145.1). Taxonomy (NCBI): domain Eukaryota; kingdom Metazoa; phylum Chordata; class Amphibia; order Anura; family Eleutherodactylidae; genus Eleutherodactylus; species Eleutherodactylus coqui. The sequence goes on along the minus strand of NC_089841.1, from coordinate 265,668,101 downwards.
GAAATCCATGTATTATCCCCTAATGTATTTATACGTAGTTGTTTGATCACCCCTTAACCGTCTTTTTTCCAGGGTAAATAATGCCAATTTTGATAGCCTCTCTGGATATTCCAGTCCCTTAATTCCATGCATTAGTTTAGTTGCCCTTCTTTGAGCCCCCTCAAGCACTGCAACATCTTTCCTGTGCACCGGTGTCCAGAACTATACATAGTATTCCATGTGATGCCTGACAAGTGCCTTATATAGTGGGAGGATAATGTTCTCATCCCTCGCCCCTATACCTCTTTTAATGCACCCCAAGACTTTATTTGCTTTTGCAGCAGCTGACTGGCATTGATTGCTCCAGTTAAGTCTACAATCCACTAGTATCCCCAGGTCTTTTTCCATATCACGTTTTCCTGGCAGTACCCCATTTAGTGTATATTGGTGACATCCGTTTCTCCTGCCCATGTGCAGAACCTTACATTTATCAATATTGAACTTCATTTACAATTTTTTTATCCAAGCCCCCAGTTTATCTAAGTCCTTTCGTAACCATACATTGTCCTTCTTTGTATTTATTATCTTGTATAATTTTGTATCGTCTGCAAATATTGATATTTTACTATGCAGTCCCTCTATCAGGTCATTGATAAACATATTGAACAGAATGGGGACTAATACTGAACCCTGTGGAACCCCACTAGCAATGGTCGCCCAATCAAACCATTTATTATCACTCTCTGCTTTCTATCTCTGAGCCAGTTCTTTACCCAGATACACACGTTTTCGCCCAGAACAAGCTGTCTCATTTTATATATCAACTCATTATGCGGCATGAAATCAAATACTTTAGAGAAATTCAGATATACAAGATCAATAGACTCTCCCAGGTTCAGCCTAGAATTTACTTCATTATAGAAGCTGATCAAATTGGTCTGACATGATCGATCCCTCATAAACCTGTGCTGATGAGGAGTTATACCATTGTTCTCCTTGAGGTATTCTAGGATGGCATCTCTCAGAAACCCCTAGACTATTTTTCAAATTATTGAAGTGAGACTTACCAGCCTGTAGTTACCAGGCTCTCTTTTGGACCCCTTTTTATATATTGGAACCACATTGCACCAATCTAGTGGTACAACCCTGGTCTCAATAGCATGTTTAAATATATGAAATAGTGGTCTAGCTATCATGTCACTTAGCTCCCTTAGAACCCATGGATGTATTGCATTTGGGCCCAGTGATTTATTGATTTTTTCCTCCTTAACCATCTTTGCACTTCCTCCTGAGTTAGGCAGGTGATATTAAGCAGGGGGTTCATTTTAGTCCCCTGCAACTCATGTGACATTTCTTTTTCATTCGTGAATATACTTGAGAAAAAACTATTTAACAGATTTGCCTTTCTCCCATCATTTTCTATTGCTTCTTCTGCATTATTTGTTAAAGGGCCAGTGCTCTCGGTGCAAATCCTTTTACGGTTTATATAATTGAAGAATAGTTTAGGGTTATTTTTGCTCTCTTTGGCCATCAGTCTTGTCTTTCTGCCACCTCCTTAGAAATTTTGATCTTTTCTTTACATGATTTGTTTTTTTCAGTGTATGATTTTACCGCTTCTTTGCTCCCATCTTGTTTTAGTAATTTAAATGCTTTCTCTTTTTTCGTTTATTGCCCCCTTACAGTCTTGTAGAGCCACATTGGTTTCTTTCTACTTGTAGTTCTTTTATTTTTGAAGGGTATGAACTGCTCACATGAGGTATTTAGGATGTTTTTAAACTTCTCCCTTTTGTCATCTGTACTGTTATTTATGAAGACACTATTAATGTTACCAGTTGTAGTTCTGAGCTGATCAAAGTTTGCTTTACTAAAGTTTAGTTTTTTTGTCACTCCCTCATAAGCCTTCTTATTGAATGACAGCTGGAAATTAAAATTAATAGAGGTAACTATTATCTCATCACTATATATCTACGGTATCTGTCTCATATCTATTTATCTATCTATCTATCTCATATCTATCTCTTTTCCCCATATCTATCTATCTTATATATATTTCATTTCTATTTCATTTCTATCTATCTCAAATATATTTATCTCATCTATCTGTCTATCTTTTAGCTCATATCTATCTATCTGTGTACACATATTTCTGTCTCATATCTATCTATTTATCTATCTGTCTCATATCTATCTAATCATCTATCTATCTGTCTGGCTATCTATTTATGTATCTAATATCTATCTATCTGTCTATCTCCTACCCATCTAAACATCTATCTATCTAATTTCTTTCTATTTATCTATCAATCTAATATCTGTCTATCTATCTAGCTCATATCTGTCTATTTATCTCATATCTATCTCTCTCATGTCTATCTATCTATTTATATATCTCTCTCATATCTCTATCTATCTGTCTATCTGTCTATCTATCTATCTATCTATCTACTTACCTACCTATCTTTTTATCTCATATCTGTCTATCTATCTATCTATCTTATATCTGTCTGGCTCTCTATTAGAGATGAGCAAGCATAGTCGCTAAGGCCAAATACTCAAGCGAGCATTGCCCTTAGCGAGTACCTTCCCGCTCGGAAGAAAAGATTTGGCTGCCGGCGGGGGGCGGGGAGCGGCAGGGAACATTGGGAAGATCTCCCCCCCAGCTCCCTCCTGCTCACTCCCGCAACTCACCGCTCCCCCGCGTCGGCAGCCGTATCTTTTCTTCCGAGCGGGCAGGTACTTGCTAAGAGAAGTGCTCACTCGAGTAATTGCCCTTAGCGAGTATGTTAGCTCATCTCTACTCTCTACCTTTCTATCTAATAGTTTTCTATCTATCTGTCTGCCATTTATCTAATTATTTTAATTCAATTTAATTATCTATCTATCTCTCTATCTCATATGTATTTCATATCTATCTGTTTATTAGAGATGAGCGAGCACCAAAATGTTCGGGTGCTCGTTACTATAGTCAACCTTTTTTTAATGCTCGAGAGCTCGTTTCAAGTAACGAACCCCATTGAAGTCAATGGGAGACTCAAGCATTTTTCAAGGTGACCCATGCTCTGCATAGGGGAGGGTGTGTGATTTACCTGAAAACATCAGAAAGCGATGGAAACACCAAAGAAATGGAAAGGGAACATCAGGGGCAGCATGCATGGGTGCATCTGAGGCTCCCAGGTTGCACTATTAAGCCAAATTGTGGGCAAGAGCCTGGTGGTCACTCCATCTAACAATTTAGTTGGGTCAGACCATAATCAGCAAGGCACACATGCTGGCACATCTTAGCTAAGCACCACACTAGGTGGAATAAAGGCCAATCACTGCCTGTGGGTGACACCACTGCCTCTTCTTCTGTGTTACATGCTGGCATTGCTGTCCAATCCCCCCCAGGATGCAGGCACGAGCCTGCATCCACAGCGTACTGAAATTTTTCCCAGCGCAGTGTCCAGCTGTCCCTATCCCTGACGGGGTAAGGCGCACCCCTTCGCCTAATCAGTAGTCCACAGCGTACTGAAATTTTTCCCAGTGCAGTGTTCATCTGTCCTCATCCCAGACAGGGTAAGGCACACCCCTTCGCCTTCTCAGTAGTCCACAGCGTACTGAAATTTCTCCCAGCGCAGTGTCCAGCTGTCCCTATCTCAGACAGGGTAAGGCGCACTCCTTCACCTACTCAGTAGGCCACAGCGTACTGAAATTTTTCTCAGTGCAGCGTTTAGCTATCCTCATGCCACGTGGTCGCTTAATAGCCACACCACCCTCATGTCTATTTATAAGTGCATATTGGACAAGGAGGAACCAGAGGCACACACTGCAGAGGGTTGGCAGGGCCTGGCAGCAACCCTCTTTGAAATTGTGGGTGATAGCCCACAATACTGATGAGAATTGCTGCTAAATTAACATATGATCACTATTCCAATCCCATGCTACCTCCGTCACAAAATTTCATGAGCCACAAACGTGGGCATAAAGGGGACTCAGATGCCAGTTCTTCTACACATCTCCACAATTCAACAACCCATTCTAAAACAAAAGATTTTTTATCAGGAGTGCAGGTGAACCCTTGAATGATTTGTTTACCAAGAGTATATGTGAACCCCTAAAAGGATTTGTTTACCAAGAGTATAGGTGCACCCTTGAAAGATTTGTTTACCAAGAGTGCAGGTAAAAACCTGAAAGATTTTTTTGAGCGACAGCTTGTACTTGCTTTATGGGATTCAGGTGGTGGTCCACTGACAGGCAAGCTACCGCCTGTCCCAGCCCCTGCCTCTTCCCGAGGGGCTTGTTAACCAGTGCCCCAGGGAAAGACAGCATGAACTGTAAAGAAATTAGTGGCCAAAGATGGACACCGCGCCGGGATACGTTTCTGTACGCCATGTGACCCTTTTAAAATTAGGCAAACCCCTGAAAGATTTATTTTCCAAGAGTATAGGCGAACCCCTGAAAGATTTGTTTACCCAGAGTGCAGGTGAACCCCTGAAATATTTTTTTAACCTAAAACTCGTACTTGCTTAATGAGATCCAGGTGGCGGTCCACCGACAGGCAAGCTACCACCTGTCCCAGCCCCTGCCTCTTCCCTAGGGACTTTTTAAGCAGTGACCCAGGGAAAGACAGCATGTACTATGAAGAAATTGGAGTGGCCAAACCAGGACAATTCATTCTGTCTCGGTGTCAGATAGCTGGACACTGCGCAGGGATACATTTGTGGACTCTGTGGGTGTTTGTGAACATTTGTGAACTCTAGTGGTGAACCTCTTTAAAATTGGGGGCGAGAACCTGGAGGCTGCCCTCAGAAAAAATTGTTTTGACGGTCTGGAGGCAGCCTTCCAAAAAAAATTGTTTTTACAGAGCCTTTTGGCCCTCTGAAGAATTGACTGTTCAGCCCAAGCTACTTCTATCCTTTTTTGGAGTGATAGAGGGTGCATGGTTCTCCAGTTCCAGCTTAAAGATACTTTATGTTAAGCTGCTTTCCACCGGTGGAGAAGAGAAATCTGGGGAAATCCAGGCTTTGTTCATCTTAATAAGTGTAAGCATGTTGGCGCTGTCAGTTGACAGGCGGATATGCTTTTCCATGATAATCCTCCCAGCAGCACTAAACACCCTCTCTGATAACATGCTACCGGCAGGGCAGGCCAGCACCTCCAAGGCGTACAGCGCAAGTTCGTGCCACGTGTCCAGCTTTGTCACCCAATAGTTGTATGGGCAGAGGAATCATGGAGGATGTTGGTGCAGTCGGCTATGTACTCCCTCACCATCTTTTTACACTGTTCCCTCCAACTCAGCATAGACTGGGGAGTGGTGACACAGTTTGGCTGGGGAGCCATAAAACTGTCAAAGGCCTTGGAGAGTGTTCCCCTGCCTGCGCTGTACATGCTGCCTGTTCCCTTTGTCTCCCCTGCTACTTGGCCCACTGAACTACGTCCTCTATTGCTAGCGTTGTTAGATGGGAAGTTTAGTATCAGCTTTTCCACCAGGGCGTTGTGGTATTGCATCACTCTCGTACTCCTTTCCTCTTCGGGAATGAGAGTGTAAAGGTTCTCCTTATACCGTGGGTCGAGAAGCGTGAACATGTAGTAATCCTGGTTGGTCAGAATGCGTCTAATGAGAGGGTCATGGGAAAGTCAGCATAACATGAAGTCAGCCATGTGTGCCAGAGTCCAAGTATGCAACACATCGCTGTCCTCACTAGAAGGATGACTCTCAGTCTCCTGCTCCTCTTCAGCCCATACACGCTAAACAGATATGAAGGAAGTAGCATGGGAGCCCTTTGCAGTGTGGGCGGCAGTCTCTTGCCCCTCCTCCTCCATTTCCTCCTCCTCCAATGCGCTTTGAGAAACAGACCTGAGGGTGGTCCGGCTATCAAGCGACGTATTGCAACCCCCCATCTCCTGCTCTATCTGCAAAGCGTCAGCCCTAATACTTAGCAGCGACCTTCTCAGCAGGCAAAGAAGTGGGATGGTTACGCTGATAATGGCGGCATGGCCGTTCGCCATTTGTGTTGACTCCTCAAACTTTCTTAACACCTGACAGATGTCTGCCATCCATGCCCACTCCTCTGTGAAGAAGTGTGGAGCCTGACTACCACTTTGATGGGCATGTTGCAGCTGGTATTCAACAATGGTTCTATGCTGCTTGTAAACCCTGGCCAACATGTGCAAAGTTGAATTCCAGCATGTGGGCACATCGCACAACAGTCGGTGAACTGGCAACTGGAAACGCTGTTGCAGTGTTCTGAGGGTGGCAGCATCTGTGGTGGACTTTCTGAAATGTGCGCACACGCGACGCACCTTGTTGAGCAGCTCGGACAAATTGGGGTAGTTTTTAAGAAAGCGCTGAACCAACAGATTGAACACGTGGGCCAGGCATGGCACGTGTGTTAGTCTGCCAAGCTGCAGAGCCGCCACCATGTTACAACCATTGTCACACATGACCATGCATGGTTGGAGGTTCAGTGGCGAAAGCCACAGATCTGTCTGCTCTGTCAAACCCTGCAACAGCTCTTGGGCAGTGTGCCTCTTGTCACCTAAGCTCAGGAGTTTTAGCACGGCCTGTGACGCTTCCCCACTACAGTGCTGCAGCGCCTCGAGCTACCGACTGAAGGCAAAGTGCTCACAGATGGTAATTGAGAGGTGGAGGAGGAGTGGGGGGTTGGAGGATGTGGCATAATAAGCCGGAGAAACAATGACCAAGGTAGGACCCGCAATCCTCAGTGTGAGTAGTACGTGAGCGGACCTTGGGTCTGACTCGGTCCCAGCCTCCACCAGGCTAACCCAATGTGCCATCAGTGAGATGTTTCCCTGCCCGCCAGCACTTGTCCACGTGTCCGTGGTTAAGTGAACCTTCCCAGTAACCACGTTGGTGAGGGCACGGTTGATATGCCGTGACATATGCTGGTGTATGGCGGGGACGGCGCAGCGGGAAAAATAGTGGTGACTGGGGAACGAGTAGCAAGGGACGGCCGCCGCCATGAGGTTGCGGAAAGCCTCAGTTTCTACCAGCCTATATGGCAGCATCTCCAGGCTCAGCAGTTTGGAGATATGCACGTTTAGCGATTTTGCATGCTGGTGGGTGGTGGCATATTTGCTCTTGTGCTCCAGTTTGTGTTATAGACAGCTGAACGCTGCGCTGGGACACATTGATGGAGGCAGTGGAGGACTGTGCAGGTGAAGGAGTGGGTGCAGGGCGGGAGACGCTCGTGCCTGCATACTGGGAGGGGGATTGCATCTCAGTGCCAGCATGTGACACAGGGGAAGAGGCAGTGATGTGACTAGCAGGCGGTGAATGGCCTTTGTTCCACCTCGTCGGGTGCTTATCTACCATATGCCTGCGCATGCTGGTGGTGGTCAGGCTTGTAGTGGTGGCTCCCCTGCTGATCCAACTGTGGCACAGGTTGCACACCAGTGTTCGTCGGTCGTCCACGCTCTCAATAAAAAAACTTCAGACATTTGAACACCTAGCCCTCTGCACGGGAGCTTTCTGCGAGGAGGTGCTGTGGGGAACAGTTGGGGGATTACGTACTCTGGCCCTGCTTCTCCTTCTGGCCACCCCACTGCCTCTTCCAACCTATTCTGGTGCTGCACTTTGCCTCGCCCTCTGAAGCACTATCTTGAGTACGCTTAACAACCCAGGTCGGGTCAGTCACCTCATCATCCACCAGTTCTTCCTCTGAATCTTCAGTCTGCTCCTCCCTCAGACTTATTGCCCTAACAACAACCTCACTGACAGACAACTGTGTCTCATCATCATCAACAAATACCTCTTGAGACACTACTTGGAAGTCTCCACCCTCATCACCCTGAGGGTGGCTTCACACGAGCTTGTTTTTGTGCGTACATAGGTGCGTACATAAGTGCACACCCATGTACGTGCAAAAACACGTGTGAATGCCGGTCTGTGCATTGCCTTCAATGGAGCCGTGGCTGCTGCCGGCGGCTCCATTGAAGACAATGGTCTGCCGGCACCCCTGAATTGTTTTTTCTGGGAAGAGCTTACATATAAGCTCTTCCCTGAAAAAGAAAACTTTTAGTGTAAGAAAAAAAGATAAAAAAATCTTACCTGCCCACCGTGGTAGGGGATCCAGCTGCCAGCATCCTGTAATTGTTTTTCAGGGACGGGCTTTAAATATAAGCCGTTCCCTGAAAAACATAAAAAAGGTGATAGAAATAAAAAAAAAACAGTCACCTTTCTTCAGCTGCCGGGGGTCAGCTGCGTCCAGCTGGCTCTTCTCCTGCACTGCTCTGAGGAGTATTCAGCAGGCGGTGATTTAAAATTCCTGCCTGCTGAATGGGCTGCCTCTGATTGGCTGAGCACTGTGACCAATCAGAGGCAGCTCTCAGCTATTGAATGACAGCTGAGAGCTGCCTCTGATTGGTTACAGTGCTCAGCCAATCAGAGGCAGCACTCACTGAGTGAATTCATGAATGGATGAGTGCTGCCTCTGATTGGCTGAGCGCAGGGACCAATCAGAGGCTGCTCTCAGTTGTCATTTAATAGCTGAGAGCTGCCTCTGATTGGTCACACTGCTCAGCCAATCAGAGGCAGCCCATTCAGCAGACAGGGATTTTAAATCACCGCCTGCTAAATAATCCTCAGAGCAGTGCAGGAGAAGAGCCAGCTGGACGCAGCTGAGCCCCCGCAGCTGAAGAAAGGTGAGTAGAGATGAGCGAGTATGCTCTTCCGAGCTTGCTATTCGTTCGAGTATTAGGGTGCTCGAGATGCTTGTTACTCGAGACGAACACCACGTGATACTTGAGTCAATTTCATTTCCCTTCCCCACATGTTTAGCGCCATTTTCTAGCCAATAAACATGCGGGGAAGGCATTATCACTTCCTGCTGTGACGTGCCACCCCTCTCCCTCCCACAGTAGTGAGTGGCTGGGCCGATCAGGTGACCGCCGAGTACTTAAACTGGTCCCACCCGCGGCTCGCCTCAGACGCATGCTGGCAGTGATTAGGGAAAGTGCTGATGCTTATACAGGGAAAGTGTTACGGTCAGGATCCTTTCTACAAGATCCCCAATGGTCGTTCTTAGGGCTACTCCTCATTGTGTGCATTACAGTTGTGGCTGGCTGGATGAGGTAGTGCATCTTTTTTTTTTTTTTAAAGCATCTAGGCCTGTGCAGAGCATTGCAGCTATACCATTGTCAGTCTGCAGTGCATTAGACAAAGGTCTCACCACGAAATAGAACTCTAATTTTTCCTAGGCCACTGCAAAGCCTTTCAGTTATACCATTCTCAGTCTCTGCAAAGTATTTCAGCTCTGCCACTGTGCAGAGCATCTCATAATACCCTTTCCTTAGGGGGTTGAGATAGCCGCAGTTACCAGCACTATCCACTGGCTTTAGAGTCTTCTCCCACTCCATACAGCCTCTCTTATCTACAAATCTCTGTGAGCGGTAAATTACCCCTAGGTATCAGTGCAAGACAGCGGTTTGATTTTTTCAAGTCACAGCATAGAGCCTCCACTATGTACAAGTCTCTGTGTGCAGTGAATTAGCTACAGTTGTCAGCGCTGTACAGTGAGGTAATCTATTTGGGCCCTGCTCTATCCATGATGAAGAGTAGGGGTAAGGGTTGAGGACGTGGACGCAGACGCGGGTGTCCAAGTGAGGGTGTGGGCATAGGCCGAGGTCCTGGGCAGGTTGAATCACAGCTGGCTGCTGAGGGATTAGGAGAGAGGCTCCCCAGCTTGATATCACAATTTGCGGGTCCACGTGGTAGACCTTTATTACAAACAGAGCAGTGCGAGCAGGTCCTGTCGTGGATGGCAGAAAACGCATACAGCAATGTATCGACCACACAGTCTTCTATGCAGTCCACAACTCCCAGCCTAGGGACTGCACTTCTGAATCCTCTGGCTGCTCCTCCTTCCTCCAAGCCGCCTCACTCCATGAAAATGACATATTCTGAGCAGGCAGACTCCTAGAAACTGTTCTTGGGTCCCTGCCCTAAGTGGGAAAAAACTGTTCCTCTCTCACCTGAGGAGTTTGTCGTGAACGATGCCCAACCTTTGTAAAGTTCCCGGAGTCCGGGTGATGAGGCTGGGGACTTTAGGCAACTGTCTCAAGAGCTTTTTGTGGATGAGGATGATGAGACACAGTTGTCTGTCAGTGAGGTAGTAGTAAGGGCAGTAAGTCTGAGGGAGGAGCACAGAGGATTCGGAGAAAGAGCTGCTGGACGATGAGGTGAGTGACCCCACCTGGCTTGCTAAGCCTACTGAGGACAGGGCTTCAGAGGGGGAGGCAAGTGCAGGAGCAGGACAGGATGGAAGAGGCAGTGGGGTGGCCAGGGGGAGAGGCAGGGTCAGAGCAAAGAATCCCCCAACTGTTTCCCAAAGCACCCCCTCGCGGCAAGCCTCCATGCAGAGGGCTAGGTGTTCAAAGGTGTGGATGTTTTTTAGTGAGAGCACAGACGACCGATGAACAGTGGTGTGCAACCTGTGCCGCACCAAGATCAGCCGGGAAGCCACCACTACCAGCCTCACCACCACCAGCATGCACAGGCATATGATGGCCAAGCACCCCACAAGGTGTGGCGAAGGCCATTCACCGCCTCCGGGTCACACCACTGCCTCTTCCCCTGTGCCACAACCTGCCACACAGATCCAATCCCTCTCCCAGGATGCAGGCACGAGCGCCTCCCACCCTGCACCCACACCCTCAGCTCCACTGTCCTCCACTCCATCCAGCAATGTCTCTTAGCGCAGCATTCAGCTGTCGCTAACAAAAGCATTGGAGCGAAAGTGGAAAAAACACCTCCACCCACCCACATGCACAAGCTTTAAACATACCAAATTAATCAGCCTGGAGATGCTGCCGTACAGGCTTGTGGAAACGGAGGCTTTCAAAAACATGATGGCGGCGGTCCCGCGCTACTCGGTCCCCAGTCATCAGTATTTTTCCCGGTGTGCCGTCCCCGCCCTACACCAGCATGTCTCCCGCAATGATAAACCGTGCCCTCACCAATTCGTTTACTGGGAAGGTTCACTTAACTACGGATACGTGGACAAGTACTTTCGGGCAGGGACACTATATCTCCCTGATGGCACATTGGGTGAACTTGGTGGAGGCTGGGACCGAGTCAGAGGCTGGGACCGCTCACATCCTACCCACACCCAGAAGAGCGGGTCCTACCTCAGTGCTGGTATCTGCAGCGTTTTATGCCACCTCCTCCAACCCCCCCCCCCCCCTCCTCCTCCACCACCTCTATATCTCAATTAAGAAGTGCAAGCACGTCGCCAGCAGTCAGTAGCGCGCGGCAGCACAACGGTGGACAAGCGTTAGCAAGCTGTGCTGAAATTAATCAGCTTAGGTGACAAGAGGCACACGGCCAACGAACTGCTGCAGGGACGTACAGAGCAGACCAACCTCTGGCTTTCACTGCTGAGCCTCCAACCAGGCATGGTCGTGTGTGACAACGGCCGTAACCTGGTGGCGGCTCTGCAGCTCAGCAGCCTCACACGCGTGCCATGCCTGGCCCACGTCTTCAATCTGGTGCTTCAGCGTTTTCTGAAAAACTACCCCAACTTGTCTATCCTGCTCGGGAATGTGCGCCACGTCTGCGCACATTTCCGCAAGTCCACCATGGATGCTGCCACCCTGAGGACCCTGCAACATCGGTTTCAGCTGCCAGTGCACCGACTGCTGTGCGACGTGCTGATGCACTGGAATTCTACGCTGCACATGTTGGCCAGGCTGTACGAGCAGCGTAGAGCAATAGTGGAATACCAGCTGCAACATGGGCGGCGCAGTGGTAGCCAGCCTCCGCAGTTCTTTACAGAGGAGTGGGCATGGATGGCAGATATCTGCCAGGTCCTCTGAAACTTTGAGGAGTCTACCCAAATGGTGAGCGGCGATGCGGCCATCATTAGCGTTACTATCCCGCTTCTTTGCCTGCTGAGAAGTTCACTACTAAGCATAAAGGCCAATGCTTTGCAGTTAGAACAGGAGATGGGGGATGACAGTAAGTTGCTTGATAGCCAGACTACACTCATGTCTATATCCCAGGGCGTTTTGGAGGAGGAGGTGGAAGAGACTGCTGCCCACACTGCAGAGGGTACCAATGCTGCTTGCCTCTCATCTGTTCAGCGTGTATGGGCTGAAGAGGAGGGGGAGGAGGATCCTGAAAGTCATCCTCCTAGTGAGGACAGCGAAGTGTTGCGTACCGGGACCCTGGCACACAAGGCTGACTTCATGTTAGGCTGCCTTTCCCATGACCCTCGCGTTAGATGCATTCTGACCAACCAGGATTACTGGGTGTACACTGGGTGCTAAAGTTCCCATCTGACAGTGCTAGTGGCGAAGACGCAGTTCCGAGGGCCAAGTAGCAGAGGAGTCGGGGGGGATCAGGCAGCATGTGCGGCGCAGGCAGGGGAACACTCTCCAAGGTCTTTGCCAGTTTTATGGCTCCCCAGCAAGAATGTCACCACTCCCCACTCAAGGCTGAGTCGGAGGAAGCAATGTAAAAAGATGGTGAGGGAGTACATGCCCGATCGTACCACTGTCCTCTGTGATTGCTCTGCTCCATACAACTATTGGGTGTCAAAGCTGAACACGTGGCACGAACTTGCGCTGTACGCCCTGGAGGTGCTGGCCTGCCCTGCCGCTAGCATCTTGTCAGAGAGGGTGTTTAGTGCAGCTGGGGGAATCATCACGGATAAGCGTACCCGCCTGTCAAGTGACAGCGCTGACATGCTTACACTCATAAAGATGAACAAAGGCAGGATTTTGCCAGACTTCTCTTCTCCACCAGTGGAAAGCAGCGGCACCTAATGATTCTTTTAGCTGCAACAGGAGAAATATGCATCCTCTCTCTAACCCCAAAAAGGGGGAGAAGTAGCTTGGTCTATTCCTTTCGGAACTTACTCCTCCTCCTCCTAAAACAGCATGTCATCACGCTGAACCGCCAATTTTTCAGTGGGCCAAAAGGCTCCGTTAAAACCAGTTTTCAGAGGGCTGCCTCCAGGCTCTGTTACAAATAAAGCAACAACGAGCTGCATCTTAAAAAAAGGTTTATGGCTATCACCTGTCCTCGGGGTTAAGCAATTTTTAAGGGGTACACTTGTATTCTTGGTACACCAGTTTTTCTGGCTATAGTCTTAGACAACAAATTTTTCTGGAATCGCCTACACTCTTGGCAAACTAATTTTTTCAGCTGTTCGCATATACACTTGGTACACCAATGTTTGAGGGGTTCGCCTGTACTCTTGCAACAGAAATGTTTCAGGGATTCGCCTATACACTTGTTTCAGAAATGTTTCATGGGTCCGCCTATACACTTGCTACTGAAAGGTTTGAAGGGTTTGCCTATACTCTTGAAACAGATAAGTTTCTGAGGTCCGCCTATACACTTGCTACTAAGAGGTTGGGGGGTCTGCCTATACACTTGCTACTGAAAGGTTTGAGGGGTTTGCCTATACCCTTGCTACAGAAATCTTTCATGGGTCCACCTATACACTTGTTACTGAAAGGTTTGAGGGGTTCGCCTATACTCTTGAAACAGAAAAGTTTCAGGGGTATGCCTATACACTTGCTACTAAGACGTTTTGGGGGCCGACTATACACTTGCTACTAAAAGGTTTGAGGGGTTCACCTATACTCTTGCAACAGAAAAGTTTCATGGGTCCGCCTATACACTTGCTACTAAGAGGTTTGGGGGGGTCCGCCAATACACTTGGTACTGAAAGGTTTGAGGGGTTTGCCTATACACTTGCTACTGAAAGGTTTGAAGGGTCCGCCTATACACTTGCTACTAAGAGGTTTGGGGGGTCTGCCTATACACTTGCTACTAAAAGGTTTGAGGGGTTCGCCTATACGCTTGCTACAGAAAGGTTTTAGGGGTTCGCCCATACACTTGCTACTACCGTAAGAGGTTTGGTGTCTGCCTATACACCTGCTTTGTGGGTGCACAAAGGTTTTCTATAGCGGTGTTTAGCTGTCTGGCAGAAATACACAGAATGACTAGGACAGAAGTGTGCGCCGAGGTCCTTGGCGGGGTTAAATTCTGCCATGTGTGGGCACTCTGATTTCTTCATGTGTAATATTGTTTGAGTTTCATGGGTTGCCTATGCTGTGGGTGCACAAAGACTTCCCATTGCAGTGTTTTACCTATCTGGCACAAATACACTGAATGACTACCTCGGTTGTGGTTTTTCTGGCTTATTATGCGACCTCCTCCTCCTGCTTGGGGTTTGTGGATCTGCTGTGCTGGGCAACATGTATTTGCTCTCGTGTTACCACAGTTATCTGAGACACTGGTTTGAACTAGAGATGAGCGAGCGCACTCGTCCGAGCTTGATGCTCGTTTGAGCATTAAGGTGTTCGAGATGCTCGTTACTCGAGACGAGCACCATGCGGCACTCGACTCCATTACATTTCCTTCCCTGAGAAATTTGCACCCTTTTCTGGCCAATAGAAACACAGGGAAGGCATTACAACTTCCTCCTGTGACGTTCCAGCCCTATCCCACCCCCCTGCAGTGAGCGGCTGGCGAGATCAAGTGACCCCCGAGTATTTAAATCTGCCCCGCCCGCGGCTCGCCACAGACACACGCTAAGAGAGATCAGGGAAAGTGCTGCTGATGCTGCTGCTGCTATAGGGACAGTGTTAGCGTCTTCAAGAACCACAACGGTCCTTCTTAGGGCCACAGCTCACCTAGTGCATTACTGTTGTGGCTGCTGTGAGCAGTTTTGCACAATTTTTTTTTTATGTATATCGAGCGTGCAGGCTGCAGCGTTCTCAGGCTGCAGTCTGTACTTGAGTATAGGGGCAGTATTGGTCAGGCAGGGACAGTGGTAGTGTAGAATCCTGTCTGCAAGAACCCCAACGGTTCTTCTTAGGGCAACCTGTGACCGTGTGCATTGAACTCCGTGGTTGCTGGGAGTTGTAGTACCTCTGTATTGCACAGCAGAGCCTGCGTGCAGCCTTCATTTAAACATTTTTCTGTCCGCACTTTGCGTTGCGTCAGTTCAGTCTGCCTCTAAGTGTACGCCAAGAAACCACACATTTTCTACAACGCTCTGTGTCATACGTGTGCTGTCTCACAAGTGCACGGTGTGCCCGACGCCTATAGATTGAAAGTGCAATACACACTGCATAGCCTCAGCCTGCATTGCATAGAAAAATAAGGAGATTTTTTTTAAAATTCCTTTTTACGGCTACCGGTGACCCAGTGCATTTGCCTGCGTGGCCTGTGGGACTTCACGTCCATCCAAACTGCATAGTTCACAGCAAGGCCTAAGTGCAGCCTTCCTTATAATTTATCTCTGGCTTCATTTTGCGTTATATTACCGCTGGCAACCACCAACTGTGCGGCAATAATTCACAAACATTTTTACACTGCTCTGTCTCTGCTCGATTCTTAATCCAGCATGCTGAGGGGTAGGGGCAGAGGATGTGGACGCGGTCGAGGACGCGGAGTCCCTAGTGAGGGTGTGGGAATAGGCGGAGTTCCTGGTCCAGGTTAATCGCAGCCGGCTGCTGCGGGAGTAGGAGAGAGGACAGTTTCTGGGGTCCCCAGCTTCATATCGCAATTTATGGGTCCACGTCGTAGACCTTTATTAAAAAATTAGCAGTGTGAGCCGTTCCTGTCGTGGATAGCAGAAAGTGCACCCAGCTATCTATTGACCACCCAGTCTTCTACGCCGTCCACTGCTGCAACTCTGAATCCTCTGGCTGCTGCTCCCGCTTCCTCCCAGCCTCCTCACTCCATGAAAATGACACATTCTGAGGAGCAGGCAGACTCCCAGGAACTGTTCTCGGGCCCCTGCCCAGATTAGGCAACAATGGTTCCTCTCCCACCGGAGGAGTTTGTCGTGACCGATGCCCAACCTTTGGAAAGTTCCCGGGGTCCGGGGGATGAAGCTGGGGACTTCCGGCAACTGTCTCAAGAGCTTTCCGTGGGTGAGGAGGACGATGACAATGAGACACAGTTGTCTATCAGTGAGGTACTAGTGAGGGCAGTAAGTCCGAGGGAGGAGCTCACAGAGGATTCGGAGGAAGGGCCGCTGGACGATGAGGTGACTGACCCCACCTGGTGTGATAAGCCAACTGAGGACAGGTCTTCAGAGGGGGAGGCAATTGCAGCCGCAGGACAGGTTGGAAGAGGCAGTGGGGTGGCCAGGGGTAGAGGCAGGGCAAGAGTGAATAATCCACCAGCTGTTTCCCAAAGCACCCACTCGCGCCAAGCCACCGTGCAGAGGCCAAGGTGCTCTAAGGTGTGGCAGTTTTTCACTGAGGCAGACGACTGACGAACAGTGGTGTGCAACCTTTGTCGCACCAAGATCAGCTGAGGTGCCACCACCAGCAACCTCACCACCACCAGTATGCGCAGGCATATGATGGCCAAGCACCCCACAAGGTGGGACGAAGGCCGTTCACCGCCTCCAGCTTGCGCCACTGCCTCTACCCCTGGGCCCCAACCTGCCACTGAGATCCAACCCACCTCTCACGACACAGGCACGACCATCTCATGGCCTGGACCCACACCCTCACCTCCGCTGTCCTCAGCCCTATCCAGCAATGTCTCTCAGTGCAGCGTCCAGCTGTTGCTAAGAGAATCATTGGAGCGAAAGCGTAAATACGCCGCCACGCACGCGCACGCTCAAGCTTTAAATGTCCACATTGCCAAATTGATCAGCCTGGAGATGCTCCCCTACAGGCTGGTGGAAACTGAGGCGTTCAAAAACATGATGGCAGCGGCAGCCCCGCGCTACTCTGTCCCCAGTCGCCACTATTTTTCATGGTGTACCGTCCCAGCCCTGCACGACCACGTCTCACGCAACATCGTGCGTGCCTTGACCAACTCGGTTACTGGCAAGGTTCACTTACCAACGGACACGTGGACAAGCACAGGCAGGCAGGGCCACTATATCTCCCTGACGGCACATTGGGTGAATTTAGTGGAGGCTGGGACCGAGTCAGAGCCTGGGACCGCTCATGTACTACCCACCCCCAGAATTGCGGGCCCCAGATCGGTGCTGGTATCTGCGGCGGTGTATGCCACTTCCACTAAACCTTCCTCCTCCTCCTCCAACGCAACCTCTACCTCGCAATCAAGACTTGTCAGCAGCACGTCGCCAGCAGTCGGTGTCGGGCGGTGCGTCAGAACAGCGGTGGGCAAGCGTCAGCAGGCCGTGCTCAAGCTACTCAGCTTAGGAGAGAAGAGGCACACGGCCCACGAACTGTTGCACGGTCTGACAGAGCAGACCGACCGCTGGCTTTCACCACTGAGCCTCCAACCGGGCATGGTCGTGTGTGACAACGGCCATAACATGGTGGGCGCTCTGCAGCTCGGCAGCCTCCCGCACGTGCCATACCTGGCCCATGTCTATATCTCAGTGCGTGGAGGAGGAGAAGGACGAGTAGGGGGAGGAGCCTGAGGAGGAAGAGACAGCTTGGCCCACTGCAGAGGGTACCCATGCTGCTTGCCTATCATCCATTCAGCGTGTATGGCCGGAGGAGGAGGAGGAGGATTCTCAAAGTGATCTTCCTAGTGAGGACAGCCATATGTTGCGTACAGGTACCCTGTCACACATGGCTGACTTTATGTTAGCATGCCTTTCTCGTGACCCTCGTGTTAGACGCATTCTGGCCACTACGGATTACTGGGTGTACACACTGCTTGACCCACGGTATAAGGAGAGCCTTTCCACTCTCATTCCCGAAGAGGAAAGGGGTTTGAGAGTGATGCAATACCACAGGGCCCTGGTGGACAAACTGATGGTAAACTTCCCATCTGACAGCCCTAGTGGCAGAAGGCGCAGTTCCGAGGGCCAAGTAGAAGTCGAGGCGCAGATCAGGCAGCATGTTCAGCGCAGGAAGGGGAACACTCTCCAAGGCCTTTGTCAGCTTTATGGCTCCCCAGCAAGACTGTCTCACACCTCCCCAGTCCAGGCTGAGTCAGCGGGAGCACTGTAAGAAGATGGTGAGGGAGTACGCAGCAGATCGAACCACCTTCCTCCGTGACGCCTCTGCTCCATACAACTACTGGGTGTCAAAGCTGGACACGTGGCCCGAACTCGCGCTGTATGCCCTGGAGATGTTGGTGTGCCCTGTGGCTAGCGTCTTGTCAGAGAGGGTGTTTAGTGCAGCTGGGGGAATCATCACGGACAAGCGTACCCGCCTGTCAACTGACAGCACCGACAGGCTTACACTCATAAAGATGAACAATGCCTGGATTTCCCCAGACTTCTCTTCTCCACCAGCGGACAGCAGCGCTACTGTAATGGAAATATTTTTATGGCTATTTTGTAGCCATTAATCCTTGATTCTATATGTATATACATATCTGAACAGGCTTTAATATATCAAGTAGGCCCCACTGTCGTAGAACTCCTTTGCGGAATCACGGCTTACTCAATTTGGAATGTTTACACCCTTCCATATTATTTCTGAATTGAGGAATTCTAAGGAACTAACCCCAGACCTGTTCTACATGTGTATCATGTGTAACTAAGAGAATGGCTTTGATGTTTGTTATAACACCAATCAGTCTGTCTTTGTGGAGCCAGCCATATACATATCTTTTGTCTAGGAGGTAGACCTTGTCTGACTAGATCTTATCACTCTATAGAAACTGGTCAATTCCAGAGTTTGATAACATCTTGGTTTGCAAAGCTTGGAGAGTATGGCCTATGACTCAGCAAGTTATACTAGTATAAAGGACAGGAGAGGGTCTAGGGAGTAGTAGCTTTTGGAATCTGAGGAGTAGTAACTTTTGGAATCTGAGGAGTAGTAGCTTTTGGAATCTGAGGAGTAGTAGCTTTTGGAATCTAAGGAGTAGTAGCTTTTGGAATCTAGGAGGAGAAGCTCTTGGACTCTCTGATGGAAGGATGAGAAGCTCTGGGTAGTACAGACGCTTTAGAAACAGAATGAGGATGTCATCTTTTGAACCCCTAGAAGTGAGGGAACCTTTGGTGATGGTAATATGTGATCTATAACCTTTATAATAATAATAATAAATAGTAATAATGTAACTTGCTATCTTTATACTTTGTGATGTGACATCTGCAACCTTTATGTTTTGTATATAGCTATTATCATTTGTATATACATATTATCCTTTGTATATAGATCCGATAGTTTACAAACGTAGGACAATTATTCACCACTATGCTCAATTATCATTTTCTTTAAATTCTTATTGTTAAACCTTTTATAGTGTCTCACTTTCTTTAAAGCGTAATATGAACTTAAGTCTTGCTCCTTGCAGCAATACATACATTTATGTATTGCTGCAAGGAGAAAGACTTAGTTCAGATTACGCTTTAAAGAGAGTAAGACACTATAAAAGTGTTAGCGCAAAATTCGCTATTTCAGATATACTGTGCGTTTCCAAATTAAATAATATGTGTACAGGCCTGGAGAGCCTTCAAAGACCACATGGCTTACATCATGTGTCCCAAAAGAATCTCCCCTTTATTAAGCAGTAAAACTTAAATAAGTTTCAACACAGGAAGTCAGGCAATTTAGGACACAGTTACATTATTTAGCGTACTGATTGGTCGTTCTCAGAGGGAGGTATTTGTGAGGTAGCTTGTGATGTCATCCATCTGGGAGGAACTTCGGTGAGCACGCTCAGTTCATTCTTGAATTTGGTCTCCTGAGAACATCCTGTTTCTCCTCTCTGCTTGACCAAGACAAAGCATTCCTAGATAGGTTTCTGCCAGTTAGAACCGGTTTGACCAGTTCTTGGACACATAGCACTAGCTCCTCCAATTCTTGTGGAGGTGGGGGGGGGGGGCGATGTTCCCTTCCCCCAAAGGATTAGACCATACACAAAATACAGTATATTCACAGTTGACAACAGAAAATACATACAAAATGGTGAACATATTGGAAATCTCCCACAAGTCCCTCCTTTGTTGTGCGTATTTTCATTCTCCTGGATAGTTTTTCCTTCCTATTTGTGTTCTCGGGCCTTTCCCTACCGCCTACAGGGAACTCTAGCTTTCACCTCCGCCATGTGGCTGCCTCCCGCAAGCGTGACACCACACGCCTGCGCCCTTTCCCTGTCTCCTACCTTATCCCTTCCTACTGCTGGGTGATATCCAGGATAAGGAAAATACCACACAACTTGTTACATTTTCCCAACGGTATTCTAGGTAGATGGCTCCTGAAAGATTGATCTTTATTTCAAATTTTCTGCATAAGCCACCTTGTTCATAGTTTAGATGCCATAACATGTTGAATGTGACTGGCTTTTACCAAGGTGTGACTTCAGGTTATATTGTTTGTTACATGTTAACATTGGTCTGATTACACAATATGGCTGAAACATTGGTACACTTACTGCTACCTTATTGTATCTATTGACATTTTTCTGATCTTTGACACATTACCAGGGGCGTAACTATAGAGGATACAGGGGATGCGGTTGCACCCGGGCCCAGGAGCCTTTTGGGGGCCCATAAGGCCTCTCTTCTTCATATAGGGAACCCAGTACTATGAGTAAAGCATTATAGTTCAGGGTCCGGTTCCAAGTTTTTCATCGGGGCCCGGGAGCTTCAAGTTACGTCTCTACACATTACATATGAAACAGTATAACCCTCTTCATAGGATGTACGTCTTCTGTTACCCTTATGAGGAAGAAGAGAAATGACAGCCCAATGACCGCAAGGGTCCTACATATAACAAAGGATTATGGGCCACATTTGTCTCCTTCCTTGATTATCTTTATTCAATGTCTGACATGAACCCAAATTAGCTTTCTTCAAGTTTCACTGAGGTTGTAGTGGTTAACAGCACTTTAACGGGTTCTTTGTATCTTTTTTTCAAGCTCTTCCTTGCGTCTTTTTAGGACAACTAAACCACCTGAAAGCAAACTATGCGACTCTTGATCTGGAAACAAGGAGACACATTTATAAGTGACAGTTGATATAACTCCTGATGTTAGGCACTCACATGGGAGGTGAGGCCCTCCTTTTTGGCCTGGAATAAGCATAGGCCTATTACAGGAGCCCTACGCAACAAAACGTTTATAAGGACTCAACTTAGTCTTACAATCAGTCATGGTTCTAACCAAGTAGAGGACTAATAAGGTTTACCTCCATTATTTACTATGACTTCTGGTGTATCCAAATATTCAAAATTACTTTCATAAAACATATTCTTAGGTCATATTTTTGGCGTGTTAAAAATTATTTTTATTTTATTTATTTTTTTATTTCTCAAGCCACGCCTCCAAATAACATTAAAAGAGGTCTATGCAAACCAACAACTCCAAACACCTACCTGTGGTAGCTGTATGCTATCATCCTGCAGTCACTGATACAGATAGTCTGGCTCGCACCGAGAAGGTACCTTGACCAATTGGCCTGGATTGTAACGGGCGCATATCATGCATCCTTGTACAATCCATATTGCAGCAGGGTTGAACCCTGGGGTAAGCCAAGCAGAAGACACTATACCACACATTACCTCCTTGGATGAATGGGTTAGCTCAGGGATCAGGTGTGACTTCATGGAGTGCAGCGTGCAGGGGAGGCACAGGCTTTTACCTTTCTGCCAGACCCCAGTAGCATTCTGTTCGCTTTTCCACTCCTCCTATTTCTTCTTTTGAGGCCTGTTCCTGCAATTCAAGCAACAGAGAAATATCTACACCTGTTTCAGGTGCAAGCAGGTTAACAGCCATTACCTCTTCAAGGGAAGTCAGGCTGCTGCGGTGCCTGCTGTCTGGTTCCTTCCAGCCTCAGTAGTTGTCACTTTGGCATAAGCCTGGACTCTGATGATAAGTCACCTGTGCGGAAAGAGCTAAAACCTTGTAGAACAAAGACACTGCTTCTGCGTTCTGGATTGGCTTACTCAAGGACCCCATGAAACTTCCACTGTGCCACATAAGATATGAAATCATGTACGATTCCCAATGTGTACCTTAGGTCGGTGCAGACATAAACAGCCTTACCTGAAGCCAGCTTACATATTTCAGTGAGCGCCATCACCTCTATTTCCTGAGTAACTGAGTCTCTCAGGAGGAAAAAAAAGTGTTTTTTGTATAATTACCTCTTTTTGTTGGTTACCACTGCATAGCCTGTTTTGCTTGTCCATTTCCACAATATTTGGAACCATCTATGGGTAAAACTCAAGATTTACATTAATCATGGCAGTTACAACATTATTGTTAGGACCCCTAGTTTCTCTTTTCATTAATCTTCCGACAATCATACAATCTTGTGCTTGCTATTTAATGTCATGGTCTGTGCCTGCTGCTACTTCCTCTCAACCTTCTGAATTCAGTAAAAGATATGAAACATCTGGAACTATACCCCACTTGATTGCGATATGTGAGGGTGCTAGCAGGGCAGTCTCATACGTAGCTAGTCTGGAAGCTGAAAGATTTTTAATTTGCACTCTATACCGTATTTTTATGACCCCTTGAGGAAGCATGATATTAAGGGGTCCCACACCATCTCTGGTACCTGTACGAAAACATACTGCAAACAGGAGAGGAAATATTGTTATTACAATCTGCAACCATGACAACTGCGCAAAGATGGTTAACTACTGGTTTACTAAGGGACTAGTATCCCTGATAACATTTGGGATATACTCAATTACTGGCATCAAAAATCTACTTATTTTTTCTTCAAATGTAACTATTTTCACGTAAAATACTGTTGTTAATTGAAAATGAGATACTCTCTAAAATAGAACTTTTGTTACTAAAGTACTTAACGGGTGTTTCAAGTACACGATTTTCTCATTTTAGTATCTTAATTCAATGATTATATATATATATATATATATATATATATATATATATATATATATATATATATATATATATATATATATATATATATATACACACATACACACACACTGTGGCAATCCTGGATTATTATCTCACACAACTAGTCTCAGGAATAAAATTAGATGCCCCTCCTTTGGTCACCTACATTTGTTAAAGTGAGAGACTTAACACAGAGTCTAAGAGTGACCTTCTCTCTATACATTACCACAATATACATATCTATACCAACATCCACTTAAATGGAGACACACTTCTCTCCTAGGCTGGTCTGTGTTGAGGGTGGAGCAAGACCTCTTCATATTGTTCTTCCCTCCCATCTCCTTACATCACTTAGCTCCACCCCCTGTGGTCTGGCTCAGCGTTTGGTATTTCTTGCCTCATTTCATTTCTGGTTACGGACAATATACACACCATATAACACAATCTAACTCTCATACGGGCCCTTTCATTTATACACACAAATTCACACTCACTGGGGTTTTCATTCACTCATACACAGACTGATAAGTATCTCATGTGAAGTAGAAACTGGGATTGTATTTACTGTACATCGGACTTCCCATATTGAACAAAGTATATATATGTCTTATGTACCGCGGTTTTTACATATTTTGTTCAGAATAGGCTATCCAATGACAAACACAATACAACTTATGCCCATTTCCACCCACATACTTATATTCACCACTCCACATAGCAACTATTATCACCATTCATTGTTAAACCTTCTACCTTTTCTTAACTCATTGACTTGCTTTTTCCTTCACCCATTTTTGTGTGTCCAGTTGTGTTTACAAACATCATCTCATTGAATTTGCTTGCGAGTCATACTTGATTTTTCCCACACCTCACGACACAGGTCTGGCTTATCTTATTAATAAGCACTTACAATTTCGCCCCTGCCCATCTTGTCGTAATTGGAAAAATCCTTAATTAATTGAGATTCTCTACTCCTGCACCTCATGGCACAGATCTGTACTTTTGGCACCACATTGTGGAACCTCAACAGTCTGTTCGGCCAGCCATAATCGGAGGAGATTCTCTCTGGCTAGCCCACATCTTTACTCCAAGCCCAAATTCCCTTGAGTTGATGTATGCCAACATGGCAAATGCAAGCATTCCATGTGTACCCCTCCCCCCACATAACAAAGGGAGACCTCATCAACCACATGTTGAACAATGGAGACTCTCTCACCACATGGACACACTACTCTGTTTTTAACCAGCAACTTTAATCACTACTATAACCTTCAGCTAAAATTGCTTACATCAACTTTCCTTTTTACTTTCTTTTAACAAGTTATCCTACTTTCTTTGTTCCTTATTAACCTGCACAGTCTGTTCACACCATTCACT
The DNA here is from genome assembly GCF_035609145.1 of Eleutherodactylus coqui. Classification (NCBI taxonomy): domain Eukaryota; kingdom Metazoa; phylum Chordata; class Amphibia; order Anura; family Eleutherodactylidae; genus Eleutherodactylus; species Eleutherodactylus coqui. The sequence goes on along the minus strand of NC_089841.1, from coordinate 265,644,022 downwards.
ACTACAGAGACAATATAAACCCCCCACATAGCTCACACCTTCTTACACTCAGGACATTACTTCACAGACAACATAAAAACCACACAGTATATCTACTTCATTGTTCTTTTGATACAGACTTATCATATTTCAACTCACCCGGTCTGGGGTGGATCATAGCAGAGAGGGAGAGATGGTACAGGTACAAGAATAACTTATTACCATGTTTGAGCTCATTATCCGTCCGTCTCTGCTTCAAGGTCCCCTTGTGTCCGGATAACGATTAAATATCTTCATATCTCTGTATCTTCATTATCCCAGCAGTGCCTCCAAATTTGTTAGCGCAAAATTCGCTATTTCAGATATACTGTGCGTTTCCAAATTAAATAATGTGTACAGGCCTGGAGAGCCTTCAAAGACCACATGACTTACATCATGTGTCCCAAAAGAATCTCCCCTTTATTAAGCGCGGGTAAAACAAATAAGTTTCAACACAGGAAGTCAGGCAATTTAGGACACAGTTACATTATTTAGCGTACTGATTGGTCGTTCTCAGAGGGAGGTATTTGTTAGGTAGCTTGTGATGTCATCCATCTGGGAGGAACTTCGGTGAGCACGCTCAGTTCATTCTTGAATTTGGTCTCATGAGAATAACATCCTGTTTCTCCTCTCTGCTTGACCTAGACAAAGCATTCCTAGATAGGTTTCTGCCAGTTAGAACAATTCTTGTGGAGGTGGGGAGGGGGCGATGTTCCCTTCCCCCAAAGGATTAGACCATACACAAAATACAGTATATTCACAGTTGACAACAGAAAATACATACAAAATGGTGAACATATTGGAAATCTCCCACAAAAGGTTTAACAATAAGAATATATTAAAACCAAATGATAATTGATCATAGTGGTGAATAATTGTCCTACGTTTGTAAACTATCAGATCCATATACAAAGGATAGTATCTATATACAAATGATAATAGCTATATACAAAGCATAAAGGTTGCAGATGTCACATCAGAAAGTATAAAGATAGCAAGTTACATTATTACCTAAAAGGTTACAGATCACATATTACCATCACCAAAGGTTCCCTCACTTCTAGGGGTTCAACAGATGACATCCTCGTTCTGTTTCTAAAGCGTCTGTACTACCCAGAGCTTCTCATCCTTCCATCAGAGAGTCCAAGAGCTTCTCCTCCTAGATTCCAAAAGCTACTACTCCTTAGATTCCAAAAGCTACTACTCCTCAGATTCCAAAAGCTACTACTCCTTAGATTCCAAAAGCTACTACTCCTCAGATTCCAAAAGCTACTACTCCTCAGATTCCAAAAGCTACTACTCCTCAGATTCCAAAAGCTACTACTCCCTAGACCCTCTCCTGTCCTTTATACTAGTATAACTTGCTGAGTCATAGGCCATACTCTCCAAGACAATCCAATTGCAGGAATACAGCTTATTGTGGAAAAACTTGCTTTTTATTTTCTTTTTGGTGCTTGAATGATGTTTCATACTCTCCAAGCTTTGCAAACCAAGAGGTTATCAAACTCTGGAATTGACCAGTTTCTATAGAGTGATAAGATCTAGTCAGACAAGGTCTACCTCCTAGACAATAGATATGTATGTGGCTGGCTCCACAAAGACAGACTGATTGGTGTTATAACAAACATCAAAGCCATTCTCTTAGTTACACATGATACACATGTAGAACAGGTCTGGGGTTAGTTCCTTAGAATGTGGGGCCTACTTGATATATTAAAGCCTGTTCAGATATGTATATACATATAGAATCAAGGATTAATGGCTACAAAATAGCCATAAAAATATTTCCATTACAATCCACCCTTGGCTATTTTATAGCCATTATAACTAAAAGATATCACACAACTATTTCATAATGTGATCAAGAAACATAAAATAAACATACAATTTAGGGCTGGAATATGCATTTTGACATATCATGGTTTGATCTTCAAGTTCTATTAATGAACAATTAGCAGATTCCAAATGTTCCATATTTTTTCATAACAATGATACATTCACTTTTATAACACTGTTCCCTATCTTTTCATTTGCTAGCAACATAAAACCAATCCTGTCAAATCTGGGCTCGAGAAAATAACGAAAAACAAAAAATTCAAAAACCGTTAGATGCTGAATACAAATGTCTCTTCCTGTAAAATTGTTTCTTCTTCTCGATCTTCTTTAGACCCTAAACCTATAGGATCTCTGATGCAGGGAAGCAGGGGGATTATTATGCCCTCACTGCTTTCCCTGGTTGGCTAAAGAACAGACCCTAAGTAGGAATCTGTCCCTGCTTTAATTGGTATCAAACAATCTTCTCCATATCCAGAAGTATCCGCAGCTGACTATAGAGCCCCTTTATTCCAATGTTGCAGATGCCCTCTGTACAGCACTCTTTTGCCCAAGGTCTTCAGGGAGGAGCTGTGATGCTTTGCCCTCCTTTGACGTCATCAGTTGGCGGTCAGCATTCTTCAGAACATCTGAGGTTCACTCCAATGACAGTGTAGCAGCAGTCAGGCACACTTGTCAATTCTTCAGGCTCAGTTGGATAGTCTCAGCGTATGGACAGATGCAGCATGCACTTAGAGAAGATTAAATTTCAAATCACAATTGAAAAAGTCCAAATGTCCTGGCGGAAATGACTCAGTTCATACATTTTCTCAGTCCCAAATAAACTTGATCCAAAATAATTCAGTCCATGGCAAATCAAACAAAAAAAAACCAAAATCGCAATCTGGGGTCTTGTGTACTTTTCTTCACCCCTTCATAAAAATAGATGAAACAAAAATCTGTAGGTCAAATTTATCTATCCAACAAACTCTGCCCACAGGGACCGGATTCATATTCATATATTATATTCATAATTAGAGATGAGCGAGCACCAAAATGCTCGGGTGCTCGTTACTCGGGACGAAATTATCGCGATGCTCGAGGGTTTGTTTCGAGTAACGAACCCCATTGAAGTCCATGGGCGACCCGAGCATTTTTGTATATCGCCGATGCTCGCTAAGGTTTTCATTTGTGAAAATCTGGGCAATTCAAGAAAGTGATGGGAACGACACAGCAACTGATAGGGCAGGCGAGGGGCTACATGTTGGGTTGCATCTCAGGTTCACAGGTCCCACTATTAAGCCACAATAGCGGCAAGAGTGCCCCCCCCCCTCCCAACAACTTTTACTTCTGAAAAGCCCTCATTAGCAATGCATACCTTAGCTAAGCACCACACTACCTCCAACAAAGCACAATCACTGCCTGCATGACACTCCGCTGCCACTTCTCCTGGGTTACATGCTGCCCAACCCCCCCGCATGACCCAATGTCCACAGCACACACCAAAGTGTCCCTGCGCAGCCTTCAGCTGCACTCATGCCACACCACCCTCATGTCTATTTATAAGTGCGTCTGCCATGAGGAGGAACCGCAGGCACACACTGCAGAGGGTTGGCTCGGCTAGGAAGCGACCCTCTTTAAAAGGGGCGGAGCGATAGCCCACAATGCTGTACAGAAGCAATGAGAAATATAATCCTGTGCCACCGCCATCAGGAGCTGCACACGTGGGCATAGCAATGGGGAACCTATGTGCCACACACTATTCCTTCTGTCAAGGTGTCTGCATGCCCCAGTCAGACCGCGTTTTTTTTATAGTCACAGGCAGGTACAACTCCGCAATGGGAATTCCGTGTGCACCCACAGCATGGGTGGCTCCCTGGAACCCACCAGCAGCACATAAACATATCCCATTGCGTTGCCCATCATAGCTGAGATAATGTCATGTTAAATGCAGGTGGGCTTCGGCCCACACTGCATGCCCCAGTCAAACTGGGGTTCTTTAGAAGTGGACACATGCAGTTACAACTCCGTGTGGACCGACAGCATGGGTGGGTGCCAGGAAGCCACCGGCGGTACATAAATATATCCCATTGCATTGCCCATCACAGCTTATGTAACGTCATGTTTAATGCAGGTGGGCAAAAAATTAATTGGATTACACTGTAGGCGAGGGCCCAAAAAAATTGGTGTACCAACAGTACTAATGTACGTCAGAAAAATTGCCCATGCACAACCAAGAGGGCAGGTGAAACCCATTAATCGCTTTGGTTAATGTGGCTTAATTGGTAACTAGGCCTGGAGGCAGCCCAGTTAAAATAAAAATTGGTTCAGGTGAAAGTTTCAACGCTTTAATGAGCATTGAAACGTATAAAAATTGTTTACAAAAATTATATGACTGAGCCTTGTGGGCCTAAGAAAAATTGCCCGTTCGGCGTGATTACGTCAGGTTTCAGGAGGAGGAGCAGGAGGAGGAGGAGGAATATTATACACAGATTGATGAAGCTAAAAGGTCCACGTTTTTGATGGTGATAGAGAACGATGCTTCCATCCGCGGGTGCAGCCTACGTATTGCTTAGGTATCGCTGCTGTCCGCTGGTGGAGAAGAGAAGTCTGGGGAAATCCAGGCTTTGTTCATCTTGATGAGTGTAAGCCTGTCGGCACTGTCGGTTGACAGGCGGGTACGCTTATCCGTGATGATTCCCCCAGCCGCACTAAACACCCTCTCTGACAAGACGCTAGCCGCAGGACAAGCAAGCACCTCCAGGGCATACAGCGCGAGTTCGGGCCACGTGTCCAGCTTCGACACCCAGTAGTTGTAGGGGGCAGAGGCGTCACCGAGGACGGTCGTGCGATCCGCTACGTACTCCCTCACCATCCTTTTACAGTGCTCCCGCCGACTCAGCCGTGACTGGGGAGCGGTGACACAGTCTTGCTGGGGAGCTATAAAGCTGGCAAAGGCCTTGGAGAATGTTCCCCTGCCTGCGCTGTACATGCTGCCTGATCTCTACGCCTCCCCTGCTACCTGGCCCTCGGAACTGCACCTTCTGCCACTAGCGCTGTCGGATGGGAATTTTACCATCAGTTTGTCCGCCAGGGTCCTGTGGTATAGCATCACTCTCGAACCCCTTTCCTCTTCGGGTATGAGAGTGGAAAGGTTCTCCTTATACCGTGGGTCGAGCAGTGTGTACACCCAGTAATCCGTAGTGGCCAGAATGCGTGTAACGCGAGGGTCTCGAGAAAGGCATCCTAACATGAAGTCAGCCATGTGTGCCAGGGTACCTGTACGCAACACATGGCTGTCCCCACTAGGAAGATCACTTTCAGGATCCTCCTCCTCCTCCAGCCATACACGCTGAAAGGATGACAGGCAAGCAGCATGGGTACCCTCAGCAGTGGGCCAAGCTGTCTCTTCCCCCTCCTCCTCATGCTCCTCCCCCTCCTCCTGAACGCGCTGAGAGATAGACATGAGGGTGCTCTGACTATCCAGCGACATACTGTCTTCCCCCGCCTCCGTTTCCAAGCGCAAAGCGTCTGCATTTATGCTTTGCAGGGAACTTTTCAAGAGGCATAGCAGAGGAATGGTGACGCTAATGATTGCAGCATCCCCGCTCACCATCTGGGTAGACTCCTCAAAGTTTCCAAAGACCTGGCAGATGGCTGCCAACCAGGCCCACTCTTCTGTAAAGAATTGAGGAGGCTAACTCCCACTACGCCGCCCATGTTGCAGTTGGTATTCCACTATAGCTCTACGCTGCTCATAGAGTCTGGCCAACATGTGGAGCGTAGAGTTCCACCGTGTGGGCACGTCGCACAGCAGTCGGTGCACTGGCAGATTAAACCGATGTTGCAGGGTCCGCAGGGTGGCAGCGTCCATCTTAGACTTGCGGAAATGTGCGCTGACCCGACGCACCTTTCCGAGCATGTATGACAAGTGTGGGTAGCTTTTCAGAAAGCGCTGAACCACCAAATTAAAGACATGGGCCAGGCATGGCACGTGCGTGAGGCTGCCGAGCTGCAGAGCCGCCACCAGGTTTCGGCCGTTGTCACACACGACCATGCCCGGTTGGAGGCTCAGCGGCGAAAGCCAGCGGTCGGTCTGCTCTGTCAGACCCTGCAGCAGTTCGTGGGCCGTGTGCCTCTTCTCTCCTAAGCTGAGTAGTTTCAGCACGGCCTGCTGACGCTTGCCCACCGCTGTGCTGCCATGCCGCGCGACACCGACTGCTGGTGACGTGCTGCTGCTGCTAACACATCTTGATTGCGAGACAGAGGTTGCGTTGGAGGAGGAGGAGGGTGGTTTAGTGGAGGAAGCATACACCGCCACAGATACCAGCACCGAGCTGGGGCCCGCAATTCTGGGGGTGGGTAGGACGTGAGCGGTCCCAGGCTCTGACTCTGTCCCAGCCTCCACTAAATTCACCCAATGTGCCGTCAGGGAGATATAGTGGCCCTGCCCGCCTGTGCTTGTCCACGTGTCTGTTGTTAAGTGGACCTTGGCAGTAACCGCGTTGGTGAGGGCGCGTACAATGTTGCGGGAGACGTGGTCGTGCAGGCCTGGGACGGCACATCGGGAAAAGTAGTGGCGACTGGGAACCGAGTAGTGCGGGGCCGCCACCGCCATCGTGCTTTTGAAAGCCTCCGTTTCCACAAGCCTATACGGCAGCATATCCAGGCTGATCAATTTGGCTATGTGCACGTTTAACGCTTGAGCGTACGGGTGTGTGGCGGCATACTTGCGCTTGCACTCAAACAGTTGCGCTATCGACGGCTGGACGCTGCGCTGAGAGACATTGCTGGATGGGGCTGAGGACAGCGGAGGTGAGCGTGTGAGTGCAGGCCGGGAGACGGTCCTGCCTGTGTTGGATCTCAGTGGCAGGTTGGGGCACAGGAGGAGAGTCAGTGGTGCAAACTGGAGGCGGTGAACGGCCTTCGTCCCACCTTGTGGGGTGCTTGGCCATCATATGCCTGCGCATGCTGGTGGTGGTGGCTCCCCAGCTGATCTTGGCGTGACAAAGGTTGCACACCACTGTTCGTCGGTCGTCAGGCGTCTCTGTGAAAAAGTGCCATACTTTAGAGCAGGGGTCCCCAACCACCGGTCCGCGGACCGGGGCCGGGCCGTTGGGTGGTTAGCGCCGGTCCGCGGCACCGCCGGGAACTTTTGCTGTAAACACAAGGCCCGCGGCCCGAATCCGGCCCGCTGCCTTGTGCTATGTGGCCCGCGGCGTGCCAACGCCGCTGACCACTGAAGCGATTACCACCGGGGGCGCCGCAGCTCCCTGCTGGTAATCGCGCTATTCCCGGCTCACACACTTACGTCTGTGCAGCCAGATTCCCCTCCCCGAGTTCCCTGCTCATTAGTTCCGCAGGAGAGGACTCGGGGAGAAAGCGTTCCGGGCTGCACACTGACGTCCGGGCAAGCAGAGAGAGAGCGACAGCAGGGAGGAGGTAAGTATATCGGTTGGGGGGCTGCCTATTACTGGGGGGGCTGCATATTATGGGGGGGGGGCTGCCTATTACTGGGGGGGTGGAGGCTACTTATTACAGGGGAAGGGGCTGCCTATTACTGGGGGGGGCTGGTTATTACTGGGGGGTGGGGGCTAGTTATTACAGGGGAAGGGGCTGCCTATTACTGGGGGGTGGGGGCTACTTATTACAGGGGAAGGGGCTGCCTATTACTGGGGGGGCTGGTTATTACGGGGGGGGGGGGGGGCTGCCTATTACTGGGGGGAGGGGGCTGGTTACTACTGGGGGGGGGCTGCTTATTACTGGAGGGGACCTGCTTATTACTAGGGGGGGGGGCTACTTATTACAGGGGAAGGGGCTGCTTATTACTGCGGGGGGCTGGTTATCACTGGGGGGGTGGGGGCTACTTATTACAGGGGAAGGGGCTGCCTATTACTGGGGGGGGGGCTGCCTATTACAGGGGGGGTCTGCTTATTACGGGGGAGGGGGGCTAGTTATTACTGGGGGGGTGGGGGCTACTTACTACTGGGGGGGCTGCTTATTACTGGGGGGGGGTACTTATTACAGGGGAAGGGGCTGCCTATTACGGGGGGCTGCCTATTACTTGGGGGGGGCACTGTCTATTACTGGGGGTGGGGCGCTGCCTATTACTGGGGGGGGGCTGCTTATTACTGAGGGGGGACCTGCTTATTACGGGGGGGGCTGCTTATTACTGGGGTGGGGGCTACTTATTACAGGGGGAGGGGCTGCTAATTACTGAGGGATGGGGGCTGTCTATTACTGGGGGGGAGATAAATTATATGCTGCCCTATGTGTGTGCTGCCAGGCGGGGGGGGGGGGATATATTATACTGCCCTATGTGTGTACTGCCAGGACATTCTAGATGTCATAATTAAATAAGAATGCACTAAACTCCAACCCCCTTCGTAACCCGCCCCCTATAACCAAAGCCCCGCCCATGTCCCGCCGAACCCTGCTGGGCCTTGTAAAGATGGTCTTGCTTGAAGCCGGTCCCTGGTGCCAAAAAGGTTGGGGACCACTGCTTTAGAGCACCTTGGCCTCTGCAGGGTGGCATGGCGCGAGGGGGCGCGGTGGGAAACAGTTGGTGGATTATTCGGTCTGGCCCTGCCTCTACCCCTGGCCACCGCACTGGCTCGGCCTGTGCCCACACCCTGACTTGGGCCTCCGCGTCCTCGCCCGCGTCCACGTTCTCTAGGCCTACCCCTACCCCTCAGCATGCTGTATTACCAGTAGTGCAGAAACAGAACGCTGTAATTAAATGTGCCGCTTATTGGCCTGTGGTTGGAGGCTGACTTAGCTTACGGAACGCACAGCAGAGGCAGGAAAGACTTTTGCACAAGCCTGCTGTAACACTTAGCTGGCTGCGTATGAATTAGGACAACTACTCCCAGCAGAGACCCAGTACACTGAGGACGGTCACAGGCAGCCCAAATAGATTTTTTTCCCCAAATGTTTTTGGAAAGGCCCACTGCCTATATACACTAAATATGTCTCCTGTCCCTGCCTCACCACTACTGGCCCTGGACAATGTAAAATTACTGCAGGACGCAATGCTCTGCACGGCCGATATACCAAAAAAAAAAAAAGTGCAACACTGCAAAAAGCAGCCTCCACACTACTGCACACGGTTAGATGTGGCCCTAAGAAGGACCGTTGGGGTTCTTGAAGCCTAAAATAACTCCTAACGCTCTCCCTATAGCAGCTCCAGCACCAGCAGCACTTTCCCTGAACTATGTCAGAATGCATCTGTGGCGAGCCGCGGGAGGGGCCGATTTATATACTCGGGTGACACCTGATCTCGCCAGCCACTCACTGCAGGGGGGTGGTATAGGGCTTGAACGTCGCAGGGGGAAGTTGTAATGCCTTCCCTGTCTTTCTATTGGCCAGAAAAGCGCGCTAACGTCTCAGAGATGAAAGTGAAAGTAACTCGAACATCGTGTGGTACTCGTCACGAGTAACGAGCATCTCGAACACGCTAATACTCGAACGAGCATCAAGCTCGGACGAGTACGTTCGCTCATCTCTATTCATAATCTATCTTCAGTAAAGCACAAATATCTTCTATATACAGTAGACATATAACTCAAGAATTCTTAGTCATTTAACCCCTTGAGTGGCACGCCCGGAAATTTTCCGGGACGAGCTCCAGTGCCCATAGTGATATACCCCGGAAGATTTCCGGGCTATGTATCACTATGGGAGCTGCAGAGCACAATGCCACAAGCTGTGACAGTGTGCTCTGCCTGCACAGACCCGCAGAGAACAAAGCAAGGGCTTTGAAAAACCAGCAGAAGATATTGCCGATATGTCGGCAACCTCCTGCACTGGTTTGTTTACTGGTTGCCATAGAGACCATCGGCTTGTCAGAAGCAAGCCGATGGTCTCTGTGGCAGGGAGAGCTGGTTGTTAGCTGTCAGAGGACAGCTAGGTACTAGCTCTTACAGCAGAGATCAGAGAAAACCTCCGATCTCTGCTGTGTTAACCCTTTACATGCTGCAGTCTATGTGACTGCAGCATGTAAAGGGCTGTCACTGCAGCATGTAAAGGGCTGTCACCATCGGACCCCCGGAATGTGATCAGGGGGTCCTGATGGGTCCCTGTGGAAGTCCCCTAAAGGGACAAAAAAAATTAAAAATTAAAAAAATTTTTAAAAAAAAGTAAAAAAATTATAAAAAAAATAAAAACACTTGTCTCCCTTTACTTTGTAAAAAATCAAAAATACAGTCACACATGTGGTATCGATGCGTCGTAATGACCCAGAGAAGGAAGTTAATACATTATTTAACCCCTTAATGACATGGCCCCTTTTTTTCTTTTTTCCCCATTTCTTTTTTTCCTCCCCCCTGTTTAAAAAATCACAACTTGTCCCGCAAAAAACAAGCCCTTATATGGCCATGTCAATGGAAAAATGAAAAAGTTATGGCTCTTGAGACGCAACTGCAAAATTAGTTGAAATTCAATGATTAGACCATTTTAAAAAACCTGCCCTGGTGGGCACGACAGGGTGGTAGGAAACCCGCCACTCAAGGGGTTAAACAAATAACATAATATCAAATATTGCAAGTCAAATCAATCAAGTAACAATACAATAATCTTCAATTTATCATTATCATCATCAGTACAATTACTTATTTTTCACGTTATCAAATACTGCAAACCACGTTAAGCAAATTTTATAACACAATATTCCTAGATTTGTCATGATCATCTTCATCAGTAGTTACGTATTTACCACATCCCTTTCCTAGATTTGTCACAACACACTTTTTCGCAAGTACATTATTATGCAATATATTCACATAATTTTAATAGTTTTCCCACAAAACAAAACCCAAATAGATATTCTATTAGTCCAACTCATGTAAATGAATTTGTACATAGTAATATCCCAGCACACAGTCATCAATTATGAGTATCTCACACTCACACTATCCCTGCCTTCAATCCATTCATTCAATATGCAGAGAAGTCTCCTACCCACATACAAGGAACCATACATTTGCATACCTTTGTATTACACTCTGCATTTTCTCAGAAACCTGTTACCAGGATCCACAAACGTTTAACATATACAAACAATTAACATGCAGACAGAGCACAGACAAACATTAGACATTGAACAAGGGTTTTGCTGCTAATGTGCACAATAAAGACAATCTGTTTTTTCAATACACATGAGTTCTTCTGAACTCAATATGCAGTGGAGCTCCCAAAAATAAACAAAAAAACCTTCTCTGAATTTAGGCCTTTTTTTGTTTTTTACAAAAGCAAAAACTAGCACTATCTATTGTAAGGCGATATCAGATGTCAATGAATGACCAAGGTTATTCCTACAAACAAACAAATGGGTTGTTAGCATCCCATCCCCCAAACAAACTGTCTTGAAGTCTACCCTGTAAAACAAAAAACCTATTAGAAAAAGGAGAAACATTTATTTTTCAAAGCCAAAGATCTCAGCCAGTACATCCTTGCCGGAATATTTCTCATCACCTGTTATCTTGAAGAAAGGGAAAAATAAAAGTACAGTGAGACGAAAAGCACATTAAACAAAAGATTATAATCATTATAATCCCACATTGCATTTGGAGTTCTATCAGGTACGTTTTTCCCCAATTCTCCCCCGGGGTCATATAATCCCCTTTTCTTATACAGTTTCCACATCTCATCTGTATGGATCCCATCTATTTTCTCCCATGGGACCCCAGCTTTCAATAAAGCTATGAACATATCTCTCCTGTTTACTCCACTTTGATTCACCTTAGTTCTTCTAGTACAATTTGGATTTTGATCTTGCTGTGATCTGTCCTCATTAAGGAACGGACCCAAGTTTCCCCAAATCTCCCAACTGCCTTACCGCTTCCAGAACCTCAGCCACCGGATGACCAGTCTGATTTATCAGTACAGGCATGATTACTTCTTTATATGCAGGGAAGCAGTTTTGATCATCTTATTCCTAACACTCGTGGTCAACACTTTTCTCATCAGATCACTTTGCTCATTCATCACAATTGCATGTTTCATCATTTCCTCCTTAATTCTCTGGATACAATCAGACAAAGTATACCAAGGCTTCTCTGTATGTGGCCAATCAGAATCAGTAGGATATTTATATCTTATAGCCGTCGCCACCACATCTAGTAGAGTGGATCGGCCCTGCTGGACTTGTAAAGTCCTGAATGCTTCAGCTACCACTGGGTTCATTGACAAGTTAACAAATTTGGGTGCATCTTTACCATCTACACTTACACCATCTGCTCCGCCATCAAACAATCTCACTATCCAGGTTATCAATGGTTCATCTGGTTTCTGTGCAAATCTTTCATGAATGTCACTTAATTCCTGCTGTGAAAACCCTTCCACTACATCATTCTTCACTGGTCCTTGTGGAGTGCTCGCTGTTCTACACCTCATGATGGGATTTGTTTTTACAGGAGGTGGATCAATTTTTCTGCACTCATTAAAATGTCCAACTTCCTCAGCAGATTCCGAGAAATACTCAGATTCATCTGAGGAAGAGTCCCAGATATCTCCATCCCACTTATTAGGGTCCCAATAAACTCCTGCCTTGGCCACTACAGTATGAACCTTTTTCTTATTTACTCTCCCTCTGCGTTTGCGGTATTTGTATTGTGCGACTCTGACAACTGCCTTTTCTGCTACTGTACTGTACTGATCTGCTTTATCCATAAGCAAGCTGTTCTGACATTGGGCCATCACCAGAGAACTACGCACATCACACATCTCCTTTTCCAGTTTCTGCACTTCCTGCAACTCACTGATATTTATCGTGCATCTTCCGATATGCACTCAACAATATCCATCCTCTCCGACACACAGAAGCAAATTCTTTGCCTTTTTCTACTTTTAATTTTTGCAAACATCTCACAACATCCACAGGCTCTCCACCCTCCAGCACATCATCCCACGGCTCACATAATCCACCGCACTGCGACCACTCAGCGGCCAATATATTATAGGGGGCTTTATTCCACCCTGGGATAACTGACAATTCATCAGACACTTCTTTGTTCTTAGCTACTGACATTTTTGTACTATTGTGGATTTTCTTAAACAGCGACATTTTCATACTATGCCAGATTATCAGAAGAAATTCTTCAACTATCAGTTTATCAAAATTTTCCTTTAAAACAAACTAGTGTATTACTCTCTGCGTAATCCTGTTCACAGCGCCATTTATGTATTGCTGCAAGGATCAAGACTTAAGTTCATATTACGCTTTAAAGAGAGTAAGACACTATAAAAGGTTTAACGATAAGAATTTATTAAAACCAAATGATAATTGAGCATAGTGGTGAATAATTGTCCTACGTTTGTAAACTATCGGGTCTATATACAAAGGAGAATATCTATATACAAAACATAAAGGTTGCAGATGTCACATCAGAAAGTATAAAGATAGCAAGTTACATTATTACCTAAAAGGTTACAGATCACATATTACCATCACCAAAGGTTCCCTCACTTCTAGGGGTTCAACAGATGACATCCTCATTCTGTTTCTAAAGCGTCTGTACTACCCAGAGCTTCTCATCCTTCCATCAGAGAGTCCAAAAGCTTCTCCTCCTAGATTCCAAAAGCTACTACTCCTCAGATTCCAAAAGCTACTACTCCTCAGATTCCCAAAGCTACTACTCCTCAGATTCCAAAAGCTACTACTTCCCAGATTCCAAAAGCTACTACTCCCCAGATTCCAAAAGCTACTACTCCCCAGATTCCAAAAGCTACTACTTCCCAGATTCCAAAAGCTACTACTCCCTAGACCCTCTCCTGTCCTTTATACTAGTATAACTTGCTGAGTCATAGGCCATACTCTCCAAGCTTTGCAAACCAAGATGTTATCAAACTCTGGAATTGACCAGTTTCTATAGAGTGATAAGATCTAGTCAGACAAGGTCTACCTCCTAGACAATAGATATGTATATGGCTGGCTCCACAAAGACAGACTGATTGGTGTTATAACAAACATCAAAGCCATTCTCTTAGTTACACATGATACACATGTAGAACAGGTCTGGGGTTAGTTCCTTAGAATGTGGGGCCTACTTGATATATTAAAGCCTGTTCAGATATGTATATACATATAGAATCAAGGATTAATGGCTACAAAATAGCCATAAAAATATTTCCATTACAGCTACCTAAAGACCTTTGTCAATCTGTGTATGATATTCGTCCTCCTCCTCCGGCTCCTCCTCCTGAAACCTCTCGTAATCACCGCGAACAGGCAATTTTTCTGTGGGCCAAAAGGCTCATATAACTTTTCTAAATAATATTTATCTGTTTCAATTCTCATTAAAGCATTGAAACTTCCACCTGAACCAATTGTTTTTTAGACTGGACTGCCTCCAGGCCTAGTTAAAAATTAAGCCACAGTACGCTAAGCGATTAATGGGTTTCACCTGCCCTCTGGGTTGGGCATGGACAATTTTTTGTGGGGTACATTTGTACTGTCGGTACACTAATTTTTCGGGCCCTCGCCTACAATGTAATCCAAGTAATTTTTATGGGCTTCGCCTGCACTCATGGTACACCACTGTGTCTGCGGTTGGCCTACACTTTTGCTGCAGAAATGTAACTTTGTTCTGCCTACCTATACTTCTGCCACAGTAATGCTACAGGGGTCTGACTATACTTCAGCAACAGAAATGTGACTTCGGTCTGCCGATACTTCTGCTCCTGAAATGTTACCTTGGTTGATGTATACTGTTACTATTGTAATTTTACTAATACTGGGCCTTGCCCATAATGCTTCAACGGAAATGTTACTGGGGCAGGTCTATACTGCTATAACAGAAATGTAACTAATAGTGGGCTCTGCCCATACTGCTTCTACGTTAATGTTACTGGGGCCTGTCTATACTGCTACTACTGAAATCTTATCAATACTATGCTCTCCCTACACTGCTGCCAGGGAAATGTGAATCTGCTGCTTTGCCCATACTGCTTCTACGTAACTGATACTGGGGTCTGACTATACTGCTACTACTGAAATGTTACAAATGCAGTGCTCTCAGTACACTGCTGCAAAGGAAATGTGAATCTGCTGCTTTGCCCATACTGCTTCAACGTTACTGTTACTGGGGTCTGTCTGCACTGCTGGAACTGAAATGTGACTGGGGCATGTCGCAACTGATACTACTGAAATGTTACTGGGGTCTGTCAAAACTGCTGGAACTGAAATGTTACTGGGGTCTGTCTATACTGATACTACTGAAATGTTACTGGGGTCTGTGTATACTGCTGCAAATGAAATGTTAGTGGGGTCTGTCCTCACTGCTGCCAATGAAATGTTACAGGGGTTTGTGCATACTCTTACTGCTGAAATGTTACTAATTCTCGGCTCTGCCTATACTGCTGCTACTGCAATGTTACAGGGTAGTGGAAACGGAGGCTTCCCAAAGACATGATGGTGGCGAGGCCACGCTACTAGGTTCCACAGGCGCAACAACTTTTCAGCGATGCGGTCACTGGGAAGGTGCATATAACCACGGACACGGGGACAGGACACGTACTGCCTCAAAAACTTCCCTGTCCTCCTCCTCCAACAAGGAAAACATACCTGGCCGAAGCCCACCTGTATTTAATCTGTCGTTAGCTCTGCTGTGCTGGGCACTGCAATGGGATATATTTGTGTACCGCCGGTGGGTTCCAGGGAACCACCCATGCTGTGGGTCCACAGGGACTTCACATAGGGGATTTGTACCTGCCTGTGTCTATGTATTAAAAACCCCGGTCAGGCTGGGGCATGCAGTGTGGGCCGAAGCCCACCTGCATTTAATCTGACGTTATCTCAGCTGTGCTGGGCAATGCAATGGGATTTATCTATGTACCGCCGGTGGCTTCCTGGGACCCACCCATGCTGTCGGTCCACACGGACTCACATTGGGGAGTTATACCTGCCTGTGTATACTTATAAAAAACCCCAGTCTGACTGGGGCATGCTGTGTGGGCCGAAGCCCACCTGCATTTAATCTGACGATAGCTTTGCTGTCCAGGGCACTGCAATGGGATCTATTTATGTACCGCCGGTGGGTTACAGGGAGCTACCCATGCTGTCGGTCCACACGGTCTGCACATTAGGGAGTTGTACCTGCCTTTGTTGACTTATAAAAACCCTGGTCTGACTGGGGCATGCAGTGTGGGCCGAAGCCCACCTGCATTTAATCTGACGTTACCTCAGCTGTGCTAGGCAATGCAATGGGATATATTTATGTACCGCCAGTGGCTTCCTGGGACCCACCTATGCTGTCGGTCCACATGGAGTTGTAACTGCATGTGTATACTTATAAAGAACCCCAGTCTGACTGGGGCTTGCAGTGTGGGCCGAATCCCACCTGCATTTAATCTGTTGTTAGCTCTGCTGTTCAGGGCACTGCAATGGGATACATTTATGTACCGCCGGTCGGTTCCAGGGAGCCACCCATGCTGTCGTTCCACACGGAATTCCCATTGCGGAGTTGTACCTGCCTGTGACTATTTATAAAAAACCCCGGTCAGACTGGGGCATGCAGTGTGGGCCGAAACCCACTTGTATTTAATCTGACATTAGCTCTACTATCCGGGGCACTGCATTGGGACAAACTACAGGAGCAATACAGTGCTAATGAGACGTGCACAGCTACGCTAGCATTGGAGTCCGCTGTAGGTCCGCGATTGCTGAGGGTTTGTGCAGAGGCCTATGTCCTGGGTGCAGTGAAAGTCCGCTTCCTGCCTAGGATTGCTGAAGCTGTGGGCCGAGGCCTATGTCGTGGGCGCGGTGCAAGTCTGCCATGTTTGGCCGCTCAGATCAATTTTTGGTTCATGTCTTCGGTTTTCTAGGACCCACCTATGCTGTTGGTGCAAACTTAGTTCCCATCGCGGTGTTTGACCTGTCTGGCACAAAGACACTAACTGACTTGTGTATGGGGGCAGAGCGCAGACGGCTTTCCCCTTGCAGTGTCGATTGAGCTATGCGACACCTTGACAGAATGAATACTGTGTGGCACATGGATTCCCCATTGCTATGCCCATGTTTGCAGCTCCTGAGGAGGTGGCACAGGATTGGATTTCTCATTGCTTCTGTACAGCATTGTGGGCTATCGCCCCGCCCCTTTTAAAGAGGGTCGCTGCCTGGCCCTGCCAACCCTCTGCAGTGTATCTTCGGTTCCTCCTTATGGCAGATGTACTTATAAATAGACATGAGGGTGGTGTGGCTATGAGGCCAGCGTGTGGCATGAGGGCAGCTGAAGGCTGCGCAGGGACACTTTGGTGTGCGCTGTGGACACTAGGTCGTGCGGGGGGGTTGGGCAGCATGTAACCCAGGACAAGAGGCAGCGGTGTGTCCCGCAGGCAGTGCTTGTGCTTAGTTGGAGGTAGTGTGGTGCTTAGCTAAGGTGTGGCTTACTAATGAGGGTTTGTCCAAAGTAAAAATTGTTGGGGGGGGCCACTCTTGCCGCTATTGCGGCTTAATAGTGGGACCTGGGAACCTGAAATGCAGCCCAGCATGTTGCCCCTCGCCTGCCCTATCCGTTTCTGTGTCGTTTCCATCACTTTCTTGGGTTTTGCAGATTTTCACCAATGAAAACCTTAGCGGAGCATGGGTGATATACAAAAATGCTCGAGTCGCCCATTGACTTTAATTGGGTTCGTTACTCGAAACGAACCCTCGAGCAACGCGGAAAGTTCGACACGAGTACCCGAGCATTTTGGTGCTCGCTCATCTCTAGTTTGGACCAATCAAATGTAACTGAATTAAGGAGATGCTCACAACTGTACTAGCATCCAAGTCCGCTTTATGCCCCACGATGCCCACATACTTGTTCCGCAAGTATTGTCTGTTTTTATATGAGGCTGTGACCTCTTGTTGTGCTAATAAATGTTTTTGTTTCTAATCTGAGGCTGACCATTGAAACATTTAAAATCGGTCTTCTCTAATGATCTCCTGAAAATTTTGTGAGGGAGGTGGCACGGGATTGGAATTATGTTCGTACGTTAATTTATTAGCAATTCTCATCAGCATTGTGGGCTATCGCCCACACTGTCAGAGAGGGTCACTGCCAGGCCCTGCCAACCCTCTGCAGTGTGTGTCTCCGGTTCCTCCTCGTCCAATACGCACTTATAAATAGACATGAGGGTGGTGTGGCTATCAAGCGACCGTGTGGCATGACGACAGCTGAATGCTCCACAGGAAGAATTTGAGTACGCTGTTGATGCAGGCTTGTGCGGGGGGGTTGGACAGCAATGCCAGCATGTAACCCAGGAGAAGAGGCAGCAGTGTCACCGGCAGGCAGTGATTGGCCTTGGTAGTGCTTAGCTATCTGTTTCTGTGGTGTTTTCATCATTTTCTGATGTTTTCAGGTGATTCGCACAACATCCCCTATGTGGAGCATGGGTCACCTTGAAAAATGCTCGAGTCTCCCACTGACTTCAATGGGGTTAGTTACTGGAATCGAGCTCTCTAGCATTATGAAAAGTTTGACTCGAGTAACAAGCACCCAAGCATTTCGGTGCTCTCTCATCTCTAATAGACAGATAGATATGAAATACATAGGAGATAGAGAGATAGATATAAGATTGTTAGATAAATAAATAGAATTAAAATAATTAGATAAATAGCAGACAGATAGATAGAGATAGATAGATATGATATAGATATGAGATATACAATTAGATATGGGATAGATCGATATGTAGATAGAAGATATATAATATATATGAGATAAATAGATAGATATTAAGCACTGCAGAATATGTTGGCGCTATATAAAGATTATTATTATATATGAGATAGATATATATGAGATAGATAGATATGGGGAAAAGAGATAGATATTAGATAAATAGATATAAGATAGATAGATGGAAAGATAAATATGACAAATACATAGAAATGAGAGATATGGGGAAAAAGAGATAGATAAACAGATAGAGAGATAGATATGTAATTGATATAAGATTTATAATAGATTAGCTGATATACCTGGCCTCGCCCGATTTAATTTGATACAGGTGTTTACGTGTTATTTGCACAGAAAATTTAATGAAGGCAAGGTTACTTAAGAGTAACCAAGGAATAAAATCTGTATACACATAGAGGAGCATTAGATTCTCTTCAGGCCACATGTACGGATATCCCTCTGAAAAATGTGCCACCCCTCCCACTCCCCTCATTTAGGACCAAAATAATGCTCGTGCCAAATTTCAAGCTTGGATGACATCGAGAAGTTACATTACATAGGGGTGCACTTACTTTTGCACTTGGCATTGAATAATCAAGTTGTGACCTCTTTAGTTTTCCTATTTAGGACCTAAACAATGCTACTGCCAAATTTCATGTTTGTACAACACCGGGAAGTAAGAGAATTAGATTTGGTAAATTACACAGGGGCGCCAATACTTTTGCACTTAGCATTCAATAATCAAGTTGTGACCCCTTTACTTTTCCTATTTAGGACCTAATGAATGCACCTGCCAAATTTCATGTTTGTACGACATCGGAAAGTTAGAGAATTAGTGGTGAGTCAGTCAGTGAGTGAGGGCTTTCACCTTTATATATATGGATATAAGATAGACAAATATGAGATAAATAGAGGGATTGACAGATAGACACATAGTAGATAGGTAGATAGAAATGAAATAGATATGAGATAAATAGATATAAGGAAAATAGATAGATATGAGATAAACAGATAGATGATAGACAGATAGATATGAGATAGATAGATATATAGATATGAGATAAAAAAATGATGGATAGATAGATGATAGACAGATAGTTAGAAAGATAGATATGAGATATAGAGATAGATATGAGATAGATAAATAGATAGGTGATAGATATGAGAAAAATACATATAAATGTATATCTGAGGTAAATAGATAGATATTTGACTAAAAGTTAGATAGATTGAAATGTAATAGATAAAAATATATAGATAGATATGAGATAGAAGATAGAGAGACAGAAATATAGATATGAGATAAAAAAAATAGATATTAAATGGATAGTCAGATAGATAATAGAGATGAGCGAGCACCAAAATGCTCGGGTGCTCGTTACTCGGGACGAAATTTTCGCGATGCTCGAGGGTTCGTTTTGAGTAACGAACCCCATTGAAGTCAATGGGCGACTCGAGCATTTTTGTATATCGCCGATGCTCGCTAAGGTTTTCATTTGTGAAAATCTGGGAAATTCAAGAAAGTGATGGGAACGACACAGCAACGGATAGGGCAGGCAAGGGGCTACATGTTGGGCTGCATCTTAAGTTCCCAGGTCCCACTATTAAGCCACAATAGCGGCAAGAGTGCCCCCCCCCTCCCAACAATTTTTACTTCTGAAAAGCCCTCATTAGCAATGCATACCTTAGCTGAGCACCACACTACCTCCAACAAAGCACAATCACTGCCTCCATGACACTCCGCTGCCACTTCTCCTGGGTTACGTGCTGACCAACCCCCCACCCCCCCCCCCCCCCCCCGCACGACTCAGTGTCCACAGCGCACACCAAAGTGTCCCTGCGCAGCCTTCAGCTGCCCTCATGCCACACCACCCTCATGTCTATTTATAAGTGCATCTCCCATGAGGAGGAACCGCAGGCACACACTGCAGAGGGTTGGCACGGCTAGGCAACCGTGCCCTCTTTAAAAGGGGCGGGGCGTTAGCCCACAATGCTGTACAGAAGCAATGAGAAATATAATCCTGTGCCACTGCCATCAGGAGCTGCACACGTGGGCACAGCAATGGGGAACCTATGTGCCACACACTATTCATTCTGTCAAGGTGTCTGCATGCCCCAGTCAGACCGTGGTTTTTTATAAATAGTCACAGGCAGGTACAACTCTGCAATGGGAATTCTGTGTGCACCCACAGCATGGGTGGCTCCCTGGAACCCACCAGCTGTACATAAATGTATCCCATTGCATTGCCTAGCACAGCTGAGGTAACGTCAGATTAAATGCAGGTGGGCTTCAGCCCACACTGCATGCCCCAGTCAGACCAGGGTTTTTATAAGTCAACACAGGCAGGTATAACTCCCTAATGTGCAGTCCGTGTGGACTGACAGCATGGGTGGCTCCCTGTAACCCACCGGCGGTACATAAATAGATCCCATTGCAGTGCCCTGGACAGCAAAGCAAACGTCAGATTAAATGCAGGTGGGCTTCGGCCCACACTGCATGCCCCAGTCAGACTGGGGTTCTTTAGAAGTGGACACATGCAGTTACAACTCTGTGTGGACCGACAGCATGGGTGGCTCCCTGGAACCCACCGGCGGTACATAAATATATCCCATTGCATTGCCCATCACAGCTGAGGTAATGTCATGTTTAATGCAGGTGGGCTTCGGCCCACACTGCATGCCCCAGTCAGACTGGGGTTCTTTAGAAGTGGACACATGCAGTTACAACTCCGTGTGGACCGACAGCATGGGTGGGTGCCAGGAAGCCACCGGCGGTACATAAATATATCCCATTGCAGTACCCAGCACAGCTGATGTAACGTCAGCTTTAATGCAGGTGGGCAAAAAAATAATTGGATTACACTGTAGGTGAGGGCCCCAAAAAATTGGTGTACCAACAGTACTAATGTACGTCCGAAAAATTGCCCATGCCCAACCAAGAGGGCAGGTGAAACCCATTAATCGCTTTGGTTAATGTGGCTTAACTTGTAACAGGGCCTGGAGGCAGCCCAGTTAAAATAAAAATTGGTTCAGGTGAAAGTTTCAACGCTTTAATGAGCATTGAAACGTATAAAAATTGTTTACAAAAAGTATATGACTGAGCCTTGTGGGCCTAAGAAAAATTGCCCGTTCGGCGTGATTACGTCAGGTTTCAGGAGGAGGAGCAGGAGGAGAAGGATGAATATTATACACAGATTGATGAAGCTAAAAGGTCCCCGTTTTTGATGGTCATAGAGAACGATGCTTCCATCCGCGGGTGCAGCCTACGTATTGTTTAGGTATCGCTGCTGTCCGCTGGTGGAGAAGAGAAGTCTGGGGAAATCCAGGCTTTGATCATCTTGATGAGTGTAAGCCTGTCGGCACTGTCGGTTGACAGGCGGCTACGCTTATCTGTGATGATTCCCCCAGCCGCACTAAATACCCTCTCTGACAAGACCCTAGCCGCAGGACAAGCAAGCACCTCCAGGGCATACAGCGCGAGTTCAGGCCACGTGTCCAGCTTCGACACCCAGTAGTTGTAGGGGGCAGAGGCGTCCCAGAGGACGGTCGTGCGATCGGCTACGTACTCCCTCACCATCCTTTTACAGTGCTCCCGCCGACTCAGCCTTAACTGGGGAGCGGTGACACAGTCTTGCTGGGGAGCCAGAAAGCTGTCAAAGGCCTTAGAGAGTGTTCCCCTGCCTGTGCTGTACATGCTGCCTGATCTCCGCGCCTCCCCTGCTACCTGGCCCTCGGAACTGCGCCTTCGGCCACTAGCGCTGTCGGATGGGAATTTTACCATCAGTTTGTCCGCCAGGGTCCTGTGGTATAGCATCACTCTCGAACCTCTTACCTCTTCGGGTATGAGAGTGGAAAGGTTCTCCTTATACCGTGGGTCGAGCAGTGTGTACACCCAGTAATCCGTAGTGGCCAGAATGCGTGTAACGCGAGGGTCATGAGAAAGGCATCCTAACATGAAGCAACACATGGCTGTCCTCACTAGGAAGATCACTTTCAGGATCCTCCTCCTCCTCCGGCCATACACGCTGAAAGGATGACAGGCAAGCAGCATGGGTACCCTCAGCATTGGGCCAAGCTGTCTCTTCCCCCTCCTCCTCATCCTCCTCATGCTCCTCCTCCACGCGCTGAGATATAGACAGGAGGGTGCTCTGACTATCCAGCGACATACTGTCTTCCCCCGCCTCTGTTTCCGAGAGCAAAGCGTCTGCCTTTATGCTTTGCAGGGAACTTCTCAAGAGGCATAGCAGAGGAATGGTGATGCTAATGATTGCAGCATCGCCGCTCACCATCTGGGTAGACTCCTCAAAGTTTCCAAGGACCTGGCAGATGTCTGCCAACCAGGCCCACTCTTCTGTAAAGAATTGAGGAGGCTGACTCCCACTGCGCCGCCCATGTTGGAGTTGGTATTCCACTATAGCTCTACGCTGCTCATAGAGTCTGGCCAACATGTGGAGCGTAGAGTTCCACCGTGTGGGCACGTCGCACAGCAGTCGGTGCACTGGCAGATGAAACCGATGTTGCAGGGTGCGCAGGGTGGCAGCGTCCGTGTGGGACTTGCGGAAATGTGCGCAGAGCCGGTGCACGTTTCCAAGCAGGTCTGACAAGCGTGGGTAGCTTTTCAGAAAGTGCTGAACCACCAAATTAAAGACGTGGGCCAGGCATGGCACGTGCGTGAGGCTGCCGAGCTGCAGAGCCGCCACCAGGTTACGGCCGTTGTCACACACGACCATGCCCGGTTGGAGGCTCAGCGGCGCAAGCCAGCAGTCGGTTTGCTCTGTCAGACCCTGCAGCAGTTCGTGGGCCGTGTGCCTCTTCTCTCCTAAGCTGAGTAGTTTCAGCACGGCCTGCTGACGCTTGCCCACCGCTGTGCTGCCGTGCCGCGCGACACCGACTGCTGGCGACATGCTGCTGCTGACACATCTTGATTGCGAGACAGAGGTTGCGTAGGAGGAGGGTGGTTTAGTGGAAGAAGCATAGACCGCCGCAGATACCACCACCGAGCTGGGGCCCGCAATTCTGGGGGTGGGTAGGACGTGAGCGGTCCCAGGCTCTGACTCTGTCCCAGCCTCCACTAAATTCACCCAATGTGCCGTTAGGGAGATATAGTGGCCCTGCCCGCCTGTGCTTGTCCACGTGTCCGTTGTTAAGTGGACCTTGGCAGTAACCGCGTTGGTGAGGGCGCGTACAATGTTGCGGGAGACGTGGTCGTGCAGGGCTGGGACGGCACATCGGGAAAAGTAGTGGCGACTGGGAACTGAGTAGCGCGGGGCCGCCGCCGCCATCATACCTTTGAAAGCCTCCGTTTCCACAACCCTATACGGCAGCATCTCCAGGTTGATAAATTTGGCTATGTGCACGTTTAACGCTTGAGCGTGCGGGTGCGTGGCGGCGTACTTGTGCTTGCGCTCCAAAACTTGCGCTAGTGACGGCTGGACAGTGCGCTGAGAGACATTGGTGGCTGGGGCTGAGGACAGCGGAGGTGAGGGTGTGGGTGCAGGCCAGGAGACGGTAGTGCCTGTGTCCTGAGAGGGGGGTTGGATCTCAGTGGCAGGTTGGGGCACAGGGGGAGAGGCAGCGGTGCAAACCGGAGGCGGTGAACGGCCTTCGTCCCACCTTGTGGGGTGCTTGGCCATCATATGTCTGCGCATGCTGGTGGTGGTGGCTCCCCAGCTGATCTTGGCGCGACAAAGGTTGCACACCACTGTTCATCGGTCGTCTGCACTCTCAGTGAAAAACTGCCAGACCTTTGAGCACCTCGGCCTCTGCAGGGTGGCATGGCACGAGGGGGCGCTTTGGGAAACAGTTGGTGGATTATTCTGTCTGGCCCTGCCTCTACCCCTGGCCACCGCACTGCCTCTTCCAACCTGCCCTGCTGCTGCACTTGCCTCCCCCTCTGAAGACCTGTCCTCAGTAGGCGTAGCAAACCAGGTGGGGTCAGTCACCTCATCGTCCTGCTGCTCTTCCTCCAAATCCTCTGTGCGCTCCTCCCTCGGACTTACTCCAATTACTACTACCTGAGTGATAGACAACTGTGTCTCATCGTCATCGTCCTCCTCACCCACTGAAAGCTCTTGAGACAGTTGGCGGAAGTCCCCAGCCTCATCCCCTGGACCCCGGGAACTTTCCAAAGGTTGGGCATCGGTCACGACAAACTCCTCCAGTGGGAGAGGATTCGGAACCATTGCTGCCCATTCTGGGCAGGGGCCCGAGAACAGTTCCTGGGAGTCTGCCTGCTCCTCAGAATGTGTCATTGTAATGGAGTGAGGAGGCTGGGAGGAAGGAGGAGCAGCAGCCAGAGGATTCAGAGTTGCAGCAGTGGATGGCGCAGAATTCTGGGTGGTCGATAGATTGCTGGATGCACTTTCTGCCATCCACGACAGGACCTGCTCACACTGCTCATTTTCTAATAAAGGTCTACCGCGTGGACCCATTAATTGTGAGATGAATGTGGGGACGCCAGAAACGTGCCTCTCTCCTAATCCCGCAGCAGTCGGCTGCGATACACCTGGATCAGGAGCTCGGCCTGTGCCCACACCCTGACTTGAGCCTCCGCGTCCTCACCTGTGTCCACGTCCTCTAGGCCTACCCCTACCCCTCAGCATGCTGTATTACCAGTAGGGCAGAAACAGAACGCTGTAATTAAATGTGCCGCTTATTGGCCTGTGGTTGGAGGCTGACTTCGCTTACGGAACGCACAGCAGAGGCAGGAAATAATTTTGCGCAAGCCTGCTGTAACACTTAGCTGGCTGCGTATGAATTAGGACAACTACCCCCAGCAGAGACGCAATACAGTCAGGACGGTCACAGGCAGCCCAAATAGTTTTTTTTCCCAAATTTTTTTGGAAAAGCCCACTGCCTATATAGACTGGATATGTCTTTCACTGTCCCTGCCTCACCACCACTACTGGCCGTGGACTATGTAAAATTACTGCAGGACGCAATGCTCTGCACGGCCGATATACAAAAAAAAAAGTGCAACACTGCAAAAAGCAGCCTCAACAGTACTGCACACGGTCAGATATGGCCCTAAGAAGGACCGTTGGGGTTCTTGAAGCCTAAAATCAATCCTAACACTCTCCCTATAGCAGCTTCGGCACCAGCAGCACTTTCCCTGATCTCTGTCAGAATGCATCTGTGGCGAGCCGCGGGAGGGGCCGATTTATATACTCAGGTGACACCTGATTTCGCCAGCCACTCACTGCAGGGGGGTGGTATAGGGCTTGAACGTCGCAGGGGGAAGTTGTAATGCCTTCCCTGTCTTTCTATTGGCCAGAAAAGCGCGCTAACGTCTCAGAGATGAAAGTGAAAGTAACTCGAACATCGCGTGGTGCTCGCCTCTAGTAACGAGCATCTCGAACACGCTAATACTCGAACGAGTATCAAGCTCGGACGAGTACGTTCGCTCATCTCTAATAGATAAATGAGATAGATAGATATATAGGTATGAGAAAGTAAAAGCTAGATAGACAGTTAGAAAGATATATAGAAAGATAGATATTAGACAGATAGTGGATAGATGATAGGTAGGTAGGTAGATAGATAGATAGATAGATAGATAGATAGATAGATAGATAGATAGATAGATAGATAGATAGATAGATAGATAGATAGATTAGATAGATATGATATAATCAGAAAATATGAGATAGATAAACACATAGATGATATATAGAATTGAGATAGACAGATAAATAGATGTGAGAAAAATAGATAAATAGCAGATAGATAGATAATAGTGTGAGGGGTTAATTCTAGATTTTCTCCTTAAACAAATTAAATAGAAGTAAATAAGCTTAATTTCTAATTACAACTTGTACTTTATCTG
Organism: Eleutherodactylus coqui; assembly: GCF_035609145.1. Classification (NCBI taxonomy): domain Eukaryota; kingdom Metazoa; phylum Chordata; class Amphibia; order Anura; family Eleutherodactylidae; genus Eleutherodactylus; species Eleutherodactylus coqui. The sequence continues at coordinate 265,617,709 of NC_089841.1, read as the reverse complement.
ACTTTCTCTATGTATATGACCCTGAATTTGTTCTTATATGTCTTATCAGTTCTTTCCCATGTCTTCCTGATGAGAAACTTATTTCTTTCTGAGAAGCTTATCCAAGGACATACTATGCTTTGATACAGTTGTCACCGAGCGTTGATATATTGTTCTTGTAGGAAATGTCTTTGAAAGGAGTATTGTTAATTGTCTCTCCAGATGTCCAGGGACCCCGGGCATGCGCAGTGATTGAATCCTACGCAAGCAACCTTCCTCTTTAAATTCTGTACTTTGCAAATAAACCACTTCGCTTTTGACAATCCCATGGTGCATGTGGCTGTCCATTTGCGTCGTCTGAGTACTCATATCTAAGACTACGGAAGCAGACAGCATCAGCTGAACGGTCTGTTTAGACCCCCTACATTACTTGGCGCCCAGAACGTGGGGGCAGAGGCTAACTCCTTACCTGCAGCCGATACCTGACGACCCTACCTGCCGACCAGCCAGACCAGAGGCCACGGGACCCCAGATCTACAAAACACCGGTGTAAGGTAAGCTCTTGACTTACCACTCCAGCTCTGGGCTCCCCTGACTTCAGTCACGTGTTGACAGGAGGTGAGTCGCTGCATGTTTATAGGACGCTTCTGCCTGTTATTTTTGGTGTTCTTAGTAACTGTAATAGACAGAAGAACCCATATGTGTATATTGCCATGCTGTCTGCTGCAAGTATTGAACTGATAACTTTTTGTTGTGCTTTAACTGCCGGACTCATAATTTTAGCCGTAATTTGTTATAATATCACCAAAAGTTCCCTGAGAGGCGAAGTGTGGTGTCCCCTGAACCCTCCGAAGTAATCTATGTGATTGCTGGAAGACGCTGTAAAACTATTCCAGGACAAGGAAGACTGTGTGTCCTCCTAAAAAGTACTGTGTGATATAGTGTCCTGAATACTTAGTGAAGAATAGTGAGCATATTAAGATGGGGGCAGAACAGTCTATAACCTATCTTACCCCTATCGAAATAATAAGAGAGAGGAAGGGGGAGGATATCAGTGAACAAGCCTATAAGATATATAGACAGATAGGACTTAAAAAGACGGGAACCTTTAACTATGAGTTCTGGCAATAGTACGGGAAAAGCATGAAAGATATCAGAGACGCCGGTTTAAAAAAAAAAAAAAAAAAGAACAGACAATATGAGAAACGTACAGGGCAAGGAGTATATGGAAAACAGCTAGAGAAATAGCAAAAGACAGAGAAAGCAAGTTAGCCGTGGGGAGAGAATGTAGCAAGTTGTTGAGAAAAGCAGGTGTTTAGAATTTTGGGAATCTTAGACCAGCAAGTTTGGGAAAGATTCAGAGATAGTCAAAGGTTGGATAAAGGTAAGTTAGACAGATGGATTGAGGCAAGTGTAGATATGGCAGTTATCAGAGAAAGGGAATCCTTTATAGTCTGTGTTCCTTTGGGACATAAAGCAAGTTCATGCAGAATCTGTGGACAATTAACCATTAATGTTTGTCTTGTATGTCTTGATGTTATGTAATCTAATCTTTGTTGTACGTCTTAGTCTCCATCATACAAGTGTAAGAAAGTTATACCCTACTCATGTCTGTAGGGGCTTTTAAGAATACAAGGGTTAAAAATGCGGTGAATGTTGCGCTGTTAGAAGCGCTTAGCATGTTGTCTTTTCTATGTGTTTGACTGTCCCCTGCCGTCTGTGTTTCATGGTCTGTGCAGAGAAATATACCTCTTGTCGTTGCTAATGATTGGTGTTTGGAGTCTGAATGTTCTGGCCGCTTTCTAGAGTCTTGGTTGTTGTTCTATTTCATAGAGAGATGGGATTCGAGGTCATAGAGGGAGGACAGATGTTGATGAAATAAGAAACTTGTAATGAATTACGTGAATTATACGGTCTTAAAAGTAGAAAACATATAGGGATTTTAAGGTATATTTTTACTTTTTGAGTAAATGTCAGTTCTGTGATTGGTTGGACGTCTGTGTCACTGCTGATTGCTCTTAGTACTGTACTGTCGCTGAGAGAATGTTCTGTAGAAGAAACACGCAAACGACCAGTATCGAGGGGGTTAGAAGCTTGGGCAGTTAAAGAAAGAAAAAAAAACTTTTCCTCTTTTCTTCTCAAATTTGATGAGACATTGCAGGCAGGATCAGATTAATAATGAATTTGCTTAAAGAAATCATATTTCAATGTGGATAGATGTTTGTAGATTATTCTGCCATGTTGTAACTCATGTCTCTGTTATTAGTACTGATATCTTACAAGCCTTATCTGCATCCATCAAATTCTCACCAGATGGATCGGTACGGGTTGATTCCTCAGGTGACAGTTCAGAAGAGTTTTGTAAACCAACTGCTCTCTTGGTGGATCCGGCTCATGTATTTGTCTTGATAGCCACTGCAGAAACTCAGCTTTCCGCAGGTCCTGACAAATAGTAAGCCACCTCCAATTCTGCAAAACAAAGGTTGTTCTCCTGGGTCATCGCTTAGCCCAAGGAACTGGACATCTGACATAGGAACAAAAGGCTGCTGTCCAAAAGCCATACCTGTACTTACACCTGCTGCCAAACTCCTCACCTTTCTGGGCCTTGTTTCATACTGCCGCCCATGGATCCACTCTGCTTCCTCTCTTATGCAACTACTCTATTACTGTCTTTCAATCATTCTTTTCTCTTACCTCTGAAGCTCAATTCTCAGCTCTCCACCCTTCTACACTTTACCCTTTATTCTTTCTGTACTGAATTTTCTGGCCATATGACGACAGTATTGACACAAAAGCACGGAGGACAACCACGGCCACTTGGATACTACTCCGTGAGGCTGGATCCAGTGGCTCGAGGAGCTCCCTCATGTGTTTGTGCGGTGGCAGCAGTACAGGCAATGGTTGACAAATCTTCGGAGTTGGTATTGGACTACCCCCTAGTTGTCCTCACCCCTCATGACATCCAGAGCATATACACACACAAGTGCAACCCAAGCACTTATTTCTGGGCCGTCAAATCCAGCTACAATGTGCTCTTGTCATTCTTTTCAATGTTGCTACTACTTTGAATTCGGCTACACTCCTTCCAATTAAGTATCCTAGTTCAAAGGGGGGGGGGGAGGAGAAGACATAGGTGATCTAGGTATTGCAGGTCAGCTATTTTTATTTTTTTTTTGCAACAAGGTTCTGATCTATTTGAAATAGAATACCAGCCTGATTGTCTAGCGGTAATCGGTGCAAGGGGTTTCAGGAGTGCCAATTCAGCTGGCAGAAACTGAACCACTTGAGGTAATGTTTAAAGGGTCGCGATGCCTCACGTGCTTCCTTGTGCTGGAAGGTCCTGAAAGCATATTGGGAACTGACGTGATGGGACCCTTGGGATGTTGTATCGAACTTTACCCGTCCAGTGAAGCTCGTATACACCCCGGGCCTGAAAGTCACCCGACCTTCTGTCGGATGACACCAGACCAAGCGACACCTCTCCCTGTCCTTACTCTTATGCACGCAGAGGAGCAAGTTTTTAGTGTCGTTCCTTCGAGCCTTTGGGCTACCAGACAGACGGACCTCGGCAGACTGTTAGTCTCATTGGTAATGGTCTACCTAAAGGAAGGGGAAAAAAAGCCCCCTTGGTCCGTCAGTACCCCCTGGCACATGCCCAGGAAGATGCAATTGCAGACACTGTCTTTTCTTTATGTCAACTTAAACCCTTAAGGAATGTGTCTCCCCAGCCAATACCCCTTTGTTCCCCGTTAAGAAAAAGAGTATAAAGGGCCAGCCAGACTGTCAGTATGTGTTTGTTCAGAGGAAAGCAGTACTGTTGGATAGTGCTGCCACAAGGGACACAGAATAGCCCAAAAACCAGTTCACCAGATGCATGAAGCTGGTATTAGACGCCTGGCCAATTCCCGAGGGCACCGCCCTCTTGTAATATGTTGATGATTCACTTTTTTATGTACTCCTAACCCAAATAGTTACCTCAATGCATCACTAAGCCTTTTGTGTTTCCTCCATCAGAGTAGAATGGCTGCAAAGCCAGCAAAGACAAACTTCAGTTCTGCAAATCTCACGTAGTGTTCCTGGGCCACTGCCTAGGTCCAGGTACTAAACACCTGACGCCGGAGCGCACGAAGGTGGTAAGTGACATATAACTTCCCACCTCCCATGCTCAGTTGCGTACCTTCTTGGGACTGGTTTCATACTGTCGGCCGTGGATACGCTCTGCCTCCATGACCATGCAGCCTCTGTACGACTGTTTGGGTTCACAGCCATTTGCCCTGACCCCGCAGGCCGAGTCAGCCTTCCATCAGCTGAAAGTACAGATAACCAGTGCACCCGCACTGGGGCTGCCAGATTATGACAAACCTTTCCAAATGTATGTCACTGAGATGGCGGGACACGCCACCGCTGTACTGACACAAATGCATGGTGACAAAAAGCGACCTGTAGCATACTACAGTGCCCATCTTGACGCTGTGGCTAGAGGTCTCCATCATGCGTCTGAGCGGTTCTAGCAGTCCAAGCACTACTGGACAAATGTTCTGACGTTGTCGTAGATCACACCACATGACATACATGGTATCCTGACTCAGGTAAGCCGTAGACATCTGTCTCTTGCCAGACAGATAGAAATGGAACTCGCAGTGCATTCCTCCTCAAACATCTCATTCCAAAGGTGCACCACCTTGAATCCAGCCACTTTACTTCCATTAGGTGACGTGGATTCAAATGGGGGAGTAAGTACAGGGGATCAGTTGTTTTACAACTCCCTGACTGACGAACAGGAGGCATTTGACACCAGAAACCAGCATGACTGAGAGGCCCTCATGGCCCAGGAAACGGCTGGGTTCGCGCATGTCACAGACAAGCCCCTGCAGAACCCTCAGTTTAAGCTGTTTGTGGATGGATCCAGATACCTGAATGACGAAGGAAGGTTTGTAACAGGTTTTGAAGTAGTCACACTGAATGAGATACTTGTACAAAAACCACTGCCGCCACACATGTCAGCGCAGGAGGCTGAGCTCCGTGCTCTAACTGAGGCCTGTACGATTGCAGAAGGTACCACTGCCAACATCTACACTGATTCCAGGTACGCCTTTGGTACTGCACACGATTATGGACCCATCTGGCGGTCCAGGAGCTTTCTCACGGCACAAGGCAAGCCCATTAAGAATGGTGTATCAGCAGGTAGATTATTGCAGGCCATCATGTTGCCAGAACAGGTGGCCATAATAAAGGTTAAAGCACACACTCAGGGGCAGTCACCAAAGAGCAAGGGATAGGGCAGCCAGGGCTGCAGGTCTTCTGGACAGGACGCAAGACCTTGGTCCCACCACTCTTGTTGATGTGGGATTTGGCGTCCTACAGGATGAAGTGGAGCAGTGGACCAAGGCAGGAACCAGGTACGTAGATGATGTATGGAAATTAGGAGACAGAGTGTGTTTACCAGCGGCTGCCTACCCCCACCTCGCCACCCTAGCTCACGGGAAAGTGCATGCCTCTCGGAATGCCATGGTTTCTGTGGTGGACAAGGTATGGTATGCTCCAGGGTTCGACAGGATGGCGAAGGCATATGTGAAGGCATGTGAAGTGTGCATCCTGCACAATCCAGGTCAAGTGGTAAGAACTCCCCAGAAGTGCACCTCCAGACCACTATCTTTTTCAGAGATTACAAATCGATTACATCCAGCTTCCCAAATCAGGCAGGTATGAGTACGTCCTTGTGTGCATGGACCTGTCCAAAGCCACCGCACAATGCACAGCGACTAAACTTGTGTCAGAACTTGTATGTAGATTTGGGGTACCAGAGACAATTGAGGGTGACAGAGGTACACATTTTACAGGTGAAGTGATGCGAGAGGTGATGTCAGCCCTTGGGGTGGAACAAGCTTTTCACACCCCATACCACCCGCAGAGTTCAGGCAAAGTTAAAAGACTAAAATGGTACGCTTAAGTTAAAAGAAGTGTTGTTTGGCTCTATGCCAAGATTGGGGCTGTATCATCCACAGGCCCTACAGCAGGGCTATGACACAGTAGCCGGATATGTAAAGCACCTGTGTGACCAGCTAACAGTAACACAGAATCTAGTCTCTTCTTCCATTTCAGACCAAGACAACTTAGAGGGATCACACTCTCTGCAACCTGGAGACTGGGTGGTCGTAAAGAGGCTTGTCCAGAAATCCCTAGAGCCCAGATTCAAGGGGCCCTATCGAGTCCTGCTGACCACACCCACTTCGGTGAAAGTTGAAGGAACTGTTGCTTGTTTTGGGACTAATGGGACTTTTCACGCTTTGCCCCCCCTATGAGAAGGAAAATGAAGGACATTTTGTTTATTGTTGGACTTTTTGGACTCCTCACTCCATGCTTCGCCCCTATGAGAGGGTGCAAAATGACAATGCCCAGAACCACTTTGCTAGACACCACCAAATACTGGTAGATGGACTGAACACCTCACAGGTGAAGGACTGTTTGACTTGCACACACGCACCAGTAACTGCCACTAGTCTTCCTTTCCTGGCTGTTCCTGTTCCGTCGAAAGAACTGCTTGCATAGACAAGTGAAAACTCAGAAACCAGGGATAGCTGGTGGGGTAACATTTAGTTTTTGAACCCTGCCAATTGGTTCTCTGGTTTAGGAGGGTGGTTCATGGGAATTCTACAAAGTATGCTTCAAGTAGTGATGATTTTGCTAGTCATATGTGTTGCTTTAAAGTTAATCATGTCTTGTATCACACGTTGTAGTGAAAAGGCTTTTTGCTAAACTTTAACTTAGATGGACTTTGGGACCACCACATGACTCTAGGGAATCTGGCAGGAGCCGGCACCACTCGGGTGAAGTACCTAGCATGATGGTGGACCCTATGTCCAAATGGGGGAAATGTGAGGGGTTAATTCTAGATTTTCTCCTTAAACAAATTAAATAGAAGTAAATAAGCTTAATTTCTAATTACAACTTGTACTTTATCTGACTTTCTCTATGTATATGACCCTGAATTTGTTCTCATATGTCTTATCAGTTCTTTCCCATGTCTTCCTGATGAGAAACTTATTTCTTTCTGAGAAGCTTATCCAAGGACATACTATGCTTTGATACAGTTGTCACCGAGCATTGATATATTGTTCTTGTAGGAAATGTCTTTGAAAGGAGTATTGTTAATTGTCTCTCCAGATGTCCAGGGACCCCGGGCATGCGCAGTGATTGAATCCTACGCAAGCAACCTTCCTCTTTAAATTCTGTACTTTGCAAATAAACCACTTCGCTTTTGACAATCCCATGGTGCATGTGGCTGTCCATTTGCATCATCTGAGTACTCATATCTAAGACTAATTCGGAAGCAGACAGCATCAGCTGAACGGTCTGTTTAGACCCCCTACATTACATACACAATATATACATATGCGATAGATAGATATGAAATGAATAAAAATATATGAGACAGATAGAAATGAGATAGATAGCAAGATGGAAATTAAATAGTTATTAGATATACAGATAGATATGAGATAAATAGTTACATATGAGACAGACAGATAGACAGATATAAGATAGGTAAATAGATAGAAAGATATGTATGAGACAGACAGACAGATAGATAGATTAAAATATATGAGATGCAAAGATAGATTGATAGAAATGAGAAACAGATATGAGATAGATAGATGACAGACATATAGATATTAAATAAATACATAAATGGATAGAAAGATAGATATTAGATATATATGAAAAAGATATGATATATAGATGCATAGATATGAAATAGAAAGATATTTAGATATAGAATTAGGATAGTTAGATAAATTGATATGAGATGAATAGGAGATAGATAAATATTAGGGTGCCAACCCACTAGCGATATTTTTTCCTGCGATGCGAGAGCAATGATTATAAAACCAATGATTTTCAAGGATTTCATACTCATGTGCAATTTTTCACTCCAGCCTTGCAGCGCAGAGAAAAAATATGTGATATCACTCAGTGTCTTCAATGGGGCCAATGGCAGCATCGCTAGCCCCATTGAAAACATAGGGGGTATATCACATACCTGCCACAGCTGTGGCAGGGGTTTCCTTCATCCCCACGGGGACCGGCTGTAAATGAATGGCTTTGATTGGTTGAGCGATCAGCCAATTAGCACAGCTCTTTAAATCCCTGCCTGCTGAAAGAGCTTTACAGCAGTGCCAGGGAACCAGCGGGAGGACTCGCCTGAGTGGCAGAGAGGTGAGTATATATTTTTTCACCAACTAGGGATGATCTTCAGGGAAGGGCTTATATTCCTAGCCCTTCCCTGAAAATCATCACTGCGGGGGTTGCCTGCAACCCACTGCTTTCAATGGGGCTGCAGCAGCGCCGACCCCATTGAAAGCAATGGGATAGCATCCTGGACTTCTGCCACAGCTGTGACAGGGGATTCATTTCAGGAAACCCCTGCCACAGCTGTCCGCGATACACTCCCTATGTTTTCAGTTGGGCTGGCGCTGCTGCTGCCAGCCCTATTGAAAGCAATAAGCGATATCGCAGAGTTTTCTTAGCGCTGCGAGGCGTGTTTTTTCGCTCTCTCTTGCAGCGCAAGAAAAAATATCGCTAGTGGGTCGGCACCCTTAGATTAATAGAGATATATGAGAGAGATATCAGATAGATAGATAGTAGATAGATAGAAATGTAATAGATATGAGATATATAGATAGATATGAGATGCGGAGGAGCAAGTCACTCTAAGTACACACACTTGTGGCAGGCATTATCCACCAAAGGATTTGACTGCAATTAACTGGATACATAACTAGAGGCATTGTCCTACAAGGCTTACTTCATGATTTAGATATAATATAGAGAGAAGGATAGACAGACAGACAGATAGATAGATAGCTAGGAGTCCCTAAAACTAAATTGTTTTAGTGTTTTTCAGTGACTCCCATAAATTTTGAAGGACTTTTCTGCCACAGTGATAGATAGACAGATAGATAGACAGATAGATAAGTTTATATGAGATAGATATGAGAAAAATAGAGAGTAAAGATAAGCGAGCACGCTCGGATAAGGCAGTTACTCGAGCGAGCATCACTCTTCTTGAGTAACTGCATTCTTGTCCAAGCAGGCTCGGGGGGGCGGCATGGGGTAGCAGGGAGGAGAGATCTCTCACTCTCCCCCCCTCCCCCCGCTCACCCCCGCCGCTCCCCCGAGCCTGCTCGGACAAGATTGCAGTTACTCGAGAAGAGCGATGCTCGCTCGAGTAACTGCCTTGTCCGAGCGTGCTCGCTCATCTCTTATTGAGAGATATAGATAGAAATGAAATAGATATGTGAGATATACAGACAGATATGACATAAATAGATAGATAGATCTGGGGAAAAGAAATAGATATGAGATAGATAGATAGATAGATAGATAGATAGATAGATAGATAGATAGATAGATAGATAGATAGATAGATAGCAACATATGCCACATGTTTACAGACCTACCAGAGGAAAAACCAAATTTCACCTGCCAGCAATGGAAACTTGTGTCTCTCCTGGAGGAAAAGGTGCAAAGTCTTCAGGAGAGAATAGCTACATTGAAACTTATTAAGGAAGGTGAGGATTTCCTTGACAGAGTAGAAGAAATTCTTCAAAATGTTAAAGGAAAAGAAATGTCCAGTGTACCTGCAGAAGCAAAGGAATGGAAGTATGTGTCCCAAAGAAGCAGGAAGATCAGGAGTCAGCCAGCACCCATATTATTCGGGTACCAGTACCAGGTTCTTGAGCAGAAGGAGAAAGAGGTACAGCAAGTAATCACTCTACCCACAAAGACAAGAGCAGAGGAGAAAGAGGTACAGCCAGAAATGACTCTACCCTCAAAGAACTGTGTAGTAAGCACATAAAGTCCTCTTGAATGGAGAAAAAGAAGTGTTGTTGTGAAGAAAAGGTGAGTTGTGGTTTTGGGGGATTCCCTATTGAGAGGAACAGAGGCCGCTGTTTGCAGACCTGACACCTCACGAGAGGTGTGTTGTCTTCACAAATCAAAGATTTGTCAAAGGCTGTCAAGACTCTTTAGTCCTACGGAACAGCAGCCATTTCTACTAATACATGTAGGGACAAATGACACTGCAAAAGAGGACCTTGAATTATCTGCAGAGACATTGGAGACCTTGGAAAGAAGGTAAAGGAACTAGGAGCACAGGTGGTCTTCTCAGCCATCCTCCCAGTGGATGGCCATGGAATAAGGAGATGGAACAGGATTCTAGAGATGAACAACTGGCTATGTCAATGGTGTCATCAGTGAAGATTTGGATTTTTAGACCATTGAGTGAATTACCTATATGATGGACTGCTTGCAGGAGATGGGTTGCACCTTAGAAAACCCGGTAAGCATATATTTCGTGGGCGCCTTGCTTCACTTATTAGGAGAGTTTTAAACTAGAACAATATGGAAAGGGAAGTGAAAGGCCAGGTAAAAATATACAGCTAATTAATACAATTGCTATTAGAAGTGGAAAGGAAGAACATAGAAAGAAATAAGAAAAGTAGAGGAGCAAGAAAAACCGATCCTAAGACAGGAAAAAAAATATGATGTCGTAGGCATCACGGAAACTTGGTGGAATGATACACATGATTGGAATACAAGGCTTGAAAAAAGGGGGGGGGGGGGGTTGTGTTGTATGTTAGGAAAACATTCATCTCCACAGAGATTCAAGCTACAGAGCTGGGAGTTCTGTAGAAACTGTTTGGGTAAGAATACAAGGAGAGAACAACAGAAAGGACACCATTGTAGGCATTTACTATAGGCCACCTGGACAAGCAGAAGAATGTTGGGAATCTCTCTCAGGTAAAAGTAATAGATCCAACAAATTCTTATCTGCTTTTGCTGACAACTTTATCTTCCAAAAGATAGAAGAGAAAACAAGGGGATCTGCTATCTTAGATTTAATTCTTAAGGCCTATTTACACAGGACGAGTGCGTGGGGCAAATGATGCCCGACACGTGTCCCTGCGTCTCCGCGCTCCCGTGCTCCTGCACGGTAGTTAGCAGAGCTGGCTGGGTCATCGAGCAGCCAGCAGGCGGGCGGGGCAGTGCAGGAGTTTTTTCTCCTCTCGCTCCCCGACTCTCCTCCCTTGAGATAACACAGCGGCCATTCAATACTGAACGGGCGCTGTTTAAACTGCATGATGAGCGATGAGCTTCATCGCTGATCTATAATGCAGCATGAAAGATGAGCAATGCAGCTCATCGCTCACTGTGCAGTTTAAACAGCAGCCGTTATCTCAATAGAGGGGGGCAGGGGAGCGAGAGGAGAGAAATCTCCTGCACTGTCCCCCCCCCCCTTCTCTGCCTGCTGGCCGCTCCGTGACCCAGCCAGCTCTACTAACTACCACGTAGGAGCATGGGAGTGCGGAGACACAGGGACGAGCGTCAGGCATCGTTTGCATTCGTCCTGTGTAAATGGGACTTTACCAACAGGGAGAGAATGTAAGGAAGTTGAGGAAGTAAGAGTGGCCGGGACCTTAGCCAGTGATCATGCTATCCTTGAAATTTGGATAAAAAGGGAAGAAAAACCTGAGAAGACTCAGACCTCAAGGTTGGATTTCAAAAAGGCAGATTTTAATGAACTTAGAAAAAGGATAGGAAGAATCCAATGGCTGGATGTTCTTAAGAACAGAAATGTCCAAGAAGTTTGGGAAATATTGCGAAATGAGATTCTCAAAGCACAATCGTTAACAATCCCTAAAAAAAAAGAAAGAATGGGAAGTATTTAAAGAGACCAGGATGGATGAATGCAGAACTAACACATGTTAAAAGGAAGAAAAATATGTTTATCAAATGGAAAGAGGGAGGAATATCTAAAGGATATATTGCGGTCTGCAGAAACTGTAGGGCAAGTGTCAGAAAAGCTAAAGCTAATAATGAATTGAGGCTTGCAACAGAGGCCAAAAGCAATAAAAAAACGGATTTTTGGGGTATGTCAAAAGCAAAAGAAAAGTCAAAGATGCTATCGGATGCTTACAAGATGAAAATGGTGAATTGGTTAAGACTGATGTTGAGAAGGCTGAACTTCCTATTTTGTATCTGTTTTCTCTCAGAAAGTAGATATAGTAGCAGAATTGGAAGAATAAAAGAATGCAGGCTATCTATAAGCAGAGAGATGGTGAGGGAACACTTAGCTAACTTAAATGAATTCAAGTCTCTAGATCCAGATGAATTACATCCTAGGATACTAAAGGTACCAGCAGAGGTAATTGCTGAACCACTCGCCATAATCTTTGAAAATTCCTGGGGAACAGGAGAAGTCCCAGAAGATTGGAAAAGGGCAAATGTTGTCCCCAACTTCAAAAAAAGAAGAATGTGAATCCAGGAAACTACAGGCCTGTTAGCCTGACTTCTATACCGGGAAAGATCTTTGAACTAATTATTAAATAGCATGTATGTAAGTACTTGGATTAAAATGGATCACAAAATCACCGACTGGCTTGATCAGGAAAATGCGGTGGATATACCGTCTTTCCCTGAAAATAAGACCTACCCCTATAAAAAGCCGTACCCTGATTTTCAGGGGGCGGGAAGAGGGCTTGAAATATAAGCCCTACCCCCAAAATAAGCCCTAGCTACTACACTAGATTAAAAAAAAAAAACAGCAATACTCACCTAACCAGCGGCATCCTGGTCCCTCGCACTGGTCTCCGGCGCTATGGCAGGCTACTGTGTCCTCCACACTGACAGCATTCTCTTCCTGGTAACGGGGCTTTGAATACCCTGCCTCCAAGAAGCGAGTGCTGTGATTGGATCACAAACGCCGCTGGCTCAGCCAATCAGAGCCGACACTCGATCACTTACAGCCATTCAGTGAATGACATTACTGAATGGATGTGATTGGTTCATCGAGCAACGTCTTTGATTGGCTGAGTCAGTGCAACACCCATTGTGTGGGATGCTGCAGGGAATGACTCGCTATGCAAGCATACAGCTGGAGTTGGGAGGGTGTAGTGCATGGACCTGTCATGGTGGCATTTACCAACTCCTAGTCCCGGAGGTAGTTACCGCAGCTAAGGATAGGGTTAGTATTCCTCAGGATAAGTGGGGGTAGTAGTTGTCAGTTCATTACACCACCGTTCCACACACCGGCATTCATAAATGGCGGATTAATAAACACTGGATAAGTGTATCGTACCTTGGGTCCTCAAGAACGGTTGAGGCCCAGTAAAACTTTACTTCATTTAACTTTGTAAAAACAGGTAATTACAGGTACATTTACAGCAGCAGTTACTGGTAGATTTACGGCAGTAGATACAGGTAGATTCACTGCAGTAGTTACAGGTAGAAGCATGCAGCTCTGTGTTAGCTCCGAACAGCAGAAAAGATGGAACCCTGCTTCAACACAGAAAGAAGACCCTTTCCCGAACTCAGACACTCCCTTTTATAACCTCACTTGTACCACATGACACTATAAGATAGATACATTCAACCTGCAGCAGAGCTAACAGGTAATGATTTATAGGGAGTTAACGCCTCAGACGCTGCAGCTGTGCAATACACATACAGAAAATAGACATAACAGATTTGCACAGTGCATCCACATGAGACAGACATGTATGACAATTATGGAAGAGTCCGGAATGTTGTTCTGGGATACTATACCAGCAGTGCTCATGATCAATCACAGCACTCGCTTGCTGGAGGCGGAGTATTTAAAGCCCCATTACCAGAAAGAGAATGCTGTCAGTGTGCAGGAAATACAGCCTGTCACAGCCCCAGGGACCAGCGTGAGGTGGTCATGGTGTAAGTCACCCTCTTCCATCCACCAGCATGTTGTAGTAGTTAACATCATCAGTACTTTATATTTACTTATACCACTTTGTTATGAGCCGGCTACCTGAGTCATACGGGGATTGAACTTGCAGCCTTTGGGTCATAGGCAAGAACTTACACTTTGCGCCACACTAGGCTCATTGGTAAGTAGTGATCCCTGCCACTAACATCGGTGTTGGTCCAGGCCGATACTACCGACTCTATAGCTTCATCATTCTGATAATCCAGCCTTATAATGGGTTGCTTCCCAGATGTAAGGATACTATTGGCTTACTAGGCATTGACCCCCTCCCCTTAAGGTGGGGCCTTTGCCTTATAATGGGCTCACAGACATGGACACTCTCATTAGCCGCCAGCCTACCATAAGGGCTGGTGCTGCTACTCTTTTTGTTATTTTCTGCTCTTACCTTGGGGCGGGGATGGGGTGTGAATGCTATGCTAGAATAGCTGCAGCTAGATAGGATCGGCTATCACTCACCCAGCTTTAATTATATGAGGATCAGAAATCTTAGTTCCGTTTTGCAGCAGCTTACTGATGTGGCTGTTGGCAGTTTCTTTTTGGTTCATGACGAAACCAGGCTTACTGGTGGAAACGCGTCACACAGTTTTATAGAACCGGGTCGTGATAATGATCTCCTTTAGATTTGCTGGTCGTGATAACGATCGCCTCTTTGATTGGCATATATTACTGGTGTATCCAGTCTTTTGGCGGAAAATTTACAATTTTCCAGGATTTAAAGTCGCAGGGACATATAATTGTCCTACAGGACCCTTTTATATTGATGTGAACCAAGCGCATTTTGGTCTGGCTATCTTAATTAAGGATACCTGTCCTGGTATAGAGGGCTTTCTGCATAGAGGCATTGTTCTTGGCCTCTCCCTCTTGCCCTCTTTCTTCCTTTCCCTCCAGCCCTGGTTTCTACTCATATAGTAGGGCTATGAGGAATTTTTGTGACTTTGTTTGTGTGTCCTATTTCTAGTCTTTCTTAAGTCTATTTTCAGTTTTGAGTGGATATTTATTAAAAGTTACGTTTTAAGCTGCATAGAATCCTAAACTGTGAAAATTAAATAACATACTATGTTACACTGAAGACTCAGCTTCTGATTTTACTATATGAACATACCCTTTGGATGCAAAGCGGTAACAATAAAAAAAAAGAAAACAACAAGTAGCTAAGTGTTTGTAAAATTGTAAACAGGAAGATTGCTGGGATTGGAGGACATTGCCAGACCAGAGATTGGAGCTGCAGGAAGACCATTTCCCTGAGTAACCCTAAGAAATCTCTAGTAGAAACTTAATCTGAAACAACATATCTTATAAAGAATGAGAGGGCACTAGGACCCAGAGACAAGAAAATCAAACTGAGTAGAAGAGAACTAAAAACAAGACAAGATAGGGAAAAAATACCAGGAAAAACGCAAACAAGTTATAAAACTAGGAGCCAGGACTGGACTAGATAACCGAAGGAGAAAAACTATACTGCGAACAGACAAAACTAAGCTAGAAACAAAACACTAGAAGCAAACAAGAAACTAGTAGCCTATACCTTAAGTGCAAACAAAAAGAGGCTAGTCAATGAGAAACTCCTTTCCACAGCAGGCTGAGCTGCAGCAGTGTGGTCAGCTGACACAAACTAATAGATCAGTTGTGAAGACAAATTAGAAGACAGGATATAAGGGTACAACAGGGACACAACTAAAGGCTCAGGGGCCTGGGTGCAAAAGTTGCCCCCCATCTGTATCGGTACCCATACCTAAAACGTGTTGCATACAGCTGCAAACCGAATTTACATACATGAGCTAGCCCCTTGGCATAAGCTTTCCAAATATGATTTATTTCCTGGACCACATGAAAAATTTGTTTGTAGCCCATTAGGCTAATTTCACATGAGAAAATGTGATATCGGGCCATGAATCACAGCCCGATATTGCGCTTGCCAATATGCGAATTTGCCACAAATGCAAGGCATTTATGTATCTTGCATTACTCTGGGGAAGCAGCAATCCACCTGGCCAACGCAGCTCATGTGGACAGCACTGATTAATTAACCCTTCCTGCTATAAAACATACAATTACGTCCTGCAGCGTCGGGTATGTATAAAGAGAGATCACGGGGCAACCTCTCTTCATACACGACGGGCACCGGCTGTTTATTACAGCTTACACCTGCCGGCAATAGCTGCATTCAGCCATGCTATTAACCATTTAAATGCCACTGTCAATTCTGACAACAGCATTTAAATCATAGAATCATACAATGGAAGAGTTGAAAGGGACCCCCAAGGTCATCAGGTCCAACCCCCAGATATTTGTCCAACCTTTGTTTGAACACTTCCATTGAAGTAGAACTCACCATCTCCCATGGTAACCCACTCTAGTCATTGCAGAGAAAAAATCTGCCATATCGCTCACGGAGAGGTGAGTATATGATTTTTTTATTTTTTTCACCAGCAAGGAATGATTTTCAGGGAAGAACTTATATTTCAAGCCCTTCCCTGAAAATCATCACTGTGGGGGTTGCCTACAACCCACTTCTTTCAATTGGGCCGCAGCAGCGCCGACCCCATTGAAAGCAATGGGACAGCATCCTGGACTTCTGCCACAGCTGTCACAGAAGTCTGCAATATACTCCCCATGCTTTCAATGAGGCTGGTGCCGCTGCTGCCGTCCCCATTGAAAGCATTTAGCGATATAGCAGCGTTTTCTTTGTGCTGCGCGGCGTGTGTTTTCACTCGCTCTTACAGCACAAAAAAAAAAAAAACACTAGTGGGTAGGCGCCCACAGAAAGTTTTTTCTAATATCTAATCTGTGTCTCTTCCCTTTTCGTTTCATTCCATTGCTTCTGGTCTTCCTTGAGCTCCAAGTCTTTTTCACATGTGTTGCTGTTTAGCCCAATTCCTCCCATTCTGTATTTGCTTTTTTAAATTTTTCTTGCCCAGATGTACGACTTTGCATTTCTTCTTGTTAAATACCATTCTGTTAGTCGCCGCCCACTGTTCAAGCTTTTCTGGATCTTTATGTACACTCTCTCTCTCTCTTCCCTAGTGTTGGTTATCCCTCCTAGCTTTGGGTCATTGGCAAATGTGATCAGCTTCCCATCAATTCCCTCCTCCAGATCATTTATAACAATGTTGAACAACACTGGGCCTAGGACTGAGCCTTGTGATACCCCACTTGATATATTCTTCCGCTTGGATGTGCAGCCATTTATGACCACTCTTTGAGTATGATCACTCAGCCAGTTTGAATCCACCTAACAGTTGCCTTGTCAATCCCATATTTGGTCATTTTTTACAATAAGTATGGTATGAGATACTTTGTCAAATGCTTTAGTAAAGTCAAGATATTCTACCATGTTTCGCTGAAAATAAGACAGTGCCTTATATTAATTTTTAGCCCCAAAAGGGGCACAGTGTCTTATTATCAGGGGAAGAGGGTGGGGGTCTCATTTACCTAGCTGACGGTGTCCCCATAGTCTCACTGCTTTTAAAGTAAAGAACCCTCTTCTGTGATGGTGATGAAACCTGCTTTCTTCTAGACGTAGTGAGTGGATGCCCTCGTTACTGATGCAGTCCTGGGTATAAACAGATCATGGGAGAGATCCTTGTATCGTCCCCTAATGTATTTATACATAGTTATTTGGTCGCCCCTTAGTCGTCTTTTTTCCAGGGTAAATAATCCCAATTTTGATAGCCTCTCTGGGTATTCCAGTCATATATTAGTTTAGTTGCTCTTCTTTGAACCCCCTCCAGTACTGTAACATCTTTCCTGAGCACCGGTGACCAGAACTGTACACAGTATTCCAGACAAGTGCCTTATATAGTGGGAGAATAATGTTCTTGTCTCTCGCCCCTGTGCCTCTTATAACCCCTTGAGTGGCGGGTTTCTTACCACCCTGTCAGACCCACCAGGGCAGGTTTTTTAAGTGAGCCAATCATTTAATTTCAACTAATTTTGCAGTCACGTTCCAAGAGCCATAACTTTTTCATTTTTCCATTGACACAGCTATATGAGGGGTTGTTTTTTGCGGGACAAGTTGTACTTTTTGATGGCATCATTTTTGGGTATATATAATGTATTGCATAACTTTTGTAAAAAAAAAATGTAGGGAGATTGGGGGAAAAAAAAAAGAAATTCTGCCATTTGTTTTTTGGATTTCATTTTTACGGCGTTCAGCGTGCAGAATAAATAGTGTGATGACCTTATTCTCTGAATCACACAATTCCGGTGATACCAAGTTTATACAGTTTTTTTTATATTTTGCTATTTTTGCATATTTAAAACTTTTCTCTTAAAGGTTTGCTTTTGTGCCGCCACATTCCAAGAGCCATATTAATGTTATTTTTCCCATTGCCAGAGCTCTAGAAGGCTGCGTTTTTTGCAGGATGAACTCCAGTCTTCATTTATCTATTTTTTAGGAACATGTAAAATTTTGATCACTTTTTATAAAATTTTTTCTAGGGGCAAGATTAACAAAATCCATAATTCTGGCATCTTTTTTTTAGTTTAATTTTTCACTGCATTTTCTGAGCAGTATAAATAATATATTAAAGTAATTCTACAGGCTAGTACGATTATGCCAATACCAAATTGTAATCGTTTTTTCCTTTTTCGCTACTTTTTCAGTTTAAAAAAAAATATATTTTTTTTTTATCGCTGCATTCAAAGACCGCGGCATGTAAAGAGTTAAACAGCAGAGATCGGAAGTTTTTTTTCTCCATTTTTTACTGTAAGAGCTGGTGCCTGGCTATCCTCTGACAGAGGGAGCCCTGTCCCTCTGTCAGCTCTTTACATACTGCGGTCACACAGACCGTGGCATGTAAAGGGTTAAACAGCAGACACCAAAAGTTTTCTCCATTCTCTGCTGTAAGAGCTGGTGCCGCCTATCCTCTGACAGCCGAGCACCAGCTCTCCCTGCCACAGGGACCATCAGCCAGCTTCTGACAAGCAGATGGTCTCCACGGCAACCTGTAAACAAAGCAGTGCAGGAGTTTAAAAAAAGAAGCCGGAAATTGACGGCAGATCGGTAATATCTTCCTGCTTCTTTTTTTAAAGTTTCTGCACTGTTTTCTGTGGGTCTGTGCAGGCAAATCACAATGCCACAGCTTATGGCATTGTGCTCTGCAGGTCCCATAGTGAAACATAGCCCGTAAACTTTCCAGGCTATATCACTATGGGCAGTGGAGCTCGTCCCGGAAAATTTCCGGGCGTGCCACTGAAGGGGTTAATGCACCCCAAGACTTTATTTGCTTTTGCAGCACCTGACTGGCATTGATCGCTCCAGTTTAGACTACAGTTCACTAGTCTCCCCAGGACTTTTTCCATATCCCTTTTCCCTAGCAGTACCCCATTTAGTGTATATTGGTGACATCCGTTTCTCCTGCCCATGTGCATAACCTTACATTTATCCACATTGAACTTCATTAGCCATTTTTCTGCCCAAGCCCCCAGTTTATCTAGGTCCTTTTGTAGCTGCATATTGTCCTCCGTTGTATTAATTGTCTTGTACAAATTTGTATCATTTGCAAATATTGATATTTTACTGTGCAGCCCCTCTATCAGGTCATTGATAAATATATTGAACAGAATGGGGCCTAATACTGACCCCTGTTGCACCCCACTTGCAACGGTGGCCCAATCAGAGCATAAATCATTTATTACCACCCTCTGCTTTCTATCTCAAAGTCAGTTCTTTACCCAGATACAGACATTTTTACCCACTCTGAGCTGTCTCATTTTATATATCAGCCTATTATGTGGCACAGTGTCAAATGCTTTAAAGAAATCCAGATCTACAAGATCAATAGACTCTCCTAGGTCCAGCCTAGTACTTACTTCATGGTAGAAGCTGATCAAATTGGTCTGACATGATCGACCCCTCACGAACTCATGCTGATGAGGAGTTATGCCATTGTTTTCCTTGATGTATTCTAGGATGGCATCTCTCAGAAACCCCTTGAATATTTTTCCAATTATAGAAGTGACACTTACCGGCCTGTAGTTACCAGGCTCTCTTTAGACCCCTTTTTGTATGTTGGAACTACATTGGCAATGTGCCAATCCAATGGTACAACCCCGGTCTCAATAGTGTCCATAAATATAAGAAATAGCGATCTAGCTATCACGTCACTTAGTTCCCTTAGAACCCTTAGGTGTATTTCATCCAGGCCCGGTGATTTATTGATTTTCATCCTCTTAAACCGGTTCTGCACTTCCTCCTGAGGTAGACAGGTGATATTAAGCGGGGGGCTCATTTTATTCCCCTGCAACTCATGTGACATTTCTTTTTTATTCGTGAATACACTTGAGAAAAAACTATTTAATAGATTTGCATTCCC
Organism: Eleutherodactylus coqui; assembly: GCF_035609145.1. NCBI lineage: Eukaryota > Metazoa > Chordata > Amphibia > Anura > Eleutherodactylidae > Eleutherodactylus > Eleutherodactylus coqui. The sequence goes on along the minus strand of NC_089841.1, from coordinate 265,597,612 downwards.
CCCATTGTCTTCTATGGTTTCTCCTGCATTATTTGTTAGCGGGCCAGTGCTCTCAGTGCAAATCCTTTCACGGTTTATATGATTGAAGAATAGTTTAGGGTTATTTTTGCTCTCTTTAGCGATCAGGTTTTCTGCCTCTCCCTTAGCAATTTTGATCTTTTCTTTACATGATTTGTTTTTTTCCCTGTATGATTTTAGCACTTCTTTGCTGCATTCTTGTTTTAGTAGCTTAAATGCTTTTTTTTGTTGTTGTTTATTGCTCCCCTTACTGTCTTGTCAAGCCACATTGGTTTTCTCCTACTTGCAGTTCTTTTGTTTTTAAGGGGTATGAACTGCTTACATGATAGGTTGTTTTTAAACTTCTTCTATTTGTCGTTGGTACTGTTATTTATAAGGACATTTTCTTAATTAATGTTACCGATAGCAGTTCTGAGCTGATCAAATTTTGTTTTACTAAAGGTGCGTTCACACGAACGTATATCGGCTCGGTTTTCACGCCGAGCCGATATACGTTGTCCTCATGTGCAGGGGGGGGAGGCTGGAAGAGCCCAGGAGCAGAAACTCAGCTCCCGCCCCCTCTCTGCCTCCTCTCCACCCCTCTGCACTATTTGCAATGGGGAGAGTCGGAACGGTGGCGGGGCTAATTCCCGTAACTTAGCCCCACCCCCGTTCCGCCTCCTCTCATTGCAAATAGTGCAGAGGGGCGGAGAGGAGGCAGAGAGGGGGCGGGAGCTCAGTTCCTGCTCCTGGGCTCTTCCAGCCTCCCCCCCTGCACATGAGGACAACGTATATCGGCTCGGCGTGAAAACCGAGCCGATATACGTTCGTGTGAACGCACCCTAAGGTTTAGTTTTTTTGTCGCTCCCTGGTAAGGCTTCTTGTTAAATGACAGCTGCAAATTAATTATGTTGTGGTCACTATTTCTCAAGTCTCCCTGCACCCCCATTATTCTGTCCAGTTTGTTAGTTAATAGTAAGTCCAGAGTGGCGCTTCCTCTAGTTGGCTCCTGCACAAGTTGGGTAAGATAGTTCTCTTTAATTGTTCTCAAGAACTTATCACCTTATGAGATTTCCAGGTTTCCCATATTTTATATGGATAATTAAAGTCCCCCATAATAATTACTTCATTATTGTTTGACACCTCTTCTATTTGCCTTAATAATAAGATTTCAGTTTTTTTCTGTTGCTTTTGGTGGCCTATAGAAAACCCCTATCAGGATTTTGTTATTTTTTCCCACTGTATTTCTACCCACAGAGATTCCACGTGTTCATCTTCTGTACCTATATCTTCCCGTAGCCTCGGCATGAAGTACGATTTAACATACAGAAACACTCCTTCTTTCTGTTCACCACGGTCTCTTCTGAAGAGATTGTAACCCTGTAAATCTACCGCCCAATCGCACTTTTCATCAAGCCATGTTTCCGTTATTCCTATTATATTGTAATTTTTAAGAGACATTCTTGCCTCAAGCTCACCCATTTTGCCCATAAGACTTCTTGCATTTGTGGTCATACAATTTATACAGTTGTTTTTGTTCTTTATATTCATTTTGCTACTAATGGTACTATTAGCTAATCTGTCTGTTCTAACTATAATAACCCCACCCCCTGCTCAACCCCCGTTTCCATTTCTTGGTCCCAGTTCGCTATCCACACTGTCTACCCCTCTGTTTCTTTTTTCCCCTCCACCCCAGTCCTTAGTTTAAACACTCCTCCAACCTTCTAGCCATCTTCTCGCCCCCAGTACAGCTGCCCCTTTCCCATTGAGATGCAGCCTGTCCCTACGGTAGAGCCTGTAGCCGCCGGCAATGTTAGCCCAGTTCTCCAGGAACCCAAACCTCTCCTTCTTACACCAACTCCGGAGCCACTTGTCTACCTCCCTAGGATCCTGCTGCCTTTCTAGTGTGGCTTGAGGTGCAGGTAGTATTTCCGAGAAAACTACCTGCACCAGTGTGTATGCTCCCTCAAAAACTGCAGCAGAAATCTGACCTGTGGATCTCTGCTGTGCATATGCCAATAATTGGCCTCTGATCCACAAGCAGATTTAGCGCTTTTCAAATGGCAAAACCACATGTGAATGTCCAGACAAAGATTCCGCTTGGAAACGGAGCAAAATCCACATCAAGATGTAATCTAGCTGCGTATTCCTATTAAATGTAATGGGATATAGATTTGTTGTGGCATTTGATGTGGAAGCAGCACAGATTCCACATCCAAAATCTGCCATGTGAACATGTCCTTAGGGTGACTAATTATTCTGAACTGTGTCAAAAGCTTTTTATTCTGTATCAAGATACATGGAAAAATGGCAGAAGAAAAAACACACAAAATGACAACCATGTATGGTGTTTAGCAACACAAATGTCTTCTCGCATGTAGATTTCCCATCGAGTCTCAGGCTCATACAATTTATGTTTTAAATGAAATCATAGGCGAAAAATAAATCCACACATTATCCTGATTATTTATTCTCACCCCTGTTGAGATTGTGGCTTTGCTTGCTAACATCTCCATATATCTTAAACATCCAGGAGGACATTTGGAAGAATCCGCAGAGATTAGAGCATACAGCATCTGCAGGGAATGATGGGGGAGGGGATAATGTTTAGGTTAATCTGATCCTACCTATTAAAATAAGAAAAGCAGATTTTTGTAGCCGCAGAAATCAGAGGTTTCAAATAAAAAGAGTCAGGACATTGCCAGCAGGAGTGCATATTTGAGAAGAGAGGGCTATACATGACTGCCCTAAATTTTGTGGTCAGAGGGGACGCTGTGACAAGAAAATACAATTCTCCATGCAATGCAGAATCCACATACTGTTTTATGTTTTCTGGTTCACCTTGTCAGCAAATATATGTCTGAGATTCTTCCAAGTGCTGAGACTGGCTGGAATGTATTGATACAAAGATAAATTACAACACTGCTCTAAGTAGCTAATTGCTTCTGCAGCAAATATGTAATATCACTTCCCTTTATACACCAGGGAGCATAAGACAGAGCAGGGGTCCAAACACTGCCTACAATAAACAAGGTGGGGAATACAATTACAGAGATGAGAAGAATCAAGAAATCTGTTGCTTCCCTGAGAATAAGAAAACTCTAGTGACATGCCACTTCTCCTTGAGTTTATGGTACATTCACAAAGTTGGAATGACCCACAAGATTTACGGTAGAGTCCTCCAAGGATCCTAGACTTGGACACAATAATAGGCTCCAAAGGTTCCACAAAAGAATCCATTTGGAGCTCACCGTTTTTTGTAGATGCCTTTAGCACCAATCTAGGAAAGAGTTGGATGATATATTGTACATATGTGTATTTTGTGCACAAGGATGTGATATGTTTTCATACTGCCAAGAATATCTAAGATATCTCAGTTTGGTCAATGGCAGAGGCATGGAAAAGTTGTAGCTCATGCGCTTCAGTAGCATATGTATCAATGTGTAGAGAGAGAAATTCAATGCAATGCATATACAACAGGGCAGAATTGTATAATAAATGTCATATCAGATAAATGACAACTGAGGTCAGTGATTGGTAGCAGCTGACCAATGCAGGAGCTCTTGGGACCAAAGCATTGGGGACTTAGGGTGATGGCACTGGGCGGGCGGGACATTTAGAAGCTTATGACTGTTTTTTCTTTATTTTTGCCTTTTGTCTGTCTGTTAGACAGGGCAGCATAAATGTGGTCACAGATTCCCTTTGAAACATATTAACTCCTTCCTGCAAATGAGCAAAACTGTACATCTAGTTCAGCAGTGTGTTCTAACAAAAACATTTACAGTCACATTCAGTGGGTAGCATGGGCATAAAAGGTACACCATGCCACACACAACAGGTGGCAGCTGTAATATACAGCTGTCATTTGTCTGTCTAGAATCCAGTCTCTGTCATTAGGTACAGAGCTTCCTTAATAATAAGGACACATGTTTCCATAGCAACAGGGGAGGAGCTATCTTCACAGGAGCTCCCATGCACTTACACGCTTCAGGCTAAAAAAAACTGCAGACAATTTGATAATGATCTCCACCGTCTCTGCCTCTCCTGCTGTTACAGCGTCTGTATGTGAGCAAACATTACACAAGGACATCATAGTGGGCTTACTAACCATTTGGCCAGAATGTGTCTGAATGCCTGAATCTTACTGGGAAATAAGAGGGGTGAGCATTCAGAGACTGCCTCTCTGCTGATTGGACCATAGACTGTGCAATGCAGCATGTGAAGTAAGAGCAAGGAAGTGCAGAACAGTGAACTCTTGGCAGAATGCTAGGCTTGCTACACTCCTCCTCCTTGAAAATGGATTGCAAATCGCAGAACACAAAAAAATGGGAAAGACCATTTTAAAATCAGAAATTAAAAACATGAAACAGGTTGTAAACAGCAGGTAGGGAGAGCCAGGAGTATTTTAGACAACTAGTTAAAACTCAGGTATGCTTTAACCTCTTAGATGCCTTTGTCAGTAGAGACAGTGACAGCTAGACGCTTAAACGAAATGGTGGCACACTCAAACGTTTGCTATGAAACCCAGCCTTTTCTAATTAAACCCCTGTATATAGGGTTACTATAAAAGAAAAGGATACTCTCAACATTACATAATACCAAAACTGTTAAACAGGTAGACACACAATATGCTTAGTAGCATAGAGTTGGGATGAAAATGGTCTCAGCTGGAACTAGAGCACGTTCTGCTCTTGATGTTGCTGTGGCTCCAGTATAGCGAACATTGACGTCTTCAGGTTGGAGACCTTCACTTTTGTATGAGCTATGTATGAGCACAAACAACTAATCTGTCTTCTGGATACCCTCAATCTAGGATACCTAGATTCTAAGACAATGCCTTATGTCTGGTATCTGTAAACACCTTTCCTTCTCTTAGGTAGGTTCAGCACAGAAGGCTGGTAGGACCATCACCTTACTCCTATTAGAAACAAAAAGATTAATTGGGCCTGAATAAAGGCAGGGTCTCCCTAATATGGTGCCGTCAGCAAAGATTTGGATTTCTAGACCATGGAGTGAATTACCTATATGATGGACTGCTTTCTAGAGATGAGTTGCACCTTACAAAACCAGGTAAGCATATATTTGGTGGATGCCTTGTTTCACTCATTAGGAGAGCTTTAAACTAGAACAATATGGGAAGGGAAGTGAAAGGCCAGGAAAAATATACAAGTAATTATTATATTTGAGAACCTTGTTATTAGAAGTGGAAAGAAAGAACACAGACAAAACATTCAGAAGGAAAGCAGGGGAATAAGAGACACCGATCACAAACTAAAATGTTTTTACACAAATGCACAGAGCATGGGAAACAAACAAGGAGAAATGGAGCTCCTAACACAGGAAGAGAAATATGATGTCATAGGCATCACGGTAACTTGGTGGAATGATACACATGATTGGAATACAAGGCTTAAAAGGATACAACTTATTTATAAGATACAGACCTAATAAAGGGGAGGAGGTATTGTGTTGTATGTTAGAAAAACATTCATCTCCACAGAGATTCACGCTTCAGAGCATGGGAGTTCTGTAGAAACTGTTAGGGTAAGAGAACAACAGAAAGGACACTATTGTAGGCATTTACTATAGACCACCTGGACAACAGAAGATATGGATGAACTCTTTCTACATCAGAAAAGCACAACATAGCGATCATGGGAGATTTTACCCATCCAGACATTTGTTGGGAATCTCTCAGGTAAAGTAATGGATCCAACAAATTCTTATCCGCTCTTGCTGAAAACTTCATCTTCCAAAAGGTAGAAGAAAAAACAAGGGGATCTGCTATCTTGGACCTAATTCTTACCAACAAGGAGGGAATGGTTGAGGAAGTAAGGGTGGCTGGGACCTTAGGAGGCAGTAATCATGCTATCCTTGAATTATGGATAAAAAGGGGAGGAAGACCTGAGAAAACTGAAGGTTAGATTTCAGAAAGGCCAATTTCAATAAACTCAGAAAGAGGGTAGGAAGAATCAAATAACTGGATGTTCTTAAGTACAGAAATGTCCAAGAAGTTTGGGAAATATTGGGAAATGAGATTCTCAAAGCACAATCATTAATAGAGAAGAGCAAACACCAAAATGCTCGGGTGCTCGGTACTCGAGTCGAAATTTTGAAGGCAATGGGGGACTCGAGCATTTTTGTATGGGACCGATGCGCCGCATAGGGGATGGTTTCACATCAGAAAGTCATGTGAAAACATCAGAAAGTCATGGAACCACAGAACTGGATAGGGAACGGCAGGGGCAGCATGCATGGCTGCATCTGAGGCTCCCAGGTCCCACTATTAAGCCAAAATGGGGGCAAGAGCCTGGCGGTCACCCCCCTAACTATTTACTTGGGACAGACCCTCATTAGCAAGACACATGCGCTGGCACATCCTAGCTAAGCACCACACTAGCTGCAACCAAGGACGATCACTGCCTGCAGACTTAGAACGATATAACTGAAATAGTTTGCAGTGGCCCAAGAAATATTAGAGTACTGTTTAGCGGTGTGACCTCGGTCTAATGCACTGCAGACTGAGAACGGTTTAACTGAAAGGGTCTGCACAGGGCTAGATGCGTTAAAAAAAAAAGGGTGCACTACTGCTCCCAGCCAGCCACAACTATAAGGCACACGTTGAGGAGTAGCCCTAAGAAGGACCGTTGGGGTTCTTGTAGAGAGGATCCCGACTGTACAACTTTCCCTATCTCAGCAGCTCTGTCCCTTAACTCTGCCTAATGCACTGCAGACTGAGAATGCTATAGCTGTAATGCTCTGCAGAAGGATAGATGCTTTAAAAAAAGAAAAAAAATTGGTGCACTACTGCTCCCAGCCACCCTCAACTGTAATGCACACGATGAGGAGTAGCCCTAAGAAGGACCATTGGGGTTCTTGTAGACAGGATCCTACGCTAACACTTTCCCTGTATAAGCATCAGCACTTTCCCTAGCCACTGGCAGCATGCATCTGAGGCGAGACGCAGGCGGGACCAGTTTAAGTACTCGGGGGTCACCTGATCGGCCCAGCCACTCACTACTGTGGGGAAGGAGAGGGCTGGCACGTTACAGCAGTAAGTGGTAATGCCTTCCCCGCATGTTTTGTTGGTTAAAAAATGGCGCTAAACACACGGGGAAGAGAAATGCAATTGACTCGAGTACCTCGGGGTTGTACGACTCGAGTAACGAGCATCTCGAGTACCCTAATACTCAAACAAGTAGCAAGCTCGGATGAGTGTGCTCGCTCATCTCTAGTTAAAAAGCAATGTTATCATGTTTATAGTGAATTTTTACATTATTTTTAAAAATCGGCTTTCTGGGTCTGGTCCACGAAAAAGCCAAATATCGTCCAATCTGTACATTTTGTCAAACCAGTTGTGGGAGTGAAAATTAAAGCCAGGAATATTCTCAACAAAACTTAAGAAATTGCGTTTCTAGGATAAACAGTTTTTATCGTAATTTAAAGCAGAAAGGACAGATTTTTTAAAGGAAAAATAGAAATTTTAGAATACTTGAAGGTTGACGAGGCAGGTCTTAACATTATTTGATTGAGCTGAGACTTTGATAATTTGATTTTTACACCAATTGGCAACTTTTAAGGGGTTCCCATCAAAGATTTCTTGCGACTACCCTACGAGTGCGCAGCCAAAGAAACAGTCATCAAATCCCGTGAGACAATGTTCGTAAAATGTTGTATATGTGCATCAAACTATCACATTCAAATAGTATGTAAGGCAGAAAAAAGACATATGACCATCTAGTTCTATACCCCTAATGTTGGTCCAGAGTAAGGTAAAAAAAAACAATGAGGTTGAAGCCAATTTTCCCCATTTAAGGAAAAAAAATTCCAATTTGGCAATTGTAATATTCCCCGGATCACCGACCCTTCTTCGTAATCAGTGACTATGACATGTAATATTGGCCCCTCTTACACTCTTTTATTCAATTCGCTATCATCATGTCCTCAGGCAGAGAGTTCCATAGTCTCACTACTTTTACAGTAAAAAACCCCCTTCTATGTTGTGAAGGAAACTTTCTGTCTTCTAGATGTAGAGGGCACCCCTTTGTCACAGTCCTCGGTATAATAGATGATAAGAGGTGATCTCTGTACTGACCTTTGATATAGCTTTACATAGTTATTAGAGCGCCCCCTTGTTACAGTCCTGGGTATAAATAGATGATGGGAGAGATCTCTGTACTGACCCCTGATATATCCATATGTAGTGGCTTGAAGTTAACGGAAAGTTCCATAGTGTGTTTAAATAATTATTTAAAATTATGTCTGTCTAGTGCTTTTGTGATGTCTCTGTTTTGCTTGCAGCATAAATCAGTATTATGTGTATCAAGAGTTAAATGTCTAGGTATGTCTGGGAATGTATCTTTTGTGAGTCACATGATCGTGTGCTGTATATGTGTTTCCAAAGTGCATGAGAGAAGAGAAAAAGAGAGAAGGAGGAAGGGAAAGCAAAGGGAGAAAGTGAAGTGAGAGTCTGTGTTACGGTATCCTACCTGATGATACATAGTAACATAGTAACATAGTTCGTAAGGCTGAATGAAGACAATGTCCATCTAGTCCAGCCTGTTTAGCCTCCTGTTTTGTTGATCCAGAGGAAGGTAAAAAACCCCAAGAGCACAAGCCAATTAGCCCTTTTGGGGAAAAAATTCCTTCCCGACTCCCTAATGGCAATCAGACTGTTCCCTGGATCAACCCCTAATAGTTCCTACCTGCCTGTATACCCGGATTAACAAATAATCTTACATTTATAGCCTATAATATCCTTCCTCTCCAGAAAGACATCAAGTCCCCCTTTAAACTCCTCTATGGATTTTGCCATCACTACGTCCTCAGGCAGAGAGTTCCACAGTCTAACTGCTCTAACAGTAAAGAACCCTTTTCTATTTTGGTGAGGAAACCTGCATTCTTCTAAGCGTAGCAAATGCCCTCTTGTTACCGTCGTAGTCCTGGGTATAAACAGATCCTGGGAGAGATCCTTGTATTGTCCCCTCATGTACTTATACATGGTTATTTGGTCGCCCCTTAACCTTCTTTTTTCGAGAGTAAATCATCCCAATTTTGATAGTCTCTCTGGGTATTCTAGTCCTGTCATTCCATGTACTAGCTTAGTCGCTCTTTGAACCCCCTCCAATACCGTAACATCTTTCCTGAGCAGCGGTGACCAGAACTGTACACAGTATTCCATGTGGGGCCTGACAAGTGCCTTATATAATGGAAGGATAATGTTCTCATCCATCACCCCTATACCTCTTTTAATGCATCCCAAAACTTTATTTGCCTTTACAGCAGCTGATTGGCATTAGTTACTCCAGTTTGGTCTACTATCCACTAATACCCCCAGGTCCTTTTCCATATCACTTTTTCCTAGCGGTACTCCATTAATTGAATATTGGCGACATCCATTTCTCCTGCCCATGTGCATAGTCTTACATTTATCAACATTAAACTTCATTTGCCATTTTTCTGCCCAAGCCCCCAGTTTATCTAGGTCCGTTTGTAGCCGTACATTGTCCTCCGTTGCATTAGTTATATTGTATAATTTTGTGTCATCTGCAAATATTGAAATTTTGCTGTGCAGCCCCTCTATCAGGTCATTGATAAATATATTGAACAGAATGGGGCTCAATACTGAACTCTGTGGCACCCTGCTAGCGCTGGTGGCCCAATCAGAGTATGATCCATTTATTACCACCCTCTGTTTTCTATCATTGAGCCAATTTTTTACCCAATTACACACGTTTTCACCCAATCCGAGCTGTCTCATTTTGTATATTAGCCTATTATGTGGCACGGTGTCAAATGCTTTAGAGAAGTCCAGATATATGAGATCAATAGATTCTCCCAGGTCCAGCCTAGAGCTTACTTCATCGTAGAAACTGATCAAATTTGTCTAACATGAGTGACCCTTCATGAATCCATGCTGATGAGGAGTTATTCCTTCGTTCTCCTTGAAATGCTCATCGATGGCGTCTCTCAGAACCCCCTCGAAAATTCTTCCCGTTACTGAAGTGAGACTTACCGGCCTGTAGTTACCAGGCTCACTTTTGGTCCCCTTTTTGTAAATTGGAACCACGTTGGCAATGCGCCAATCCAATGGTACAACACCGGTCTTGATAGTGTCTAGAAATATTAGGTATAGCGTTCTAGTTATCTCATCACCTAGTTACCTTAGTACCCTTGGGTTTATTCCATCTGGGCCTGGCGATTTATCGATTTTAATCTTCTTTAATTGTTTCCGCACTTCCTCCTGTGAGATATTTTGCAAGGAGTTTATTTTGTTCCCCTGTATCTCATATGGCATTTCCTTTATGGCATTTCGCTTGAAAAGAAAACTATTTAATAGATTTGCCTTCTCTCCATCATAGTCAATGATTTCCCCTGCATTATTTGTTAAAGGGCCAGTGCTCTCCCTGCAAATTCTTTTGCTGTTACTATAGTTGAAAAATTGTTTCGGGTTGTTTTTGCTCTCTTTGGTGATCAGTCTTTCCACCTCATCCTTGGCAATTTTGATCCTATCTTTGCATATTTTATTTTTTTCCCTGGATGATTTTAGCGCTTCTTCGCTGACTTGTTGCTTTAGTAGTTTGAACGCTTTCTTTTTTTTTGTTTATTGCCCCTCTTATCGTCTTGTCAAGCCACATTGGTTTCCTTTTAGTTGAGATTCTTTTATTTTTAAAGGGAATGAACTGCTCACATGAGGTGATTAGGATCCTTTTAAACTTTTCCCATTTGTCCTCTGTACTGATATTTTTGAGGATATTGTCCCATTTAATGTTACTGATAGTAGTTCTAAGCTGATCAAATTTTGGTTTACTAAAGTTTAGTTTTTTTGTCACTCCCTGATAAGGCTTCCTATTGAATGACAGCTGGAAGTTGATTATATTGTGGTCACTGTTCCAAGTACGCCTCAACCTGTACCCCCTTTATTCAGTCCGGTTTGTTAGTCACCAAAGAGATGAAAGGTTTCAATAAACAATTATGGAACACCCTGTGAACCCTCCATGTAGCTGGCAAACCGAGTTCGTAGGCGAGCGGGTTCACCACACGTGTGATGACAAAGGGACCCACGTAACGCGGCGCCAGGTTCAAAGATGGGACCCTTAATTTGAGATTTTTAGAAGACAGGTATACCTTCTGTCCCACCCTGTAGGGTTCGTATACGGACAGACTCTTCAACTATGCAACTGCATACGAGCCCCCGTTGCTTCCAAGTTTTTCTGTACCTCTTTCCATACTCCCTGCAGCGTATCTGTGGCGGCATCAGCTGCAGGACAGACAATCACAATAGTAAAGTCCAGGGCAGCACAACGCCATACAACCCTCTGGGTGGGACCGTCCAATATGCAAGCCGCAGCAAGGAGCCGGATCGCTCAGCTCCAAAAAGCCAGTCAGAGGAAGAATAGCCGTGGCAGCAGGAAACGATGCAATCACAAAACCTTTATTCCTCCAGACACCATACGACGTTTCGATCAGAAAACCTTTATTCCTAAAACCGTTAGATCGAAACGTCGTATGGTGTCTGGAGGAATAAAGGTTTTGTGATTGCATCGTTTCCAGCTGCAGGACAGACAGATGGAGTAGGGATCGCTGTAAGGAAGCGAGGATGCTGACCGTATACACAAAAGAATGGAGATACCCCAGTGGAAGAACAAGTGCGGTTGTTTAGTGCAAACTCTGCCAACGGCAGGAACTCTGCCCGCTGATGAGGTAGCTTCTTTAACGCCACAAAATGTGCCATCTTTGAGAACCGGTCGACAACCACTAAGATAGTGGTGCACTTCTGGGATTCTGGTAGATCAGTGATAAAATCTACTGATAACTGCGACCATGGACTAGAAGGTACCGGTAACGGTCTCAGAGGACCCTCCGGAGGACGCCGCTGACTCCTATTGCGTGCACAGACAGAGCATCCCTTAACAAAGTCGCGGATCTCCTGAGACATGCCTGGCCACCAAAAGTGTCTAGAACAGAGATCCAGGGTTCCCTGAAACCCGGGATGACCTGCGAGAACCGACGAGTGAGATTCATCCATGACTCTAAGACATAAGGTCTCTGGCACAGACCATCTGCCCTCCGGCACCCCCGAAGGAGCGTCCTGCTGAGCATTCTGTAGTTGAGGAACAAAGTTAGATTCTACAGCTGCCACCACCATGCCAGGTGCCAAGATATTCTCTGGGGTCATAGTCTCACTTTCCGGCACCCCAAAACTCAGTGACAGGGCGTCCGCTTTCACGTTCTTCTCTCCTGGGATATATGTCACGACAAAATTAAACCTGGCGAAGAACAGCGCCCACCTGGCTTGACGAGCTGTGAGTCTTTTACCATTGGCAAGATATACCAAATTCTTGTGATCAGTATACATGGTAATAGGGTGTCTAGCACCCTCAAGATGGTGTCGCCACTCTTCTAAAGCCCATTTGATTGCCAGTAACTCACGGTTGCCCACGTCGTAGTTGTGTTCTGCTGAACTAAACTTCCGCGAAAAGAAGGCACATGGGCTATACCCAGATCTCCCACTGACTTCCTGCGACAATACTGCCCCTGTCCCCCACCTCAGACGCATCTACCTCAATGAAAGAGGGTAGTCGCTAGGGATGAGCTAGCATACTCGTTCGAGTATTAGGGTGTTCGAGATGCTCGGTACTCGAGACGAGCACCACGCGGTGTTCGATCTACTTTCACTTTCATCTGGGAAATTTGCACGCTTTTCTGGCCAATAGAAAGACATGGAAGGCATTACAACTTCCTCCTGTGACGTTCCAGCCCTATACCACCCCTCTGCAGTGAGTGGCTGGGGAGATCAGATGACACCCGAGTATTTAAATCTGCCCTGCCCGCGGCTCGCCACAGATGCATGCTGACATAGATCAGGGACAGCGCTGCTGATGCTGCTGCTGCTATAGGGAGAGGGTTAGGTGTTATTTTAGTCTTCAAGAACCCCAATGGTCCTTCTTAGGGCCACATCTGACCGTGTGCAGTACTGTTGAGGCTGCTTTTGCAGTGTTGCACAATTGTTTTTTTTTTTGTATATCGGGCGTGCAGACCATAGCGTCCTCAGTCTGCAGTCATTTTACTCAGTATAGGGGCAGTACTGGTGAGGCAGGGAATGAGGTATACTGGCTATATAGGCAGTGGGCTTTTTCCCAAAAACTTCCAAAAAATACAATATTAGGCCTGCCTGTCACAGCCTTCAGTTTACTGCTTCTCTGCTGGGGGTAGTAGTTGTTGAATTATTACCCAGCCTTGCGCATAATTGTTGCCTGCCTCTGCAGTGCGTTACGTACGCGAAGTCAGCCTCCAACAGGGCAATCGAAATAGTGCATATCACAGGCAGTGGGCTTTTTCCCAAAAAGTTCCAAAAAATACAATATTAGGCCTGACTGTCACTGACTTCAGTTTACTGTGTCTCTGCTGGGGGTAGTAGTTGTTGAATTAATACCCAGCCTTGCGCATAATTGTTGCCTGCCTCTGCAGTGCATTACGTACACGAAGTCAGCCTCCAACAGGGCCATCGAAATACAGTGCATATCACAGGCAGTGTGGTTGTTCCCACAAACTTTAAAAATATACAAGATTTGGCCTGCCTGTCAGTGCCTTCCGTTTACAGCATCTCTGCTGGGTGTAGTAGTTGGTGAATTAATACCCAGCCTTACGCATAATTGTTTCCTGCCTCTGCAGTGCGTTACGTACGCGAAGTCAGCCTCCAACCACAGGCCAATAAGCGGCACATTTAATTACAGCGTTCTATTTCTGTTAATCTCGTAATACACCATGCTGAGGGGTAGGGGTAGGCATAGAGGACGTGGACGAGGGCGAGGACGCGGAGGCCCAAGTCAGGGTGTGGGCACAGGCCGAGCTCCTGGTCCAGGTGTATCGCAGCCGACTGCTGCGGGATTAGGAGAGAGGCAAGTTTCTGGGGTCCCCAGATTCATCTCACAATTAATGGGTCCACGCGGTAGACCTTTATTAGAAAATGAGCAGTGTGAGCAGGTCCTGTCGTGGATGGCAGAAAGTGCATCCAGCAATCTATCGACCACCCAGACTTCTACGCCGTCCACAGCTGCAACTCTGAATCCTCTGGCTGTTGCTCCTCCTTCCTACCAGCCTCCTCACTCCATGAAAATGACACATTCTGAGGAGCAGGCAGACTCCCAGGAACTGTTCTCGGGCCCCTGCCCAGATTGGGCAGCAATGGTTCCTCTCCCACCAGAGGAGTTTATCGTGACCGATGCCCAACCTTTGGAAAGTTCCCAGGGTCCGGAGGATGAGGCTGGGGACTTCTGGCAACTGTCTCAAGAGCTTTCAGTGGGTGAGGAGGACGATGACGATGAGACACAGTTGTCTATCAGTGAGGTAGTAGTAAGGGCAGTAAGTCCGAGGGAGGAGCGCACAGAGGATTCAGAGGAAGAGCAGCTGGACAATGAGATGACTGACCCCACCTGGTTTGCTAAGCCTACTTGAGGACAGGTCTTCAGAGGGGGAGGCTAGTGCAGCAGCATGGCAGGTTGGAAGAGGCAGTGCGGTGGCCAGGGGTAGAGGCAGGGCCAGACCGAATAATCCACCAACTGTTTCCCAAAGCGCCCCCTCGCGCCATGCCACCCTGCAGAGGCCGAGGTGCTCAAAGGTGTGGCAGTTTTTCACTAAGAGTGCAGACGACCGACGAACTGTGGTGTGCAAGGTTTGTCGCGCCAAGATCAGCCGGGGAGCCACCACCATCAGCCTCACCACCACCAGCATGCGCAGGCATATGATGGCCAAGCACCCCACAAGGTGGGACGAAGGCCGTTCACCGCCTCCGGTTTGCACCACTGACTCTCCTCCTGTGCCCCAACCTGCCACTGAGATCCAACCCCCCTCTCAGGACACAGGCAGGACCGTCTCCCGGCCTGCACTCAAACGCTCACCTACGCTGTCCTCGGCCCCATCCAGCAATGTCTCTCAGCGCAGCGTCCAGCCGTTGCTAGCGCAACTGTTTGAGTGCAAGCGCAAGTACGCCGCCACACACCCGCACGCTCAAGCATTAAACGTGCACATTGCCAAATTGATCAGCCTGGAGATGCTGCCGTATAGGCTTGTGGAAACGGAGGCTTTCAAAAACATGATGGCGGCGGCCCCACACTACTCGGTTCCCAGTCGCCACTACTTTTCCCGATGTGCCGTCCCAGCCCTGCACGACCACGTCTCCCGCAACATTGTACGCGCCCTCACCAACGCGGTTACTGTTAAGGTCCACTTAACAACGGACACGTGGATAAGCACAGGCGGGCAGGGCCATTATATCTCCCTGACGGCACATTGGGTGAATTTAGTGGAGGCTGGGACCGAGTCAGAGCCTGGGACCGCTCACGTCCTACCCACCCCCAGAATTGCAGGCCCCAGCTCGGTGCTGGTATCTGCGACGGTGTATGCTTCCTCCACTAAACCACCCTCCTCCTCCTACGCAACCTCTGTCTCGCAATCAAGATGTGTCAGCAGCAGCACGTCGCCAGCAGTCGGTGTCGCGCGGCGTGGCAGCACAGCGGTGGGCAAGCGTCAGCAGGCCGTGCTGAAACTACTCAGCTTAGGAGAGAAGAGGCACACGGCCCACAAACTGCTGCAGGGTGTGACAGAGCAGACCGACTGCTGGCTTTTGCTGCTGAGCCTCCAACCGGGCATGGTTGTGTGTGACAACGGCCGTAACCTTGTGGTGGCTCCGCAGCCTTACGCACGTGCCATGCCTGGCCCACGTCTTTAATTTGGTGGCTCAGCGCTTTCTGAAAAGCTACCCACGCTTGTCAGACCTGCTCGGAAAGGTGCGCCGGCTCAGCGCACATTTCCGCAAGTCCAACACGGACGCTGCCACCCTGCGGACCCTGCAACATCGGTTTAATCTGTCAGTGCACCGACTGCTGTGCGACGTGCCCAAACGTGCTCCACATGTTAGCTAGGCTCTATAAGCAGCGTAGAGCTATAGTGGAATACCAACTGCAACATGGGCGGCGTAGTGGGAGTAAGCCCCCTCAATTCTTTACAGAAGAGTGGGCCTGGTTGGCAGACATCTGCCAGGTCCTTGGAAACTTTGAGGAGTCTACCCAGATGGTGAGCGGCGATGCTGCAATCATTAGCGTCACCATTCCTCTGCTATGCCTCTTGAGAAGTTCCCTGCAAAGCATAAAGGCAGACGCTTTACGCTCGGAAACGGAGGCGGGGGAAGACAGTATGTCGCTGGATAGTCAGAGCCCCCTCATGTCTATATCTCAGCACGTTGAGGAGGAGCAGGAGGGGGAGGAGCATGAGGAGGAGGGGGAAGACACAGCTTGGCCCACTGCTGAGGGTACCCATGCTGCTTGCCTGTCATCCTTTCAGCGTGTATGGCCAGAGGAGGAGGAGGAGGAGGAGGATCCTGAAAGTGATCTTACTAGTGAGGACAGCCATGTGTTGCGTACAGGTACCCTGGCACACATGGCTGACTTCATGTTAGGATGCCTTTCTCGTGACCCTCGCGTTACACGCATTCTGGCCACTACAGATTATTGGGTGTACACACTGCTCGACCCACGGTATAAGGAGAACCTTTCCACTCTCATACCCGAAGAGGAAAGGGGTTCAAGAGTGATGCTATACCACAGGACCCTGGCGGACAAATTGATCGTAAAATTCCCATCCGACAGCGCTAGTGGCAGAAGGCGCAGTTCCGAGGGCCAGGTAGCAGGGGAGGCGCGGAGATCAGGCAGCATGTACAGGGCAGGCAGGGGAACACTATCCAAGGCCTTTGCCAGCTTTATGGCTCCCCAGCAAGACTGTGTCACCGCTCCCCAGTCAAGGCTGAGTCGGCGGGAGCACTGTAAAAGGATGGTGAGGGAGTACGTAGCCGATCGCACGACCGTCCTCCGTGACGCCTCTGCTCCCTACAACTACTGGGTGTCGAAGCTGGACACGTGGCCTGAACTCACGCTGTATGCCCTGGAGGTGCTTGCTTGTCCTGCGGCTAGCGTCTTCTCAGAGAGGGTGTTTAGTGCGGCTGGGGGAATCATCACGGATAAGTGTACCCGCCTATCAACTGACAGTGCCGACAGGCTTACACTCATAAAGATGAACAAAGCCTGGATTTCCCCAGACTTCTCTTCTCCACCAGCGGACAGCAGCGGTACCTAAACAATACGTAGACTGCACCCGCGGATGGAAGCATCGTTCTCTATCACCATAAAAAACGGGGACCTTTTAGCTTGATCAATCTGTGTATTATATTCATCCTCCTCCTCCTGCTCCTCCTCCTGAAACCTCACGTAATCCCTCCGAACGGGCAATTTTTCTTAGGGGACCACAAGGCTCAGTCATATTAATTTTGTAAACAATGTTTATACATTTCAATTCTCATTAAAGCGTTGAAACTTGCACCTGAACCAATTTTTTTTTTTTTAACTGGACTGTCTCCAGGCCTAGTTACAAATTAAGCCACATTAACCAAAGCGATAAATGGGTTTCACCTGCCCTCTTGGTTGGGCATGGGCAATTTTTCTGAGGTACATTAGTACTGTTGGTACATCAATTTTTTTGGGCCCTAGCCTACAGTGTAATCCTAGTAATTTTTATGGGGTTCGCCTGCACTCATGCTACAGCAAGGTGTGTGGGGTTGGCCTACACTTTTGCTACATAAATGTAACTGGGGCCTTGTCTATACTGCAAATACTGAAATGTGAAAGAGACTTATCTCCCTAAACTGCTGCAACGGGAATGTTACTGTGGCCTGTCTTGACTGCTACTATTACTGAAATGGAACTAAGACTGTGCTCCCCCTATACTGCTACTTCGGAATTGTTACTGGGGCCTGTCTGGACTGCTACTACTACTGAAATGGAACTAATACTGTGCTCCCCCTATAATGCTGCTAGTGATTTGTTACTGGGGCCTGTCCCTAATGCTACCACTGAAATGTTACTAATTCTGGGCTCTGCCTATACCGCTGCTAATGCTATGTCACTGGGGTGTGGAAACGGAGACTTCCCAAAGACATGATGGTGGCGAGGCCATTTCCCACCAATGCGGTTACTGTTAAGGTGCATATAACCACGGACACGTGGAGAGGACACGTAGTGCCTCAGAAACATCCCCCTCCTCCTCCAACAATGAAAACATTCTTGCCAAATACCTTTGCAGTGGTCCGTCTGGTGGCAGTCCAAGAATTTCACCTTTACCGACACAACAAGAGAACCCCCCCACCATCCCCCTGCCTCGGCCCACTTAATCCTGGCCACATTCCGAAAACCAACTAAATAAAACCGCGCTACTAGGTCCGCAGTCTCCACCACATTCCCACCAACGCGGTTACTGTTAAGGTACATATTACCACTCTGACTGGGACATGCACTGTGGGCCGAAGCACACCTGTATTGTATGTGACGTTAGCTCTGCTGAGCAGGGCAATGCAATGGGATACATTTATGTACCGCCGATGGGTTCCAGGGAGCCACCCATGCTGTCGGTCCACACGGAGTTGTAACTGCATGTGTCCACTTCTAAAGAACCCCAGTCTGACTGGGGCATGCAGTGTGGGCCGAAGCCCACCTGCATTAAATCTGACGTTACCTCAGCTGTGCTGGGCACTGCAATGGGATTTGTTTATGTACCGCCGGTGGGTTCCAGGGAGACACCCATGCTGTCGGTGCACACGGAATTCCCATTGCGGAGTTGTACCTGCCTGTGACTATTTATAAAGAAACCCGGTCTGACTGGGGCATGCAGTGTGGGCCGAAGCCCACCTGCATTTAATTTGACGTTAGCTTTGCTGTCCAGGGCACTGCAATGGGATATATTTATGTACCGTCGGTGGCTTCCTGGGACCCACCTATGCTGTCAGTCCACACGGAGTTGTAACTGCATTTGTCTACTTATAAAGAACCCCAGTCTGACTGCGGCATGCAGTGTGGGCTGAAGCCCACCTGCATTAAACCTGACGTTACCTCAGCTGTGCTGGGCACTGCAATGGGATTTGTTTATGTACCGCAGGTGGGTTCCAGGGAGCCACCCATGCTGTCGGTGTACACGGAATTCCCATTGCGGAGTTGTACCTGCCTGTGACTATTTATAAAAAACCCCGGTCTGACTGGGGCATGCAATGTGGGCCGAAGCCCACCTGTATTTAATCTGACTTTAGCTCTACTATCCGGGGCACTGCATTGGGACAAACTACAGGAGCAATACAGCGCTAATGAGATGTGCACAGCTACACTAGCATTGGAGTCCGCTGTAGGCCCGCGATTGCTGAGGGTTTGTGCAGAGGCCTATGTCCTGGGTGCAGTGAAAGTCCGCTTCCTGCCTAGGATTGCTGAAGCTGGGGGCCGAGGCCTATGTTGTGGCCGCGGTGCAAGACTGCCATGTTTGGCCGGTCAGATCAATTTTTGGTTCATGTCTTGGGTTTCCTAGGACCCACCTATGCTGTTGGTGCAAACTTAGTTCCCATTGCAGTGTTTGACCTGTCTGGCACAAAGACACTGACTGACTTGGGTAGGGGGCAGAGCGCAGACGGCTTTCCCCTTGCAGTGTGGATTGAGCTATGCGACACCTTGACAGAATGAATACTGTGTGGCACATGGGTTTCCCATTGCTATGCCCACGTGTGCAGCTCCTGATGGAGTTGGCACAGGATTGGATTTCTCATTGCTTCTGTACAGCATTGTGGGCTATCGCCCCGCCCCTTTTAAAGAGGGTTGCTGCCTGGCCCTGCCAACCCTCTGCAGTGTGTGCCTGCGGTTCCTCCTCATGGCAGACGCACTTATAAATAGACATGAGGGTGGTGTGGCTATGAGGCCAGCGTGTGGCATGATGGCAGCTTAAGGCTGCGCAGGGACACTTTGGTGTGCGCTGTGGACACTAGGTCGTGCAGGGGGGGGGTTGGGCAGCATGTAACCCAGGAGAAGTGGCAGCGGAGTGTCATGCAGGCAGTGATTGTGCTTTGTTGGAGGTAGTGTGGTGCTTAGCTAAGGTATGCCTTGCTTCAGAAGTAAAAATTGTTGGGAGGGGGGGGGGCACTCTTGCCGCTATTGTGGCTTAATAGTGGGACCAGGGAACTTGAGATGCAGCCCAACATGTAGCCCCTCGCCTGCCCTATCCATTTCTGTGTCGTTCCCATCACTTTCTTGAATTTCTCAGATTTTCACAAATGAAAACCTTAGCGAGCATCGGCGATATACAAAAATGCTCGAGTCACCCATTGACTTCAATGGGGTTCATTACTCGAAACGAACCCTCGAGCATCGCGAAAAGTTCGACTCGAGTAACAAGCACCCGAGCATTTTGGTGCTCGCTCATCTCTAGTAGTCGCGCGTCCGCCTGTATTAACATCGGGGCAGTCCTAAATGCCCTTTTTAGATGACTAAAAGCCTCTAGGGCTGCAGGCAACCATTTTACCAAGTCGGCCCCCTTCTTAGTCAGATCGGTCAAGGGTTGAGCAATAACCGAGTAATTCTTAATGAATTTGCGGTAAAAATTTGCAAAACCCAAGAACCGCTGGAGAGCCTTAAGGTTGTCTGGTCTGACCCATTGGGAGATTGCTGCTACTTTGTCAGACTCCATCTGAATCTCCGTGGGTGAAATCACATAACCAAGGAAAGATACTTGTTTAGAACCAAATGTACATTTCTCCAACTTAACAAAAAGTTGATTCTCGTGCAAACAGGTCAGAACCAACCTCAGGTGCTGCACATGTGAATCCCAGTCAGGAGAATACATCAGAATGTCAACAAGATATAGGCCCAGAAATAGCCCCAGGAAGTCATGAAAAACCACGTTCATAAAACCCTGAAACACAGCAGGGGTGTTACAGAGTCCAAACGGCATGACCAGACATTCAAAATGCCCTAACGGGGTGTTGAACGCAGTCTTCCATTCATTTCCCTCTCGAATGCAAATTAAGTTGTAAGCCCCCCTTAAGTCCAGTTTGGAGAACCAGTGGGCCCCTACCACCTGATTCAACAAGTCCGGAATTAGGGGCAAGGAGCACTGGTTCCTCCCTGTGATTTTATTCAAGGCCCGATAATCCACACAAGGCCTCAATATCCCATCCTTCTCAACAAAGAAGAGGCCTGCCCCGGCAGGGGACCTGGACGGCCGGATATGTCGTTTGACCAGAGACTCCGAGATATAGGACTTAAGGGCTTCGTGCTCACGCCCTGACAAATCGAAAATGGCTCCATTAGGGATAGGACTTCTCGGGAATCAGATCAATACCACAGTCCCACTCCCTATGGGGAGGCAAAGCCTCTGACATTTTTTTGGAGAATACGTCCTGAAAATCCGACAAATATTCCGGAATAAGCACAGTATCTGCGGAGCACATGGCTATAGTAGTTAGGTGATTATGACAGGATGACCCCCAATGAGTCAATTCCCGGGTGGACCAATCAAATTGAGGATTGTGCAGTGCCAACCAGGGCATACCAAGCACTACATCAACAGACATCTTTTCCATAACTAGGAAAGACAGATTCTCAGAATGGAGAACACCCACAGTGAACTGCAGAATTGCAGTCCTCCAGTTAACAACACCTGCGGAGAGAGGGGTTGAATCAATACCAATGAAGCGCATGGGGGGCTTCAGCATGGAAAATTTGGTACTAGAGGTCTGACCAAATTTTAATTAATCAAATTGACTGCAGCACCCGAAGCAATATAGGCTTGACCGGACCGAATAAAATTCCGGAAGCCAATCTGACAAGGCACCAACAACCTAGGGAATACCTGTGACCCTAGGCGACCCTTCAGAGAATCGCCTAGGATCGGTAGTTCTTCCGCCGCTTCAGACTGATGTTGCCGTTGCTTCTGTGGACATGTTGCCACTCAATGTCCGTCTTCCCCACAGTAGAGGCAAAGATGGTGAGTCATCCGGAACAGTCGCCGTTCCCCGGGACTTAGCTGGTCCACTTCCATAGGCACGGCCCCTGGAGCTGACATGGGTGAAATAGGAATGGATCTACAGGACTCCCTAGTTTTACAGGACTGACGTTCCTTTTCTCTAGATCTCAGTCTCCTGTCAGTGTTTAATGCCAATACCATCGCCTCATTAAGTGTTATGGGAGAGGGATGGGAAATAATTAGATCCTTGACAGCATCAGAAAGGCCCAACAAAAACACATCTTTGAGGGCGCCATCATTCCAGGAGGTTTCACCGGCATACTGTCTAAATGTAGAGCAGTAGTCTTCAGCACACTGCTGCCCCTGACGCAAAGCCATGAGGTGAGATACAGCTAACCCCGCCCGGTCCGGCTCATCAAAAATACCTCCTAGTTCCTGAAAAAATAAATCAGACTGCAGGCAAGCAGAACTCTCAGGTAAGGAGTAGGCCCATGTCTGGGGGAGACCCCGCAGCAAGGACAGAATCAATACCACCTTCTGGGACTCAGAGCCGGAGGATCCGGGAGGCATCCGGAAATATAGTTTACATGCCTGCTGAAAAACAAAAAAACTTGCTTCTCTCCCCAGAAAACACCTCAGGGAGAGGAAATTTGGGTTCAGGAATAGATAGGGCAGCAGGAACCTGCGCCAACATACGACCGGACAGGTCTTGGATCATGCCCACTAGCAACTGATTAGCAAGGACGCTCATAGTCTCCATTGGAGACCAAACAAAACCCTTAGGGAAATTTTAAGGGCCAGTTATTCTGTTGCGGTATCCTACCCGATGATATGCCAGCATGGGTTTCCCTAAAACTTACCTGCAACCCCTGTCCCTGCCTACTTGCCTCCACTCCTGGCTAACCCCAGGCAAGCAACTGGGCGGCGGTCCCTACACTCGCTAGGGACCGAGGAGGGACGCTGGCATACCAAGATGGAACAGTGTAGGATACCGACAGAAAGGGTAGGTGAATAAACAAACTGAAAATAGCAGCGGACTGAGGCAGATGGATAACCTGGCAGATAAACCAAAAGCAGAGAACAGGAGACTGTCAGAGCCAGGCAGCTAGCACACTCAAACAGAAACCAATAACTGGCAGTGAATGGACCTCACTGCCAGCCTTGTAAACAGAAGCCTCCGCCCAGGGGCGGAGAGGGGGAGGCGACACCTCCTAGCAGAATCTCATGACAGGGACTCGTGCATAGAGCTGCACTCACAGACGCCCGCGCACACGTCGCCAACTCCGCGCACCGCACTGACCAACCACCCGTGGCCCCGGCAGCCGCCGCATGGTAACAGTATGCCCATGCTCAGACACCTTTAGTTTGTGTGTGGAGAAGATGGAGGAGGCAGAGAGATTTCTGGATGCACAGCCTCCACAGATGTGATTGCAAGCATCTTCAGTACTGAGCATGAGTACAGAGAGAAGGAGTTGTTTGCATGCAAGTGTCCAATGAGTTACTGAGAGCAATCCAGTGTTGAGAGCCTTTATTCTGGGAGAGTAAGCAAGACACAGATAAGTGGACTGTGGACTTTGTATGGATGCCCCGTGTACCTCCACTGTTGCTTTGTTGAGTATTGCCATTGAATTGTATTCCGTGTTGTTCAGTAAAGTGGACATCATCGAACGTTCCCGTTGTGTCAAGAAAAGTACTACTTTGTGTAGAGCCACACCAAAGAAGGAATGGTGACGCCACCCGTGACCAATACGGATTTTCAGGTAACTTTGCCCGGTTACCACCCTTATTCATTTATTTGTGAACTTCCACTGTAGCAACGTGAATGGGACCCATGCTACCAGGAACTGGGGAGAGCCACCGTGACAAGTGAGCATCTCTACCCCCGCCTTCTTCTCGGCTGTCGCTCTGCTCTGCGGACGCTACACATACATAGTTATTAGGCTGCCCCTTAGCCATCTTTTTTCTAAACTAAATAACTCCAACTTTGATAACCTCCCTAGGTTTTGTAGTCCGCTCATTCTGTTTATTACTTTAGTTTCTCACTTTTAAACCTGCTCAAGCTCGCTTTATGTCCTTCTTGAGTATCAGTACCCCAAGCTGTTCACAATATTCTATGTGTGATCTAACCAGTGACTTGTAAAGAGGAAGAACAATGCTCTTGTCATGTGCCCCTAGACCTCTTCTGATGCACCTCATGATCCTATTTGCCTTGGCAGCAGCTGCTTGACACTATTTAGACAGTTAAGATTAGTAAACTAAAACCCCCAAGTTCTTTTCCATGTCAATGTTCCCCAGTGGTTTCCCATTTAGTGTGTAATGGTGAGATGTATTTCCTCTACCCATGTGCAGAACCTTACATTTATCAGTGTTAAACTTCATTTGTCCCTTTTCTGCTCAAGAAACTTACCCAAATCCTCTTACAATCTCTTTGTGTCTTTTCGTGTGTTAATCGAAAAGACCTCACTGACTGACTTGCCACTAATTCTCTAACTTCCTGGTGTCATACAATGAATTTTTTACAACCTAAATAGGAAAAGTACAGGGGTCACATCTCGATTATTCAATACTAAGTGCAAAAGTATTGGCACCCCTATGTAATGTACCTAATCTAATTCTCTAACTTCCCGGTGTCATACAAAAATGAAATTTGGCATGAGCATTCTTTAGGTCCTAAATACGAAAAGTAAAGGAGTCACAACTGCAGAGGCACATGCAGCCTGAGGAGAATCTAATGCTCCTCTATGTGTATACATATTTTATTCCTCGGTTCCTCTAAAGTAATCACCACTTCATAAAATTTTTCGTGCGAACATAGCGTAAACACCTGTATCAAATTCCTTCTGACAAAGCTGGGTATATCAGCTGCTATGTTTATATAGTTTTGTGTCATCTGCAAATATTGACATTTAACTGCACAATCCTTCTACCAGGTCACTGACAAGTTACTTGGAAAAGTCCAGATATGAGAGATCCAGTGACCCTCCCTGGTCCAGTCTATAACTTACCTCCTTATAGAAGCTGATCAGATTGGTGTAACAGGATCTCTCATAAACCCTTTCTAAATATCGGCATCACGTTAGCTATGTGCCAATCCAGTGCAACAGAACGCATCACTATTAGGACCCTAAATATAACAAACAAGGGTCTGTGTATAACATTACTTAATGCTCTTAAAACCCGAGGGTATATGCCATCGGGACCTGGCAATTTGACTATTTTAATCTTTTTAAGATAGCTCTGCACTTCTTCCTGGGTTACATTATTTAATGGAAAATAATGCATCTCATCTGACATTTCATTTTCCTCCATGAATACACTGGGGAAAAAAACAATTTAATAGATTTGCTTTCTCCTCATCACCCTCTACAATTTCTTCTACATTATTTATATAAAGAGCCAACACTTTTAGTATTAATCTTTTTACTATTTATAAAGTTGAAAAACAGTTTGGGGTAAGATTTACTCTCTTTAGCAATGTCTTTCTGTCTTCATCTTTGCTGCTTTTGTCTTATTTTTACATCATTTATAGGTTTTTAGTGCTTCTTTGATGCCTTCTTGTTTTAGTTTAAACACTTTGCTTTTGATGGTTATTGCCCCTTCACATCTGTTGTAAAGCCCCATTGTTTTTCTCCTATTAATAACCCTTTTATTCCAGTAAGGTCTGATGGTCTCATAGTAAGTAATTAGGATGTTTTTAAACATTTCCCATTTATTGTTTGTACTCTCATTTTTGAGGACTTTGTTCCAGTCAATAAGGTTAAGAGCATCTCTGGGCTGGTTAATATTAAGTCAAAAATGGCTAGCTCTCTAGTCAGGTCCAGAACAAGTTGTTTAAAGTAATTATCTTTAGTAACTGACAGAAAGTTGTTACCTTTATGAGATCCGCAGGTTTTGGCTTCCCAGTTTATATCCGGATAGTTAAAGTCCCCCATAATATATATCTAATTTTGATTCGCTGCTTTATCTATTTGCTTCAATAATAGATTTCCAGTGGCTTCTGTATATTTGGTGTTCTATAGAAAACCCCTATGAAGATTTTATTGGTGATGTTCATCTCCCTCCCATATATCTTCCTGTAATGTGGGTTTTAAACAGGATTTTACATAATGACAAACCCCTCCCCCTTTCTTGTTTTTATGATCTCTTCTAAACAGACTAACCATGTACTTTCACTGCCCAGTCACAGCTTTTATCCAACCAGGTCTCCGTTATTCCCACTATGTCATGGCTTTCCTCAGACATTATTACTTCTAGTTCGTCCACTTTATTGGTCAGATTTCTAGCATTAGTCACCATATAGTTTAGAAGGTTTGGGGTATTTTTTATATTACGTGTTCCACCAGATCTAACTGTACTAACCTCTCCCACCATTCAACCCCTATTTTCATTACTTAGTCCCTTAAGAAAAAAAAGATACTGTAAGTGGACATTAATCTGTTATTCCTAACGTGAAAATATAGAGGTCTAACATCCAAGCGATAATAAAAGCATTATAAAGGGGATATCACAAAAAATCCCTACCAGCTCCGATATAAACATGTAGGAAGATGAATAATTCTACTACTGAACATCTTCCACTCAACAGTCTAAAAAATCCCGTAATTGTTTGCACTAGCATGGGAATAATCAACCTTAAATAGGAACGCTCCCATTTTAGGCGTTTAATCACCCAAATACACATTTGTACTAATGCATGTTTATAAGAGTAAACATTGCAAAAAAACGCATATTCAAGACAGAGTGTGTACAGGTCTAGGTCTATAATCAAGAATCCAAAAATGTGGATGGGGAAAAAACCCCTATATGACTATTCTCAATAGATGTAGCTATAAAAATGCCCTAATCCATTGTTCCCAACATCTATATATATATATATATATATATATATAAAGACGAAAGCCCTCACTGATTCACTGACTGACTCGCCACTAATTCTCCAACTTCCCGATGTCGTAGAAACATAAAATTTGGCGCGAACATAGATTATGTGATAAATAGGAAAAGTTAATGGGTCCCAACTCTATTTAATTCTAGCGCAAAAGAATTAGCATCGAAATTTTACGTACATAATCTAAATCTCTTACTTCCCAATGTCATAGAAACGTAAAATTTGGCAGGAGCATTGATTATGTCATAAATAGGAAAAGTTAATGGGTCCCAAGTTGATTATTCAATTCTAAGCGCAAAAGAATTAGTGTCCAAATTTTACGTATGGAATCTAATTCTCTCACTTCCTGGTGTCATAGAAACTTGAAATTTGGCACGGGCATTGATTATGTCATAAATTGGAAAAGTTAAGGGGTCCTAACTCGATTATTTAATTCTAAGCGCAAAAGAATTAGCGTCCAATTTTTACATACGAAAATTTAATTCTCTCACTTCCCGATGTCGTAGAAACATGAAATTTGGCACGAGCATTGATTATGTCATAAATATGAAAAGTTAATGGGTCGCAACTCGATTATTTACTTCTAGCGCAAAAGAATTAGCGTCGAAATTTTATGTACATAATCTAAATCTCTCACTTCCTGATGTCATAGAAACATGAAATTTGGCAATGGCATTGATTATATCATAAATGAGAAAAGTTAATGGGTTCCAACTTGATTATTTAATTCTAGCACAAAAGATTTAGCCTTGAAATTTTACATACGGAATGTAATTCTCTCACTTCCCGGTGTCATAGAAACTTGAACTTTGGCACGGGCATTGATTATGTCATAAATTGGAAAAGTTACTGGGTCCCAACTCGATTATTCAAATCTAAGTGCAAAAGAATTAGCGTCCAAATTTCATGTACGTAATCTAATTCTCTCACTTCCCGATGTCATTTTATATAAAGGAAACGTCGCATGGTTACCTCCCTGTGGTGTTTCCTGGGTAATGCATAGAACTATGCAAAATGGTGAACATATTTTTTTCCTGGTATCTCTAAAGGAACCACGACTTCATAAGATTTTCTGTGTGAACACCAGATAAACACAAGTACCAAATTAACTGGGGCGAAGCCGGGTATATCAGCTAGTTAAGATATAAAAGTCAGTCATCCACAATTAACCGTCTAATGAATCCCATCAATATTTACACTACCACGGAAAGAAATCAGCCACAAATAGGAATGCCCTCATAATAGATGTAAAATCACCCAAATGCGCATTTATACTAACACAGGAATACTTGAATGAACAGCGCAAAAAAACGCATACTCAAGACGAATAGTGTGTGTAGTTACCTATGTAAATAATCCTAAAGTCAATGACCCAAAGGGGAAAAATAATCCCTATATGGATTTTTGGTAGTGCAGTACACAGAAGGGCCTGTAGAGGGCTGCAGACAGGACGTCTAGCACTAAAACAAAGGGTTAACACCTGCTGGGTGTGGCAGGAAGCAATAAAAGTTTGTTCCTGGCACACTCAGGAGGGAAGTTACAGCTCAGGTGAGCTGGAAGGGCTGAAAGCTTGAGGTCCAGTGTGGACCAGTGGAGACGCCATGTAAGGAACTGGGAGCCTGATCCGTGCGGACCAGTTTGGGACCATCACACGTCTGATAGAGGAAGACACCTTCTAGACACCCCGGGCGGGCTTAGTGAACCGTGAACTTATGGACTGTGTTTATAGTATACTGAAATATGTTTGCTGTGCTGTACAAATAAAGAGAATCCACATCTCATGAAGTGTTTCAACATGTGTGGTGTGCCATTTTCCTGTCTGAGAGGTCAGCGATCTGGAGGCGAGTGACCCCAATTTGCCACAGGATATACTCAATAGATGTAGCAGAATAGCACCATGCCAGATATAGACCCTATGTTTAAAAAAGATGACCTATGCAAAAATAATCAAATATGTCAATTAATGATCCCTCTGCATCATTCATAAGAACCAATAAAAAAAAGTTATTGGAATAGCAAATTGTAACTACAAAAATCCATCAGGAAGAGTGAAGTGGTGGCTGATTCTCAGCCTCTACCCCAGCCTGCTCTCCTTGGAGTGAGGAATATTACACAGCAAGGGATTTGTGAGACACAACCACTCAGGGGCTTACTGCAGTGACAGGAAGAAATCATCAATCATCTGTAAGTTCATATGAATCTTCCACACATGGAAGTGCAGTCCATGGGAAGCTTACAAGTCATTGTTTATTACAGTCACTCCAAGTTATAAGTAGTAAAAGAGGATGAAAACCTGTAATGTGTCTGGACGGAGGGAATATATGACAGTGTTGTGACACATGGGAAGATGCTAAACATTTCACTAGTTCCCATGCTCTAGCATGCTGCATCTTGTAGTACTGCTGTCAAGTTCTGCTCTCTATCCAGATCACCTGCCCTTAGTACAATCAGGCTGTGTTTTTAGGCTAGTTCATCTCCCAGCACCTTGCCACTTGATCTGAAGATAGCACTGTATTGTAATCAACTACACCATGCTTGTCTGTTCCACCACCAGCATTCTGTCCCCCGGTAGTAAATAGTAAAGAAGAGAAAGCATTGTGTAGCATTGAGTGAGCTTGGGCACACAGCCTCTGACAGAGGAGAGGGAAGGGGAGCTGGGCTTGTGCTAGTTTTTGACAGAGATGAGCTGATCAGTTCTAGGACCCCCACCCCCAGCCAGAAACTAGAATGTAGCAAAGTCTGAAAGGCAAGTAGGAGCCTTTCTAAATGCATGGAATTGAAAATCAAAGGAAAAAATAAAAATGCTATAAAAGTACGAGGTATTGGTTCATGTATTGGCCAAGATACTTAAGCCCGCAAGCCACTACAAGACTCCTCGTTGTCTTGCAGGTCCCCAGACTAGCAAGACAACTGACCCCAATCTGCAGGGAGTATGGCAGAACCCTGCCTATCAGCAAGGCGATCGCCTCGATAAAGACGGCCCTGTGCTGAAACCTTGGTCCCGACTATCCCTGAAGGGTTAATACACGGAACTAGATGGACTGGCACACTGGACACAAATCACAAAGCTAACTGCATGGGCAAGAAAACCAGACACCAAACACACAGCAAGCTGCAAAGGGAACATGAATGCTCACCAGGGAAACCAAACTGTAGAGTGAAGAGATACCAGCCTCCTCTGGTAGGGGGTGGATATTTATCTGCAAACAGACCTGTGGTGATTGGCTAGCAGGAGATCACCACACCCAGCCAGCTCAATCATTCCACGCCTGTGGAGCTCTGCTGCTAGAAACCTATGTAGTACAACAGATCCCAGCCAGCACAACCCTTACATTTAGGGCTCTTTCACACAAGCATATATGGGCCTACTGTTTTCACAGTCAGCCGATATACACTGTGATTTGATGCATAGGATTCCAACGCATAAGATCACATGGCTGTATTCCAGCGATGTAAAAGTGATCGTTCGGTCAATATAGCGCCGGGCATATTTACGTTGGGCCCAAAAGATAGTCCTGGAAATATCTTTTGGGCTGGAATACGTCGGCCGCTGCATGGGCTCCTATGGGAACCAATGATAGTGTCCGGAAAAGGGAAATGGGAGAGAGTATAGCAGCATGGCTGCTAAACTCCCTTCCTCTTCTCTCCTCCTCCCCCGGGGGCTGTTTGCAATTGGAGGGGGCGGGGACAGAGCTAATCTCCCGCCCCCTCCCCGCTCCTTGTCCGCAGCCAGCAACGGGAGGAGGCAGGACAGGGCGGTGCTTAGGTCCACCCCATCCAGCCCCCTCCACAGCCAGCAAAGGGGAGGGAAGAGGATGAGACAATGGCATGGCGGCCTCAGCGTATATGCGCCGGGACCCATGCTGTCTGAACGGGCGCACAAACGTTAGATTTGTGCTCCGGTTCACAAGTTTTCGCATCTCACATCATAGCGTATATCGGCCAGCCGTGAAAACCTAATGCAGGGAGGGAAGAAATGGTCCATTGAAATGGACATGTTTTCGGGCTGCATGCTGTCTGTGTATCTCAAGGACAGCAGACAGCCCTATATGAGGGAATTTACACAACCATTTTTCACACAGACCAATAATCTGTCTCATCTGTTTTCATGGATAAGAGCAGGACCTGCAGCGTATGGGCCACCTAGAAAATCAGACAGTGCATGGACAGCGTCTGATTTCTTTTCTGCCTGAATTTTTGGCCTGAGCCTGGCAACAGCTGTGTGAGTAAGCCCTAAGCAACACTGAAGAGAAAAGTGAGAATTCCTCAAAAATTACTCAATGCAACAGGAAATAGGGGAAATCCATAACAAAACTCTCACAAACCTACCAAACCATATATACGCACCTACATACTATCTATGCAGATAGCCACATACATACACACGCACTTAGGCTGCTTTCACACCGGCGTTAGGCTCAGAGAAACTGAAATCCAATGAAAATACATGCATCCGCTTTTTTCCCCATTGATTTCAATGATGTTTAACCCATTCCCGCTGCAGGGCGTAAACTTACGACCTGGAGATAGCGCGGGATCACATATGATCCAGTGCTATCCCGCAGAGGGAGCCGGCTGTCAGTCACAGCCGGCATCTCGCTGCAACAGCGGGGGGGGGGCATCAGAGATGCGCCCGCCACTGTTAACCCCTTAGATCGCGGCAGGGAAAGAGTTCACAGCGGGAGCGCGGCTCCCTCTGTGTCTCCGGCCGGAACTCGCGATGTCATCGCGAGAGCCCGGCCTGTCACCATGGCAACAGGACGCCAGACACTGGCGTCCTGTATTGCCTATGCCTGAGATCGCTGTATGAGCGATAAGGCATGGGAGAGCAGTAGCTCTGCCATGCCTTATGACAGCGATCATCAGGGCAGTGATTAAAGTCCCTCAGAGGGACACAAGCAGTGTAAAAAAAAGAAAGATTTAAAAAATGAATTAAAAAAAATGTAAAAAAAAAAAGAGTAAAAAAACCATTTTTTATGCTTTTTCTCAGATTAGCATAAAAAAAGGTAAAAAAAAATATAAAACCCCACATATTTGGTATTGTCGCGTCCGTAACGATGCGTACAATAAGTTGCACATGCTTTTGACTGTGCACGGAAAAAAACGCTAAAAAAAAGCTAAAAAATTGAGGCAAAATGCTCATTTTTAGCATTTTACCTCACTAAAAACGCAATAAAAGTGATCAAAAAAGCCGTATGTACGCCAAAATGGTACCCGTAAAATCTACAGCTCGTCTCGCAAAAAATAAACCCTCATAGAGCTCTGTACATCAAAAAATAAAAAAGTTACGTGACTTTGAATGCAGCAATTTAGAATAGAAAAAAGATTTCCAAAAAAAAGGGTTTTTATTGCAGAAAAGTGGGAAAACCTAAAAAAAATGTTAGAATTTTGGTATCGCTGTAACCGTACCGGTCTGCAAAAAAAATGGAAAGTCTCATTTATGCTGCATGATTAACGGTGTAAAAAAAAAATAAAAAAATCTATGGCAGAATTGATGCGTTTTCTCTCTCTGCTATCATTAAAAAAAAAATAAAAGTTTTACAATATAGTCTATGGACCCAAAAGTGGCACCGATAAAAACTACAGTTCACCACGCAAAAAACAAGCCCTCATACGGCCGCGTCGACGGAAAAATAAAAAACTTATGGCTTTTGATAAACGGAGAAGAAACTCCGCCAAAAATTGTTGCGTCCTTAAGCCCAAAATAGGCCATGTCATGAAGGGGTTAATGAAACAGAAAGGCTTCATTTTACTTGCATTCTGTCAGGTTTCCATTTTTGGATGGAAGAATAATGCTACAGACTGCGCTATTATCCCATCCAAAAAACTGAACCCTAATGAAGCAGAAGCAAACGGAAGCAATTCTGTTTGCTTTCTATTTTTTGTTTTATTTCACTGAAATCAATGGGATTCCAGGACATACATGTGGAAAAGATGGGGCAGGTCCGATCTGGTCACGGTGTACAAATCACGGCCAGCAAAATAGGTGCTGAAAAGGAAACCACTGGAATCCCAAAGAGATCATTGTTTTGTCCCGTTATATGGGTGTGATTATCATGGGGACAAAGGTATGAATCCGCCCAAGAAACCCAGACCAATCAATTTCCCAATCCTAAACCTCGATTTCTACTACAAGTGCGAATTGTCTTATAATTAAAATGCATCGCATCTCTGCGACATGCAATGTTCATGAGCGTGAAAACTGTATATTCCAATAGGAAAAGTAGAAAAATTGCATCTACATGCGAGTACCATGTGATTTGTGTGCTGCCATTGGAAATAATGGGAAATTCTAAATCCAAATAACCCAAGACAGGGATTTTTCAATCTCGGCCCATCGGTCCAAGAGCAGAGTCACTCCTGTGAATAAACACATTGATCGCAATGTGTTTATTTTATGTTTAGAAAAAAAAGACTTTTATCCCACCTTAGACGGCTTCTAGCTCCTGGTTCCATGCAGCAGGTGCTTCTCCAAGTGCTTGTACAGCCCCGCAGTCACTTTGGCTTTCTTTCACAAGTAAGTTCCATAGAAGGGGAGGCACTGGGGTGAGAAACTTGCTGCTTTATTGTCTAACAATTGTGCATATTCACAGAAAACCAAGGACCAGTTTCAACTCTGTCAAGAGTCTTGATCACCTCTACATGCACTCTGTTCACAAACCTTTAACCCTTTCCAATCCATTTTGTATCCTGGTTTTTCTAGGGGGCTTACTCTTTTTCTGCTGTTATACAATGGCGCTATATGCTGGCTAAAGCCAGTACTGCATGAGGTGACACGTTGGATAGGTTCTGACAGCAGAGAGGCTGGCAATATACAGTAAGAGAACTCCGACAGACGGCTTCCAACATAGGAGCTGTACAGCCTTAAATCATAATGTCTTCAGAGGTCAGACAGTGGATTGGAAAGGGTTAAAAAGCCTTAGGCTTAATTAACTGATTAAAACCAAACTGTGAATTTTAACCCTTAATATGCCTAGTAGCCAGACTTAGGGGGCGTTCACACGAACGTATATCGGCTTGGTTTTCACGCTGAGCCGATATACGTCCTCCTCGTGTGCAGGGGGGGGGAGGCTGGAAGAGCCAGGGGCAGGAACTGAGGCTCCCGCCCCCTCTCTGCCTCCTCTCCGCCCCTCTGCACTATTTGCAATGAGAGGAGGCGGGACGGGGCGGGGCTAAGGGCTGAGAATTAGCCCCACCCCCGTTCCGCCTCTCCCCATTAATTGATATAATTTTATGTATACAATCTGCTTATATATGACGACAGATTGAAACTGCATATGGAGATTAATTAGGTTATTGCTCAAATAATTTATGCAAGTTAGTATATATAGAGGAGGTCAGTTTTACAATTCCTGCCCCTTGGGTATCTGGTATTCAGCGTTAGTATCCAGAACGCCTCTCTTCTAAACACTCGTGCCTGGCTGACCTCACCTCCTCTGTTACCATTAGTAACTTGCTCTATCCCCAAAAATGTAAAGCTATTCAAACTTCCTGAGTGTGTCTCCAGGAAGTGCTTTGCTGCTCCTGAACTATTGGTGTTGCCATTTTTGATGTATCGCACATGTTCCGCAATGCGGGTTCTAATTTTGCGTGTCGTAGAACCAATGTAGTTGTTATTACATTCTGCATATGAGATTACATAGATTGCATTACTGGTGTTGCAATTCATGTAGGTTTTAATTTTATATTCTTTAGATCCCTCACTATCCATGAGGCTATTTTTTTTCTGGTATCAGCCAGATGACATATGCTGCATCGAGAGTTACCACACCTAAAAAAAACCATTGTTTTTCTGCCATTGTGTTTTTTTCATTCCTGATTTAAAGGTGCTTGGAGACAGCATGTCCCCTAAATTCCTGCTTTTTTTAGACACGACCATAACCCCTTCATCTAAAATACTATCTACTGTATCATCTTGACGCAGGATTGGCAAAAATTAGAACAAAATATTTTTTATTTTATAAAAATCTTGACTATACGCTGTGGAAAAAAACCTTTTTTCTTTCTTTCATTTTCATTTCTCTTATTATTGAGTAAGGTCTCCCTATCCATTGTATCAATTCTGTTACGGGTTTCTTTCAAAGCTGATTTTTTGTAACCTCTCTCCCCTAATCTCTCTATAATCCCATTTTTTGTTTTGTCATGTAGATCCTTACTGGTACACGCTCTTTTTGCTCGTATCATTTCCCCTGTTGGAATAGCCCTCAATGTATGTCTGGGATGACTGCTGCTAGCGTGCAAAACAGTATTCCCCGCTGTTTCTTTCCTAAACAAACATGCCTCTATTTTGCCAGTGGAGACATTACCTCTTAGGGTTAAATCTAGAAATGGAATTTCTATATCATTTTGTGTAACCACAAATTGTAGGTTGACCAAATTGTCATTGATGTATTCAACAAATTCTGATATATCCCTAGTATCATTACCCAAGTTTGTACCCTTATCCCAGATGATAACTATGTCATCAATGAATCTAGCATACCCCACCATGCGGCCCGCATACGGATTTCTGTGGTTGAAAATAAAAAGGCTCCCACCAGCTCATCGTGAGATTTGCTATGGATGGTGAAAATGTGGACCCCATTGGGGCTCCAGATATCTGTAAGAAAAATTCATTATCAAAAGAAAAAAAATTGTGTTTCAACAAAAATTCCGTGGCCAAAACAATGAATTCCTTTAACTCATCGCTGTAATTACTAAAGGACTGTAAATGAAATTGAACAGCTTCCAATGCCGCATGGTGTGGTATGCTAGAATATAAGTCTTTAACATCACATAAGACCCACTGGTAACTACTTCTCCATTCAACGTGTTGCAATTGTTGCATTACATGTTTACTGTCTTTTAAGAAACCCGGGACTCTACAGACTAATGGTTGCAGGGATCGATCCACCCACGAACTAAGACGTTCACAGGGTGACTCGATCCCTGCAACTATGAGGCGAAAGGGAGGTGGAAATACCCCTTTATGAATCTTGGGAAGACCATGGAATACAGCCATAACCGGATGTTCAGGGCATAGATATGATTTCTCCTTCTCATCTAGGACACCCATTTGTGACCCCGTATGCAACAATCTATTCAGTTCTGCAAGACAATCTTGTGTTGGATTATTTTTGATTACTCTATACACCTTGGTATCATATTTTTCTGATGGTTTTTCTGTTTTGCAACGCACAAATCTCGCACAATTTTCGCGGCCGTGTGAAAGCAGCCTAAGACATTACCAACAGCAGGTTTTTACATAGTCAAGGAAAGGAGTCCTGATGAGAAGGCTTTACGCCAAGGGGCTACATCATGTTTATAAATTAGCACGGTTTAGGTATAGGTACGGGTACAGATGGAGGGGGCCCAGCTGAACTTTTGCACCCGGGCCCCTTAGCCTTTAGGTACGCCCCTGTTTGTCCCGTTATGCAGCTGTGATAATCATGGCTGCATAACGGGACTGAAACACAGCCAAGTGTTTAAGCCCTAAGGGCGGCTTCAGACGAGGGTATTTGCTCGTGTTTTTGCATGCGTTTTTTTGTACATACGCTAGTATGAAGGAGCCCTGACATAGTAGTGACCGCCATAGTCTTTTTACATCCTGGCTGTCTGGACTTTAATCCCCGGGGATTAAAGCTGCGGGGGCTGTGGACGTGACAGCTCCCTGCTATCAGCTGCTTGAGGTAGTGGACAGCCTGTAGCTGTCAGGGGGGCCCCCAATATGCGACACTCGGTCACGTGATCGCCATTATCCAATGGAGAACAGAGATCGCATGAAAGCAAACAAAAGGTAAAATAAAGTTAAATCTTCAGCTCCCCTCATGGATACGATCCATGAAGGAAACTTCAACTACTCACCCCCATCCTCTGCAATGTCCCGCAGCATTCTGGTCCTTCCAGGACCTGATGCCGTCTTCGCATGCGCACCAGATGAAAAATATCAGGCACACGCACAGAAGGCCTGGGAGCCGGGGAGATTTAAAATCTCCATGCTCCTAGCTAGCATGTGTAACTGAGAGCAAGAAGGTGTCACCAGGAAACATGGAATCGGGTCCCCGGTCACATGATCGCTGTTATCTAATAGATAATGCCGATCATGTAAATTTAAAAAGAAAGTGTAAAAAAAGTTTAAAAATTATAAATTTCATGGATTATATCCATGAGGGGAGATTAAATTATGTACCTAAGGCCCCCGAATTTGTCCGCAGACTTTACCCCGGCTTCTGCGCACACGCCCATTGCCAGTGTGACGGACGTTTGCACCAAACCCGCAGATTGCCAGGGTAAACATAGCCGAGAGCTTGGAGATTTCACTGGGGGCTGCGTACACGGTCCTTGGTCACGTGATCGCGGTTATCCAATGGATAACCGAGACTATGTAAAAGTCCATTATCCATTTTTGGGTGCAAATCCTCATTTTCATGTACACTATAGAAAAAAAACTGTCTTTAAAATGACATATTTGCAAAAATATGAAATTTTATTTTTTTCTCCTCTAAATTGCATTAACTCCTAAAAAAAGAAACAGGTGGGTCAAAACTGATTCTAGTCTCCTCAGCACTGCATCTAGCACCTACTCACTTTCTATGTTAGAACCAACGACAGAGGAAGAAGTCTCCAGGCCCCAGATCTCATTACTCACCTCACTACAATCTGCAACCTCTCCCTAACCTCTGGTACTTTCCCCTCCTCATTTAAACACTCTATCATATCCCCTCTGCTTAAAAAACCAACCCTAGACCCGACTGATGCCGCCAACTACAAACCTGTCTCAAACCTTCTCTTGATCTCCAAATTAATAGAACACCTGGTCTACTCTCACCTCACATGCTTTCTCTCTGACAACTCACTCCTCGACCCCCTCTGGTCTGGTTTCCACTCTCTACACTCGACCGAAACTGCCCTCACAGAAGTATCAAATGACCTGATGATGGCAAAGTCGAGAGGTGACTACTCCCTACTAATCCTCCTTGACCTGTCTGCTGCATTTGACACTTTCGACCATGACCTCCTTCTCACTATGTTCTGCTCTATTGGTCTAAAGGACACTGCTCTCTCCTGGTTCTCCTCCTACCTCTCTGACCGCTCCTTCAGTGTCTCCCCTGCTGGCTCTATCCCCTCTCCACTTCCTCTTGCTGTTGGTGTACCCCAGAGTTTGGTCCTTGGTCCCCTTCTTTTCTCTATCTATACAGCCCCAATTGGACAAACCATCTACAAATTCATCCTCCAATACCATCTCTACGCTGACCACACCCAACTATACACCTCTTTCTGTGAGATCTCTGAACCATTCCTCCAAAATATCACTGACTGTCTGTCCACTGTCTGTCCATTACTATGTCCTCCCTTTTTCTCAAACTTAACCTCTCCAAAACTGCCCTTCTTGTCTTTCTGCCTTCCAACCGACCTCCCCTCAAAATCTCCATTCCAGGCCATATCAGATGCTCAACACAGACAGAGGATAGAGGGATATCTTGATCTCCATCTATCAAGGCATCTCTCCTCGGAGGAAACTTTGGAGCTGGAAGGGGATATGGAGGCAGAGGAGCTCAAACAGGTGATTCAAGGAATTAAAACTGGAAAAAGCCCGGGACCTGATGGGTTCTCACCGGGATTTTACAAGGTTTGCGGAGACTTACTTTCAGACTTACTCTTGAGGGCCTTCAACACTATTTCCCGGGACCATCCTTTACCACCCCAGGCTCTTCAGGCCCACATTGTACTAATCCCTAAACCCGGGAAGGACCCCTTGGCGTGTGGCAATTATCGACCGATCTCGCTCATTAACTGCGACCTCAAAATCTTCTCAAAGATCATAGCCAACAGAATAAATACCTTGATACCACGACTCATACATGGGGACCAGGTGGGCTTTGTCCCAGGAAGGGAGGCTAGAGATAATGCGGCCAAGACCCTGTCCTTGATCGATTGGGCAAAAAAGAAAAGATCTTCACTCTGCCTGCTTTCTGTCGATGCAGAGAAAACATTCGACAGGATCAGTTGGAGATTTCTAGAAACAACACTGCAGAGGATAGGTCTGGGGCCTAGAGCCCTGGCATGGATCATGGCGCTTTATAGGAACCCCTCGGCCCAGGTCAGGGTCAACGGCAAGCTGTCTACTTATTTCAGGATTAGGAATGGTACACGGCAAGGGTGTCCCCTTTCCCCCACGTTATATATAATGGTGATGGAGTCTTTGGCCAACGCCATTAGGAATAATCCCTCAATAAAAGGGATGCGGGTGGGAAGGGGAGAACATAAGGTCTCACTCTACGCGGATGACCTGCTAGTTTACATCACAGAACCACGAATAGGCCTCCCTAATATCATGCAAGAATTTATAGCCTTTGGCAAATTGAGCAATTACAAAATTAATGCCCAAAAGTCAGTGATCCTCAATGTGTCGATTCCTAAAAGAGAGGCAGATGAACTGGCCTCAGCCTTCCCGTTTCTATGGAAAGATGACTCATTTAAGTACTTAGGGATACAAATTCAGACGGATTTGACTAGGATATACGAGCTAAATTATAAGCCAATCCTACGGACATTAGCAAGAGATTTAGAGAGATGGTCGGGGACGCCTATGACGTGGTTTGGGAGATTGAGCGCAATTAAGATGGACATACTCCCGAGACTGTTATATATTTTCCAGACCGCTCCGTGTAACCCCCCGAGCACCTTCTTCGATAAACTGCGAGGCCAATTGCTTAAGTTCATCTGGAAAAATGGTTCTAAAAGACTTAGTCATAAAAGTCTAACCAAACCAAAAGCTAAGGGCGGACTGGGGTTTCCCGATTTTCGCTGGTATCACAAAGCGACAATTGGAACTTTCATACTAGATCTGTTCCATCACAGGGAGGATAAACTCTGGGTGCACATAGAAAACAATAACAACATTTCTGAAACCAGAGGGGTGTTCTGGATTCCGGGTAAGGTACACTGGGAGAAGGCAGAGTTATCATTTATGATGAACACATTGATAAGGGCTTGGAAAGGGGGATGCAGGATCTCGGTCCCGGGGCCCCTTACCCCTCTGGCTGGAAACCCAAATCTACGGGCAACTCTAATGACACAAAACTTGGAGTTCCTACCCCCAGGAGTGGAGGCTAGGGTGGGGGAAATGATAGAATCAGGGGACACACGGGATCTGGGGTCCCTGAGGGGACCTGGAGGGTCGGCCCCGGGCTCATGGATGCAATACCTACAGATACGTAGTTATATGGGTGGGATTAAACCCTCCCAGGGTTGGAACATGACGCATACTCCCTTCGAGAAACTTTGCTGTGCCTCGGAAACTCCTAAACACACGGTATCAATACTCTACAATCTACTAGTAGAGGAACATCTTGGAAATCACCAACCCAGATGGATAGGCGCGTGGGAGGAGGCATTGGGCAGGTCTTTCCCGGTGGAGTCATGGGGTAAGGCATTTCAGCTTACCCACAAAATATCAATATCCAGCAGGCTTCAGGAGCTAAATTTCAAGATC
This sequence comes from Eleutherodactylus coqui, assembly GCF_035609145.1. Taxonomy (NCBI): domain Eukaryota; kingdom Metazoa; phylum Chordata; class Amphibia; order Anura; family Eleutherodactylidae; genus Eleutherodactylus; species Eleutherodactylus coqui. The sequence goes on along the minus strand of NC_089841.1, from coordinate 265,557,428 downwards.
ATCTCAAGATGGTACCTGACCCCGGAGAGATTACACTCCTTCTTTCCCGCAACTCCGAACATCTGCTGGCGTTGCAGAGCTGACACCGGTTCAATGCTCCATATTTGGTGGGACTGTCCCATGGTCACACCCATATGGCAGGATGTGAAACACCTATACGAGAGAGTGTGTAGAGAGTCACTTTCCCTGACACCCGAGTTGGCACTTTTGTCCATCGCTCACGAGAAAGTTCATTTGCTCAAAACAGGTTTGCTAAAATTCTTTATCATAGCCACAAGGCAGGTGATTCCTAGATTTTGGAAGCAGAGTGTAGAGATTCCCAGAAGTGCATGGATGGGAGCGATGGATGAGATTGAGAGATTGGAGAGACTCAGAGTGGTGGAAGATCCAACAGGATATGATAAGTTCTATCGTACTTGGGCAACCTGGATAGATGTACGAAATACACCTAGGTTTTCGAGATGGCTAGCCACAGGCAATTGTGAGTGAACGTGTGGTATACATACAGTATATGTATATAACAACTGGTACAATTAAGAATGGATTCTGGATGGCCTCTCCCCCCCCCCCCTCCTCCTTACCCTTCTCCCCTGCTCCTTTGTTGTCTTCCACTCGTCGGTGTGTACCCAACCCCCCTTTGTTATCGTTAATTATGAGAATCAATACACATAGGAAGTTTATCCAGTTCAAGAAGGTTTATTGGTGATTTTGTACAAGATATCTGAAAACGTTAAAGGTTGCTTTTTATATGCTTAAGGTGTACAATATCAGAAAGCCTTCCTTTATGTGTTACAATCTTACGTGTTATGTTTATGAATAAGCAATAAAATGTCTTGAAAGAAAAAAAAAAAAAAATCTCCATTACAGTGTCTGGCACCATCATAACCCCCAGACAGCATGCCCACTGCCTTGGAGTCACACTGGACTCTGACCTCTCCTTTATCCCCCGCATCCAATCTCTGGCCCAAACATGCGACATGGACCTCAGAAATATTGCTAAAATACAGCCGTTCTGCACCACGGACAGGCTAAAGACACTCGTGGTCGCCCTCATCCACTCCAGACTCGACTACTGCAACTTGCTATTCATTGGCCTCCCCCACACTAGACTCACGCCACTCCAATCCATACTAAATGTGGCAGCTAGGCTCATCTTTCTATCTAGCTGTTGCTCAGATGCCTCTGCACTATGCCAGTCACTGCATTGGCTGCCCATCCACTGGAAAACTAAATTTAATTCCTCAACCTCACCCACCAAGCTCTGCATTGCACCGCACCAGCGTACGTCGCCTCCCTCCTGTCTGTACACCACCCAGCCCGCTCACTCAGATCCGCTAACATACTCAGACTAAACACCCCTCTGATACGAACCTCACATGCTCACCTACAGGACTTCACCAGAGCAGCACCCATCCTCTGGAACGCTCTACCCCAAGGCATCCAGGGAATTTGCAATGAACAAAATTTCAGACACGCCTTAAAAACGCACCTCTTCAGGGAGGCATACCAAATCCCCTGACCTAGTCCCCCGCCACTCCCTATGGCTCCCCACACCTTCCACCCTGCCTATCACATACGACCTCTACCCCTGCACCTCCTTACCACCCCATGCCGTTTACATTCTAATAACTGATTTCCACAAAAAAAATCTCCAACTGCCTGTGTTCCCAATGCGTTGTTCTTGCCCTTGTACCTCCTGTACCACCCTCACCCCTGTTGTTTCAAACTGGTTGTATCTCACATTGCAATTGTTGTACTGTTTGCAAGCGGCGGCTTGTCGAATGCGTTGATTCTCAGTTTGGGCATTGGTTTGCTCTGGCGCTGCAGCTCCTCTAGCGGCTGTTGTCCTTTTCCCTAAACAGGTCCTTCGCTTGCTTGGAATCTTATATCTAAAACACAAAATCTGTTTGTTTTTGTGTTGTATACAAATCCCCAGTTCCCCAGGAATACCAAATAGAATCCATCGGTGAAAGGAAATTTGGTGCTTGCTGCATGAAAATTCAAGCAAAGGCAAAAAAATGCAAATAAGGTTGCTGAGACAACAACTTCTGAATTTTTGTTTTAGCCTATAACTTTCTCCGGGTCGAGATTATACTGTGTGCAAAATTTCATGTCAATCGGTTGTATAGTTTGTGAGTGATGCTCGAACAGACAAACAGACTTTGACAAAAATATAGAAGATAGTTATTAGAGCACCCCCTTGTTACAGTCCTGGGTATAAATACATAATGAGAGAGATCTCTGTATTGTCCCCTCATCAATATATATAAAGATGAAAGCCCTCACTGACTCACTCACTGACTGACTCACTGACTCACCACTAATTCTCCAAATTCCTGATGTCGTAGAAACTTGAAATTTGGCACAAGCATAGATTATCTCTAAAATAGGAAAAGTAAATGGGTCCCAGATCGATTATTCAATTCTCGCGCAAAAGAATTAGCGTCCAAATTTTACGTACGTAGTCTAATTCTCTCACTTCTCGATGTCATCAAAACTAGAAATTTGGCACGAGCATTCATTATGTCATAAATAGGAAAAGTTAATAGGTCCCAAGTCAATTATTCAATTCTAGCGCAAAAGAATTAGCGTCCAAATTTTACGTACGTAATCTAATTCTCTCACTTCCTGATGTCATTTTATATAAAGGAAACATCGCATGGTTACCTCCCCGTGGTGTTTCCTTGGTAACACAAAGAACTATGCAAAATGGTGAACATATGTTTTTCCCGGTATCTCTAAAGTAACCACGACTTCATAAGATTTTCTGTGTGAACACCAGATAAACACCAGTACCAAATTAACTCGGGCGAAGCCGGGTATATCAGCTAGTATCTATATATATAAGGACGAAAGCCCTCACTGACTCACTCACTCACTCACTCACTGACTGACTGACTGACTGACTCCCCACAAATTCTCCAACTTCCCGATGTCGTAGAAACATGAAATTTGGCACAAGCATAGATTATCTCCAAAATAGAAAAAAAAGTGAAGGGGTCCCAACTCGATTATTCAATTCTAGCACAAAAGAACTAGCGTACAAATTTTGTGTACGTAATCTAATGCTCCAACTTCCCGATGTCGTAGAAACTTGAAATTTGGCACGAGCATTGATTATGTCATAAATAGGAAAAGTTAATGGGTTTCAACTCAATTATTCAATTCTAAGCGCAAAATAATTAGCGTCCAAATTTTACGTGCATAATGTAATTCTCTCACTTCCTGGTGTCATAGAAACTTGAAATTTGGCATGAGCATTGAGTATGTCATAAATAGGAAAAGATAATGGGTCCCAACTCGATTATTCAATTCTAAGCGCAAAAGAATTAGCATCCAAATTTTATGTACAGAATATAATTCTCCAACTTCCTGATGTCATTTTATATAAAGGACAAATCGCATGGTTACCTCCATGTGATGTTTCCTGGGTAACGCAAAGAACCATGCAAAATGGTGAACATATTTTTTTCCTCGGTATCTCTAAAGTAACCACAACATCATAAGATTTTCTGTGTGAACACCAGATAAACACCAGTACCAAATTAACTCGGGCGAAGCCGGGTATATCAGCTAGTCTATATATATAAGGACGAAAGCCCTCACTGACTCACACACTCACTCACTGACTGACTGACTAACTCCCCACTAATTCTCCAACTTCCCGATGTCGTAGAAACATGAAATTTGGCACAAGCATAGATTATCTCCAAAATAGAAAAAAAAATGATGGGGTCCCAACTCGATTATTCAATTCTAGCACAAAAGAACTAGCGTCCAAATTTTACGTACGTAATCTAATGCTCCAACTTCCCGATGTCGTAGAAACATGAAATTTGGCATGAGCATTGATTATGTCATAAATAGGAAAAGTTAATGGGTCTCAACTCAATTATTCAATTTTAAGCGCAAAGGAATTAGCATCTAAATTTTACGTACGTAATATAATTCTCTCACTTCCTGGTGTCATAGAAACATGAAATTTGGCACGAGCATTGATTATGACATAAATAGGAAAAGTTAATGGGTCAGAACTCGATTATTCAATTCTAAGCACAGAAGAATTAATGTCCAAAATATACGAACGGAATCTAATTCTCTCACTTCCCGATGTCATAGAAACTTGAAATTTGGCACGAGCATTGATTATGTCATAAATAGGAAAAGTTAATGGGTCCCAACTCAATTATTCAGTTCTAAGCGCAAAACAATTAGCATCCAAATTTTACGTACGTAATGTAATTCTCTCACTTACCGGTGTCATAGAAACGGGAAATTTGGCACGGGCATTGATTACATCATAAATAGGAAAAGTAAATGTGTCCCAACTCGATTAATTAATTCTAAGCAAAAAAGAATTAGCGTCCAGATTTTACGTACGTAACCTAAGTCTTTCACTTCCCAGTGTCTTAGAAACTTGAAATTTGGCACGGGCATTGAGTATGTCATAAATAGGAAAAGTTAATGGGTCCCAACTCGATTATTCAATTCTCGCGCAAAAGAATTAGCGTCCAAATTTTACGTAGGGAATCTAATTCTCTCACTTCCCAATGTCATAGAAACTTGAAATTTGTCACGGGCATTGATTATGTCATAAATAGGAAAAGCTAATGGGTCCCAACTCGATTATTCAATTCTAAGTGCAAAAGAATTAGCGTCAAATTTTATGTACGGAATCTAAGTCTCTCACTTCCTGATGTCATTTTATATAAAGGAAACATTGAATGGTTACCTCCACGTGGTGTTTCCTGGATAACGCAAAGAACCATGCAAAATGGTGAACATATTTTTTTCCTCGGTATCTCTAAAGTAACGACGACTTCATAATAAGATTTTCCATGGGAACACCATATAAACACCAGTACCAAATTAACTCGGGCAAAGCCGGGTATATCAGCTAGTCTATATATATAAAGACGAAAGCCCTCACTGACTAACTGACTCACTGACTGACTGACTCACCAAAAGTTCTCCAACTTCCCGATGTCGTAGAAACATGAATTTTGGCACAAGTATAGATTATCTCCAAAATAGGAAAAGTAATTGGGCCCCAACTCGATTATTCAATTCTAGCGCAAAATGATTAGTGTCGAAATTTAACGAACATAATCTAAATCTCTCACTTCCCAATGTCATAGAAACTTAAAATTTGGCACGGGCAAATTGCCAGTGTGGCAAACCCGTGGGCCGTGTGCCTCTTCTCTCCTAAGCTGAGTAGTTTCAGCACGGCCTGCTGACACTTGCCCACCGCTGTGCTGCCACGCCGCGCGACACCGACTGCTGGCGACGTGCTGCTGCTGCTGACACATCTTGATTGCGAGACAGAGGTTGCGTTGGAGGAGGAGGGGGAGGGTGGTTTAGTGGAGGAAGCATACACCGCCACAGATACCAGCACCGAGCTGGGGCCCGCAATTCTGGGGGTGGGTAGGACGTGAGCGGTCCCAGGCTCTGACTCGGTCCCAGCCTCCACTAAATTCACCCAATGTGCCGTCAGGGAGATATAGTGGCCCTGCCCGCCTGTGCTTGTCCACGTGTCCGTTGTTAAGTGGACCTTGGCAGTAACCGCGTTGGTGAGGGAGCGTACAATGTTGCGGGAGACGTGGTCGTGCAGGGCTGGGACGGCACATCGGGAAAAGTAGCGGCAACTGGGAACCGAGTAGCGCGGGGCCGCCGCCATCATGCTTTTGAAAGCCTCCGTTTCCACAAGCCTATACGGCAGCATCTCCAGGCTGATCAATTTGGCAATGTGCACGTTTAACGCTTGAGCGTGTGGGTGCGTAACGGCGTACTTGCGCTTGCGCTCAAACAGTGGCGCTAGCGACGTCTGGACGCTGCGCTGAGAGACATTGCTGGATGGGGCCGAGGACAGCAGAGGTGAGGGTGTGGGTGCAGGCCAGGAGACAGTAGTGCCTGTGTCCTCAGAGGGGGATTGGATCTCAGTGGCAGGTTGGGGTACAGGGGGAGAGGCAGTGGTGCAAACCGGAGGCGGTTAACGGCCTTCGTCCCACCTTGTGGGGTGCTTGGCCATCATATGCCTGCGCATGCTGGTTTTGGTGGCTCCCCAGCTGATCTTGGTGTGACAAAGGTTGCACACCACTGTTCGTCGGTCGTCTGGCGTCTCTGTGTAAAACTGCCACACCGTAGAGCACCTTGACCTCTGCAGGGTGGCATGCCGCGAGGGGGCGCTTTGGAAAACAGTTGGTGGATTATTCGGTCTGGCCCTGCCTCTACCCCTGGCCACCGCACTGGCTCGGCCTGTGCCCACACCCTGACTCTAGGCCTACCCCTACCCCTCAGCATGGTGTATTACCAGAAGTGCAGAAACAGAACGCTGTAATTAAATGTGCCGCTTATTGGCCTGTGGTTGGAGGCTGACTTCTCCCTCACCGAACGCGCAGCAGAGCCAGGAAATAATTTTGCGCAAGCCTGCTGTAACACTTAGCTGGCTGCGTATGAATTAGGAGGACAACTACACCCAGCACAGACGCAGTACACTGAGGACAGTCACAGGCAGCCCAAATAGATTTTTTTTCCCAAATGTATTTGGAAAGGCCCACTGCCTATATTCAATAAATATATGTCTTCTGTCCCTGCCTCACCACTACTGGCCCTGGAGTATGTAAAATAACTGCAGACTGTTGCACTGTGGACAGGAATACAGCGGTGATGTAACAGCCAACACAGAGCCAGGAAATAATTTTGCGCAAGCCTGCTGTAACACTTAGCTGGCTGCGTATGAATTAGGAGGACAACTACACCCAGCACAGACCCAGTACACTGAGGACAGTCACAGGCAGCCCAAATAGATTTTTTTTCCCAAATATTTTTGGAAAGGCCCACTGCCTATATTCAATAAATATATGTCTTCTGTCCCTGCCTCACCACTACTGGCCCTTGAGTATGTAAAATAACTGCAGACTGTTGCACTGTGGACAGGAATACAGCGGTGATGTAACAGCCAACACAGAGCCAGGAAATAATTTTGCTCAAGCCTGCTGTAACACTTAGCTGGCTGCGTATGAATTAGGAGGACAACTACACCCAGCACAGACCCAGTACACTGAGGACGGTCACAGGCAGCCCAAATAGATTTTTTTTCCCAAATGTTTTTGGAAAGGCCCACTGCCTATATTCAATAAATATATGTCTTCTGTCCCTGCCTCACCACTACTGGCCCTGGAGTATGTAAAATAACTGCAGACTGTTGCACTGTGGACAGGAATACAGCGGTGATGTAACAGCCAACACAGAGCCAGGAAATAATTTTGCTCAAGCCTGCTGTAACACTAAGCTGGCTGCGTATGAATTAGGAGGACAACTACACCCAGCACAGACCCAGTACACGGAGGACAGTCACAGGCAGCCCAAATAGATTTTTCTCCCAAATGTTTTTGGAAAGGCCCACTGCCTATATTCAATAAATATATGTCTTCTGTCCCTGCCTCACCACCACTACTGGCCCTGGAGTATGTATAATTACTGCAGGGCGCAATGCTCTGCACGGCCGATATACAAAAAAAAAAAATGTGCAACACTGCAAAAAGCAGCCTCCACAGTACTGCACACGGTTAGATGTGGCTCTAAGAAGGACCGTTGGGGTTCTTGAAGCCTAAAATACTCCTAACACTCTCCCTATAGCAGCTCCGGCACCAAGAGCACTTTACCTCCTCTATGTCAGAATAAATCTGTGGCGAGCCGCGGGAGGGGCCGATTTTTATACTCGGGTGACACCTGATCTCGCCAGCCACTCACTGCAGGGGGGTGGTATAGGGCTTGAACGTCGCAGGGGAAAGTTGTAATGCCTTCCCTGTCTTTCTATTGGCCAGAAAAGCGCGCTAACGTCTCAGAGATGAAAGTGAAAGTAACTCGAACATCGCGTGGTACTCGTCACGAGTAACGAGCATCTTGAACACGCTAATACTCGAAAGAGTATCAAGCTCGGACGAGTACGTTCACTCATCTCTAACCAGTACCAAATTAACTCAGGCGAAGCCGGGTATATCAGCTAGTATATCTATATATATAAAATTGAATGTATGCATGTGTGTGTGTGTGTTTCTGTCTGTTTGTCCTTCATGCGCTACTACACCATTCATCTCCGATCGCCATGAAACTTTGGGAAGTTGTTGAGTACACTCCTGGGAAGATTACGGGCATAGTACATTTATCCTATGATAAATGGCGCGCGTGCGAGCGTCGTCGACAGTTACAACCCCCCCACGTAGATCGGTCAATTTCCATCATTTCCACTAATTCTCTCACTTCCCTATGTAGAAACATGAAATTTGGCACGAGCATTGATTATGTCATAAATAGGAAAAGCTAATGGGTCCTAACTCGATTATTCAATTCTAAGCGCAAAAGAATTAGCGTCCAAATTTTACGTACGGAATCTAATTCTCCCACTTCCTGATGTCATATATATATATATATATATATATATATATATAAATGAAGGTATGTCTGTCTGTCCTTTATGCATTAATACACCATTCATCCAATCGCCATGAAACTTAGGGAAGTTGCTGAGTACACTCCTGGGAAGATTACTGGCATAGTACAACTATCCTACGATAGGTGGCACGCGTGCGAGCATCGTCGACAGTTATGCCCCCCAGACAAAGATCGTTTTATTTTCATCTCAAGCACAAAAGCAAAAGGTATTACGATCAACGGGATGAGTGTTCAACCAGAAAATGATGCATCCGCCGAACGTTTCGCAGGACAATTGCTGGATATTGAGAATGCTGAGGTAAAATGAAAGCTGTGCTGTGATTGGTTGATACTTCTTATACTACTGAGGTTACATGAAAGCTGTGCTGTGATTGGTTGTTATATATTATACTGCTAAGGCAACATGAAAGCTGTGCTGTGATTGGTTGTTATATATTATACCGCTGAGGTAAAATGAATGCTGCGCTGTGATTGGTTGCTATTTTTTATATTGTTGAGGCAAAATAAATGTTGCGCTGTGATTGGTTGCTATTTCTCTTTCTGCTGAGGTAACATGAAAGCTGTACTGTGATTGGTTGCTATTTCTTATACAGCTGAGGTAAAATGAAAGCTGTGCTGTGATTGGTTGCTATTTCTTATACTGCTGAGGTAACATGAAAGCTGTGCTATGATTGGTTGATACTTCTTATACTACTGAGGTTACATGAAAGCTGTGCTGTGATTGGTTGTTATATATTATACTGCTAAGGCAACATGAAAGCTGTGCTGTGATTGGTTGCTATATATTATACCGCTGAGGTAAAATGAATGCTGCGCTGTGATTGGTTGCTATTTTTTATATTGTTGAGGCAGAATAAAAGTTGCGCTGTGATTGGTTGTTACTTCTCTTTCTGCTGAGGTAACATGAAAGCTGTACTGTGATTGGTTGTTATATATTATACCACTGAGGTAACATGAAAGCTGCGCTGTGATTGGTTGTTATCTAGATATATAAAAACGAATGTATGTATGTATGTCTGTCTTCGCAGCAACGCGCGACGAGTAAGCTAGTATATATATAAAGACAAAAGCCCTCACTGACTGACTGACTGACTCGCCACTAATTCTCCAACTTCCAGATGTCGTAGAAACATGAAATTTGGCACAAGCATAGATTATGTTCAAAATAGGAAAAGTAAAGGGGTCCAAACTCGATTATTCAATTCTGGTGCAAAAGAACCAGCGTCCAACTTTTACGTACGTAATCTAATTCTCCAACTTCCCGATGTCATAGAAACATGAAATTTGGCACAAGCATTGATTATGTCATAAATAGGAAAAGTTAATGGGTCCCAACTCGATTATTGAGTTCAAAGTGCAAAAGAATTAGCGTCCAAATTTTACGTACGTAATCTAATTCTCTCACTTTCTGATGTCAAAGAAACTTGAAATTTGGCACAAGCATTGATTATGTCATAAATAGGAAAAGTAAAGAGGTCCCAACTCAATTATTTAATTCTAGCGCAAAATATGGAGTGAAACCGGGTTGTCTTCAGCAACAAATTCAGGTTTAGTTTAGGCACTGACCACGGCAATGTTTATGAGACCAAAGGGGTGAGTGACTCAATCCTGCCTTTTTTCTGTGGAGCAGCACACCGCCCCCGCTGCTGGTGTGTTGGTCTTGAAGAGCCATCGCACATGACAGTCGGTCACCCCAAGTAGTGGTACAAGGGACAATGAAAGCTCAGCAATGTGTTTACAAGACATCCTGCAGCCACATGTGTTACCTGTCATTGTGGCTTGCAAGAGGCAGCAGGATAATGCTTAGCCGCACAAACACGGGTGTTACGGGAATGCCCTCACAACATTGTCAAACATCCATGGCTGTCCGCTCATCAGATTAATCACCAATAGAACATGTATGGGACCATTTGGGATATCAAATTTGACAGCCTACGAGTTTGCACAATTTAGAGACTCAGTTACATCAAATATGTACAGCAATATTGACTTTTATGACTCCATGCCCAGCTATATCAAACTTTGTATTCAAACTACAGACATTACAACAGGGTACTAGAGCCTCCATGCCTGCCCATATCACATCTTGCATCCAAGCTAGAGGCAGTACAACAGGGTGCTAAAGCTTTCATACCTGTCCGTATCACATCTTGGATCAAAGCTAGAGGTGGTGACACAGCGTACTAGAGCTTCCATACCTGCCCGTATCATATCTTGTATCCAAGCTAGAGTTGGTACAACAGGGTACTAGATCCTCCATGCCCACCCATATCACATCTTGTACCCAAGCTAGAGGTAGTACAACAGGATACTAGAGCCTCCATGCCCGCCCATATCACATCTTGTATCGAAGCTGGAGGCAATACAACTGGGTAAAGCCTCCATGCCCACCCATATCTTGTATGCAAGCTAAAGGCGGTACAAGAGGGTACTAGAGCCGCTATGCCAAACTGTATCAAATCTTGTATCGCTGCTAGAGGCAGTACAATAGGGTACTGGAGCCTCCATGCCCATCCATATCACATTTTGTATCCAAACTAGAGGCAGTACAACAGGGTACTAGAGCTTACATGCCTGCTTGTATCATATCTTATATCCAAAATAGAGGCAGTACAACAGGGTATCAGAGCCTCTATGCCAACCTGTATCTCATCTTGTATCCAAGCTAGACACAGTACAACAGGGTACTAGAGGATCCATAACTGCCTGTATCACATCTCGTATCCAAGCTAGAGGGAGTACAACAGGGTTCCAGATCCTCCATGTCCCCCCTTTCACATCCAGTATCTAAGCCAGAGGCAGTACAGCAGGGCACCAGAACCTCCAACATTGCCTGTATCACATCTTGCATCTAAGCTAGAGACAGTATAGCAGAGTACTAGAACCTCCATGACTGCCTGTATAGCATCTTGTATCTAAGCTACAGGTAGTACAGCAGAGTATTAGAGCCTTCATGCACAACCATATAACATCTTGTATCCAAGCTAGAGGCGGTGCAACAGGGTACTATAGCCCACATGCCCGCCAGTATCACATCATGCATCCAAGCTTGAGGCGGTAAAACAGGGTACTAGAGCCTCCATGCCCACTTGTATTGCATCTTGTAGCCAAGCTAGAGGTGGTACAATATGGTATTAGAGCCTACATGCCTGCCCGTATCACATCTTGTATCCAAGCTAAAGGCATTACAACAGGGTACTAGAGCCTCCATTGCCACCCATATAACATCTTAAATCCAAGCTAGAGGTAGTACAACAGGGTTCTAGATCCTCCATGTCCACCCTTATCACATCTTGTATCTAAGCTAGAGGCAGTACAACAGGGTACTAGAGCCTCCGTGCCCCGGGTATCACATTTTGTATCCAATCTAGAGGCGTTACAACAGGGTACTAGAGCTTTCATGCCTGCTTGTATCACATCTAATATCCGAGCTAGAGGCAGTACAACAGGGTACTAGAGGTTTCATGCCCACTTGTATCACATCTTGTATCCAAGCTAGAGGCAGTGCAACAGCGTTCCCCTCAATTCCCCACTAGGCACCATTCTGTATATCTAAAGGGGGTTACTATAGTGGATATTTCTGCTTCTGAGAACTGGGAAGTGAGAAATACCTCCATTTTTTAACGTGTTTTTTGCACCCCTTTCCTTCTGCCTTCCTACTTCTGTACTTTCCATGGTCATTATGTGAGGGATTTGGGCCCCCACTTCTGCTACCTTGGGGAGTGTCTGTGAGGGACAGTGTTTTAGCCTTATACATTTGGTAACTAGAAGGAATACATGCACAAAGGATGGGATGGATTGTTGTTCGGTCATGTCTTTTGCTTGTTGCGGCTCAACATGGAAAAGTAGGGAGAGCCCGTTTACACCTATCTTATCTTCCATTTAGTTTGGATGTATTGTGCTTGAGACCCCCAGAATAGGTTTGTGTGCATGACCATATGCCATGCTCAAAGTCTGTGGCAGGGAGGCCACATTTTGGGCACCTCACCAGTCGGTCAGGGTTTGTTGCTGTAGCTGGGATGTTAAAACCATATATGGCATAGTGTATTATTTTGCAAAAGGACTCCCTCCACACCTCGCTCCGCACATGTTTGCTTCCGAGAAGCTTGGTCTCTAAGTTGTTGCATTGTATGGCTTCTTCATTGTGTAAAGCGTTTGTGTACCTGGCTCGTTGAATTTGCTTCTAATGGTTTCCTGTTTTGCTGATAGTGAAGGTGTTGTATGCGACTGCGCAATGAAGGTGTCAGAGTCAATGGCAGCAGCTTTTCTTGCTAGATTTGTCAACCTGCTTTTACAGAAGGAAAGAAAGGAAAGGACCTGCTTAATTTGCAAGATTTGTGAAGGAGGTAGATGGAATTTATGTTGCAGTTCTATTTAGATGAGCCATCTTTAGGCCTCATGTCCACGGGGAAAATCAGATCCGCTGCAGATTCTCCATGGAGAATTTGCAGCGGGTCCCTCCTGCCCCGCGGACATGAGGGCTGAAAATAACAATAAATCAGAATAAACTTACCTCCCGCACGCTCCGGATTCTTCCTTCGCTGCCGCGTCATCTTCTCTGCGTCGCGGCCGGATCTTCTTTCTTCGGCTCGGCGGATGCGCAGGATGACGTCGGTGACGTGCCCCGCGCATGCGCCGACCCGAAGCAAAATGATCCGGCCGCGACTGAGAGAAGATGGCGCCGCGGCGAAGAGAAGAAACGGAAAGGGGGGGTAAAATCTGATTTTAGTCTCCCGCGGATCCGGACGGCTTCCATAGGCTTCAATAGAAGCCCGCGGGAGCCGTCCCCGCGGGAGACCCGCATGAAAATGGAGCATGGTCCAGATTTTTTCATGCTCCATTTTTTTTTTATTCACTTTTATTGACCATCCGCGGGTATTTATCTACCCGCGGGTGGTCAATGCATCCCTATGGGGCGCGGATCCGCGGGCGGGAGAAGAGTTAAAATCTGCTGCGGATTTTAATTCTTATTTTGCCCGTGGACATGAGTCCTTACTCTGTGTCATGCATGAAGTGGATAGCTAGATCTTGTCATCTTGTCCCCTGCTAAAGTTGGGGTGATCTATCGGGGGAATATTCTTAGATATGAGGAAGGGGAGGCCGTAGGCCTTTCTCAATTCCCTCCAAGTGTTTATGGTGTCTCTTCGTAGCTGGGATTTCTTTACGTCTGCTGGGAGGGTATGTAGGCAAGCAACTAAGTGCCAGGGTGCAGCTAGGTTGGATTCAATTTCTCTGCAGGAGTACGCATCAGTTTTCTTTAACCAGTTTACTATGTGGTGAGTTAGATAAGCTATTTTGTAACTTCTTACATTTGGAAAGTTTATTCCCCGCTCCCCTTTGTCCAGCATTAGTTTTTTGAGTGAGATGTGAGTTTTTCTGCTTACCCAAATAAATTGAGCAAATTCTGAGTTTAAGTGGGTCATGTCTCGGTGTTTGAGCAGTAGGGGGATCATCTGCATGGGATATAATAGTTTTGAGAAGCTCACCATTTTTATGAGGTGGCATTGTCGCAATAGAGATAGTGGCAAATGTAGCCATTGCTTTAGTTTTTTCAAATAGCAGTGGGAAGTTTAGCATGAAGATGGACCTTGGCGTCTTTCCTATTTTGATGCCTAAATATGTGATAGAGTTTTGCTAAGGTGGTCGGCAAATCGAGTTACGTCCATAACATAGTAGGAAAAGGCAAGCCTAGTTCTAGTATCTCACTTTTCAGGGGTTTATTTTATAGCCCAAGAGGGCCCCGTATTCGGTTATCATTTTTAACAGTGGCTTCAGATGAATTTCTGGGTGTACTAGAAACAGTAGAATGTTGTCTGAGAATCGGGTAAGCTTCAATTTGTCGGAGCCTATATTTATGTCCTTATACACATTTGACTCGGTCAATCTGCCAGGTTGATTAGGGGTGATAGTGGGCAACCTTGTCTTGTGCCCTTGGGGAGCTCAAATGGGGTTGACAAAAGGCCTAGCATATGTATTCTGGCTCTGGGGTTGTGGTATAGGCTGTCAATGTAAGTTCTAAAGGCGTCTTCAATGATCCCTTTGTTTAGCAATAATTTTAGCCAGTCCCAGTTTACATTATCAAATGCCTTTTCTGCATCCAATGCGAATAGAATTGGGCTGTGCTTCTTAGATTGGGCAAATTATTTAGGCGCACTCATTGTATGGCATTGTGTGTTGCCAGGACTTTGTGGATGTTTGTGACTGCTGCGCGGCCTTTCACAAACCCCAAAACCACAAAATTAATTTCTTGGATCTTCTATTAGAGGTTAGTTGTTCTAGGGATAGTATCAATGCTTCAGTATACCGCAAACCCAGCAGTGGAAACACAATACTTAAGGCTACTAGTTGTCACCCCCGACACACAATCAATGCCATACCACTTACGGAATTCATTAGGGCAAAACGCATATGCCCTGATACATCAAGCTATAATATGTCAGAAAATCAAATCTGTACCCGCTTGGCGAGCAGAAGTTATAACCCACAAATTTTGAGGAACGCTAAGGACAAGGTTAATAAAATGGATAGAAAGACCTTTACTGTACAAGGATAAAGATTTATCTGATGGTATATCCAACAAAATTGTCTTCACTACACCATACAGTAGGGAATTCCCACAGATAAGAAAATTATTCTTCTCCTACCTTCCGATTTTAAAACAAGATGATGATTTAAAATCTATCTTAGATAAAGGCGTGTTATGTACCTCTCGCAGAAATCGTACTATTGGAGACAAAGTATCCAAGAATTTCATATGTCAGAAACCCAAAAATAATTGGATTAATATTAATGGATTCTTTAACCCCTTGAGTGGCGGGTTTCCTACCACCCTGTCGTGCCCACCAGGGCAGGTTTTTTAAAATGGTCCAATCATTGAATTTCAACTAATTTTGCAGTTGCGTCTCAAGAGCCATAACTTTTTCATTTTTCCATTGACACAGCCATATAAGGGCTTGTTTTTTGCGGGACAAGTTGTGATTTTTTAAACAGGGGGGAGGAAAAAAAGAAATGGGGAAAAAAGAAAAAAAGGGGCCATGTCATTAAGGGGTTAAATAATGTATTAACTTCCTTCTCTGGGTCATTACGACGCACACGGATACCACATGTGTGATTGTATTTTTGATTTTTTACAAAGTAAAGGGAGACAAGTGTTTTTATAATTTTTTTTATAATTTTTTTACTTTTAATTTTATTTTTTATTTTTTTGTCCCTTTAGGGGACTTCCACAGGGACCCATCAGGACCCCTGATCACATTCTGGGGGTCCGATGGTGACAGCCCTTTACATGCTGCAGTGACAGCCCTTTACATGCTGCAGTCACATAGACTGCAGCATGTAAAGGGTTAACACAGCAGAGATCGGAGGTTTTCTCTGATCTCTGCTGTAAGAGCAGGTACCTAGCTGTCCTCTGACAGCCAAGCACCA
This sequence comes from Eleutherodactylus coqui, assembly GCF_035609145.1. Taxonomy (NCBI): domain Eukaryota; kingdom Metazoa; phylum Chordata; class Amphibia; order Anura; family Eleutherodactylidae; genus Eleutherodactylus; species Eleutherodactylus coqui. The sequence continues at coordinate 265,541,549 of NC_089841.1, read as the reverse complement.
AGCTCTCCCTGCCACAGAGACCATCGGCTTGCTTCTGACAAGCCGATGGTCTCTATGGCAACCTGTAAACAAAGCAGGAGATTGCCGGTATATCGGCAATATCTTCTGCTGGTTTTTCAAAGCCCTTGCTTTGTTCTCTGTGGGTCTGTGCAGGCAGAGCACACTGGCACAGCTTGTGGCATTGTGCTCTGCAGCTCCCATAGTGATACATAGCCCGGAAATCTTCCGGGCTATGTTGCTATGAGCAGTGGAGCTCGTCCCGGAAAATTTCCGGGCGTGCCACTCAAGGGGTTAAATGTGCGGACCCCCGTTGTGGTTGTTGTCAGTACACCCTTAATAAATCTAGGGAATTCAATAACCCACAGGACAACAAAAAATACAAAATCAATAGTTTTATTAACTGCAAAACTAGTGAAATAATCTATATAATAGTATGCACCCTATGTAATCTACTCTATGTGGGATGTACCTCTAGGAGATTACATATCAGAATAGCAGAACACCTGAGGGACATCCAAAAAAATCTATTAGGAAAATCAGGGGTTGCAAATCACTTTATCCTAAAACATGGTGGTGAAACAAAAAATTTCTCATGGTTGGGTATAGACAGAGTTTGGAAAAATAGGAAACAAAAAGTAGAAGTGAAAGATATTCTCCGTAGGGAAGCGTATTGGATCTTGGAACTAAATACTAGATTTCCGTTTGGTATGAATTATAGAACGGATTTATTCTGTGTTTATTAAAAAACAAAAAGAAGGGGTTTTTTTTGTTTGTTTTTTTTTTCTTTCTTGACTTCTGCTCTGTCATTTTCAGTGAACTCATATATCTTGCAATTGTTTTATTACTATGCAGAGATAATCTATGTAATTATATATCTATGAGATCAGGGAGTATGCATTCAGAAGAAAGGAGAGAAATTTTTATTCTTTTTTCTCTTTTCTTCTTGACTTCTGCTCTGTAGATTTTGGTGAACTCATATACCCTGCAATCGTTTTATGACTATGCAGAGATACCGTATATACCGGCGTATAAGACGACTTTTGAACCCCGAAAAATCTGCTCTGAAGTCGGGGGTCGTCTTATCGCCGGTAATACAAAAAAAAAAGTGTAAAAAAAAAAATCATTACTCACCTCCCCCGGCGTTCTGTCGCGCTCCGGCAGGATGTCGCTCGCTCCTCGTCCCCGGCGCAGCATTGCTTTCTGAATGCGGGGCTTGAAATCCCCGCCTCCAGAAAGCTAATACAAACGCCGTCAGCCAGTTACAGCCATTCAATGACAGCATTGAATGGCTGTGATTGGCTGAAGGCGCACGTGTGTTAGCAATCACACCCATTCAATGATGTCATTGAATAGTGTGATTGGCTGAAGCCACGTGTGTTTTAGCCAATCACAGCCATTCAATGATGTCATTGAATGGCTGTAACTGGCTGACGGCGTGTGTATTAGCTTTCTGGACGCGGGGATTTCAAGCCCCGCATTCAGAAAGCAATGCTGCGCCGGGGACGAGGAGCGAGCGACATCCTGCCGGAGCGCGACAGAACGCTGGGGGAGGTGAGTAATGATTTTTTTTTTCTCCACTGTATTACCGGCGTATAAGGTGAAAGTTGGGGGGTCGTCTTATACGCCCCGTCGCCTTATACGCCGGTATATACGGTAGCTTATGTAACTATATATCTAGGAGATCTAAGAGCATGTATTCCAAAAATGTTTTTTTTTTCTCTCATGGACTTTTACTTTGTTGGAATTTTTGCCTTCCAGATTCCTTTTCCCTTTAAATTTTCACTTATATATCACTGTATAGATGTATTCAAATACTATTTTCCAGATATCCACATACATACTTGTTTCTCTGTCTGTTTTAAACTTTTTTGCAACGAATCTCTGTATGCTGGTTGTAACAGGTGGTGTAATTAGCTCTTGAACACCCCCTCCATACCATTCCTCAGCCATCTCTCCTCCTGACCAGCTAGCACACACAGGTATTGCTTCTTTGATTTTAATTTGTTTTGTCTATAAATGTCTTGTGTATTTCATACCTCATAGCTGTTGATAAAGGCTACTATAGCCGAAACGCGTTCAGCGCGAACCTGTGAGCTGTATGCTTTTTTTACTTAATAAAGAATGAATTTTTTTTAACGGTAGCAGCTCCCCTCCACTTCTATTTTTATTTATATGGAATTTAGCCTTTTGCCGTCGGCTGCTTGAGGACGGAGCTCCTGTTGAATCTCAGATCTCCCTGCAACACTGGAAGATACTGCTGGTGAGGTGAGCCCATATTTCTTTTTTGGCTTTTTCACAAACCCCACCTGTTCCGGGTCTACCAGCACGGTCATGTGTTTGCTGAGTCTATCGGCTATGATTTCAGACAATAATTAGATGTACTGGTTGATGAGTGATATTGGGTGGTATGATTCTGGGAGTTGCACCTCTTTGTTTAGTTTTAGGATTAGTTTTGTGTGTGCTAGGTTGGCTTGGTAGGCTGCTTTCCGGTTTGCAGTATTTGGTTAAAGAGATTTGTTAACATGGGTGATATTATGGTTTTTTAGGGACTTATAAAATTCCCCAGGGTATCCATCTGGCCCTGGTGCTTCATCGTTGGATAATTGTGTTATCGCCTGTTTGACCTCCTCCTATGTTATTTTTTCATTTAGTGGCGCAAGTTGTGCTTGACTTAGAGTGGGAAGTGAAACTTTCTTTAGCAATTATTTCTCGCATTCCATATTTTTTGTCTGGGTCTTATATAGTGTTGCGAAGTATTTTTAGAGTATTGTGTTTATTTTCCTTGGGTGTTTTTGTGTTTGATTGCTTTTGTCTCTCGTGGATGTTATGTGTGTGTTTGGGTACTGTCCTTTCGCTAATCTCGCCAGAAGCCAGCCTGCTTTATTACCATATTTCTATAGCTCGGCAGGTACTTCCGGTGTGATCTTTCTTTCCTATCTAGCCAGAGATCAAAATTAGCTTTAGAGAGATGCCATTTTTTTTTTTTATATAGTCTGTGTATGCAAGAATGTTGTGTACGTTTCACATAGTTTGAGACTTGCTTCATTATAGTTTTTTTTTTTTGCATAGATTGGACATGTATCCCATTAGGTTACCCCAGATGACATCTTTTGCTGTTTCCCAGAATAGGGTGCGATTTGCCATGTGTTCCTTGTTATGGTCCACGTAGTCTAGTCACCATATTTGAAGTGCTGCTAGGAAGTTTTCATCTCAAGTTAAAAAGGCTGTAAATCTCTATAGGTAATGAGTGCCCTTTGGGTATTTATTTTGAAGCTTTATCACTACTGGTGAGTGGTCAGAGATTACCATCTAATATTTCTGCTTTCTGCACTTTGTGTACCAAATGTTACAATACGAGTATGTAGTCAATACGTGACCATAATTGGTGTGCATGTGAGTAAAATGAATATTCCCTGCCGTCAGGGTGTAAATACCTCCATGTATCACTTAGGTCAGCTATTTGTGTGAGAGGTTTCAGAATTCTGTCTCTATTGCATACTAGTTGTGATGTTCCCCTTCAGTCTTCTAACATGCTCATTACTGTATTCATGTCTCTGCAGACCACCTTTTGGTCCACAGGGTCATTGTGGAGTAGTCATTCTATTTGTTTAAATAAAAGTGTATTCTCTCCATTTGGGGCATAAATGTTGTATATGCTGTACTTGGTTCCCCCGTGTTCTGGGAGCACATGGGGCCATATGCCTTCCTTATCATTGTTGACCATAATCAAGGAGCTCTGGAAGGATTTGTTATTTAGAATAATGACCCCTGCTTTCCCATTCATGGCCGATGATCCGACTACTGTGCCCACTCATGATTTTTTCACGCAATAGAATTCTTTCTCTATTCAAATGTGTTTGGCTTCCTCTTCTCTTTTTTTCTAGCAGGGGGGCAGCTGTGTCCACCCTACAGCAAAAACAATGACATCGTCTTGACAGATACTTAGAATTCTACCCTAAAAAAGGAGTGCCTGTCTGGTTCAAGTGGACATTTCACCCCCACAAGAGATGCAAGCAAAGATAGCTTGTTATGCTTTTCTTTTACGGTTTTTGTTGAATTTTTTCCTCCCTGAGAGAGCTCATGTTTTCTAGAACCTACATCTCTGGCACCCGCTGTTGGAGGAGGACTGGATTTGTTTTTATAATTATTATGTTTTTACAGGCATCTTTGAGTTCTACCATCATCCATGTTTCTGGAGGCGATCAGCAAAATAGGGGAAATAGCAATGAAAATTCTTTCTTTGAACTCCAATGGGTTGAGCTCCCCTTATAAGAGACGTTTAGTTTGGAAAGAAGCAATTTCATGTAATGCCAATATCGTATGTATCCAAGAAACACAACTGATAGACTCTGATTGTTTTAGACTATTGCATAAATGTTATCCACAGATTATAAATGCATGTGCACCAAAAAAAACATGCAGGAGGGATGATGGCATTCACAGATAGGACACCCTTCTCTATAGAAATTCAAATTTGTGACCCCAAGGGTCGCTATATAATCTTGGTGGGTTCTCTAAGGAATACACAAGCTACATTAGTAAATGTATATGTCCCCAATTGTAAGCAAATACATTTCCTTAATAGAGTTATGAACAAGGTCAACAAGGTAGCAAAGGGCTCAGTACTATTGTGCGGAGACTTTAACTTGATTCCAGACAGATCCATAGACACTACAAGCCAAAAATTGAGAAGAGGGATTACCCTAGGTGATTGGATACACAGAGTGGCATTGTACGACTCGTTCTGTTGCCTCAATGTGACTGCAAGAGAATGTTCACACTACTCCCCACAACGTAGGTCATTCTCTCGAATTGACCTGTGTCTTGTGGATAAGGAACTCCTGGCTACAGTGATTGGATCGGAAGTAGGGACCTCCACGTGGTCGGATCATGCTCCAATAATGATAAACTTAGCCTTTGGGAGCAACTGACACATAAACAAGACCTGGAGAAACAATACATATCTGATGAACTTGTCAAAATATAACGAGGAAATTCATTCCGCTTTAGAAGAATACTTCAAAATAAATGATACACCAGAAATTGACCCATTAATACTATGGAAAGCACATAAGGCGTACATAAGGGGAGTATTAATAAAATTGGGAGCTAGATAAAAGAGAGATAAAATGAAAAAAACAGAAGATCTTTTGGCTCAGATCCAATCCCTGGAGGTTAAATTACAAGAGTCCTCATCTACAGAAATCCATGAGATGCTTCTCAAAACAAGAAGGGAATTGCGACAGGTACTAATGGGAGATTTTGACAGGGCGGTAAATGCCCAGCAATAAAACATATATTCTTCTTTAAATAAACCCTCTTGGTGGATGGCCAACCTAGTTAAAAGGAAAAGGATTAGAGCCGATGTCCCATATGTGTGGAATTCCACAGATAAAAAATATAAAGTGACTCACCCAAAACTAATTGTTGAGTTATTTAGGACTTATTATAGCAACTTGTATAACTTAAAGGAAGATGCCCAAACAATACAACCTAATTGCATATCTATAACAAATTTTTTTTTTTTTTTTTCTAGCGTGGGGGAAGTTGCTTCCACCCCCACAGGTATAGAAAATACAATGACATTTCACACTCGCCTATTGGGAAAACATTCGAAAAGAAATCAACGAACATTGCATGGCTATCCCCAATCCCGGTCTCTTCAGCACTGCGTCCATCACTCACTTACTGTCTATAAGAGAACCAAAGACAAGAGGAAGAAGTCTCCAGACTGATTTCCTCCGCTCGCCCCACCACCTGCGTTAGTGACCCTCTTCCCTCACACTTCCTCCAGTCCCTTTCCCAGCTGTCATTACCCACCTCACAACCATCTTCAATCTTTTCCCTTCCTCATTCAAACACTCCATCATGTCCCCTCTGCTAAAGAAATCAACCCTTGACCTGAGTGATGCTGTCCGCTTTCTCTAATACCATGTCCTCCTTTTTTTTCAAACTAAACCTCTCAAAAATGTACCTATTCATCTTTCTGCCAGCAGACTTCCCCCCAATATCTCCATATCAGAATCTGGCACCATCATAACCCCCAGACAGCACGCCCACTGCCTCGGGGTAATATTGGATTCTGACCTCTTTTTTTACCGCCCACATCTAATCTCCGGCCCGAACATGCCACCTGCACCACAGAAATAATTGCTAAAATCCATCCGGTTTCTTACCATTGACACGCTAAAGACACTCATTGTCGCCCTCAACCATTCCTGACTCGATTACTGCAACTCGCTGCTCATTGGCCTTCCCTACACCAGACTCTTCACCCTCCAGTTCATACTAAATACGTCAGCTCGACTAATCTTCCTATCCAGCCGTTTCTCAGATGCCTCTGCATTTTGCCGGACACTGCAATGGCTGCCCATCCACTGCAGAACTCAATTCAAGCTCATCACCCTCACCCACATAGCTCTCCATGGCAACGCGCCACCGTACATTGCTTCCCTCCTGACCATTCATAATCTAGCCTGCGCACTCTAATTTGCTAACACACTCAGACTAAATGCCCCTCTAATACAAACCTCTCATGTTCGCTTCCAGGGCTTCTCTAGAGCAGCAGCGGTCCTGTGGAACGCACTACCCCAAAATTTCTGGACAATCGAAGGTTTGAAGGATGCAACTTCAAATGCGCCCTAAAAACGCACCTCTTTAGAGAAGCATACCAAAACTCCTGATCAAATTCCCAACCATCCACCCCCCACAACATGCTCCCTGCCCCCCCCCCCCCCCCCATGGCTTCCCACACTTTCCAATTTTGCCTACGTGTACATCTCCTGCCCCTGAACCACCTTATCACCCCTACCCCGTTTGTTTCCTCATAACTGAATACTGTGTGCAATTGTTGTACTGTTTCTGTTCCCCCGTGCTTCATCTCCTTCCCCTGTACCTCCTATATCACTCCCCCCTGCTTGTTTCCGAATAATTGAATGCCACATGTAATTGTCATTTTGTTAGTTCCCCAGTGCTTTGAAAGCGCTATTGAATAAGTTGGCGCTATACAAATATTATTATTATTATTTGAATGCGGGAGAAATACAGTAGAGATGCAGCTGAAGGTGACAGAGTTCAGGCAGAGCTGCCTGAGAAGATTAACAGACTACAGGTGGAATTGGAAGTGCAGACTGAAGAGTTTCAGAAGCTGGTGCAAGAAGAGATGCGCCAGAGGCTTGGCTTTAGTGCACACCTGAAGAGAATAGAAGGTGAGAGAAATATGTTCCTTGAGCAGTTAGCGGAAGATGCAGAAAATACGTGAAACCTGGCAAAGCAACTTTCAATACTTCAGGTTCAGGTGCAGTTATGGAAAAAAAATGGATAAGAATACTGCATGCTTGGATTCCACTGAAGAGCAGAAGAGAGAAATTCAAAGAGAGCTAGTTAGCTACTTATGATGAACTTGAGAAGTTTAAAGTGAATCTTCAGCTGGAGGAAGAAGATGTTACTGTGGAGCTTGGTCACTAAATCAGAATGTGTCGAAGCTGAAGAAGAAACAGAAGCTGTGTGAACAGGAGCTTACTGAAGAGAAAATCATGTCTGTGAGATATGCCACTGAATGTGAGGATGCTGAAGAGAGACTGAGGCTTGTGAGAGACTGAGGCACTAACCGTGACATGCACCCCGAAAGTGGTGTCAAAAGAAAAGGTGGTGTTTCAAAAGTTTGTGGTCACATCTGGACTTCTGACACTTCTGAAAACTGCTGTACAGGCATGAATAGACCAGACCACACCAAAGTTAACTCTACCCAGCATCACTGACCACATTGGGGATTAGTTGAGAAATATTACCACCACATAAAGACCATTCCCCCCTGCAGTCTCCTGTGCAGCTGGGCCACAAATCGCATAAGCTGTCTCAGTCCTACCCAGGTCTGTAACAAGTGGGGGGCTCTAATAACTATGTATAGATATATTAGGGGTGAGTGCAGAGCTCTCTCCCACAATTTATTTATACCCAAGACTGTGACTGTAACACGGGGTGCCCTCTACGTCTAGAGGAGAGAAGGTTTCTACACCAACATAGAAAGGGGTTCTTTAAAGTAAGAGCAGTGAAACTACGGAACTCTCTGCCTTGCTTTGTGGTGATGGCGAATTCAATAAAAAAGTTTCAGAGGGGCCTGGACTCCTTTCTTGAATGTGATAATATTACATGTTATAGTCACTGTTTACTTTGGAAGGGTCGCTGATCCTGGAATTATTCCATTTGCCAGACTTAAAGTCAGGAAGAAATGTTTTCCCTTAAATGATGAAAATTGGCTTCTACTCCATTAAGGTTTTTTGTCTTCCCCTGAATCAACATGTGGGGAAGACTGCACTAGATGAAACAAACTAAATGTTAGGGTTGCTGCTGGGATCTGTTGTGCTGTATAGGTTTTCAGCAGCACAGCCCAACAGGTGTGGTTGATTGTGCTGGCTGGGTGTGGTGTGCTTCAGTCAGCCAATCTCATCTGTGGCTTATATACCAGTTCCTTTGTCAGTGTCTGCTGGTTTCCCTCCTGCAGTGTGAGCAGTCTTGTGTTCCTGCTTGTCTGTGAAGGCTTCAGCATGTTTAGTGTGAACTGTGTTATGTACTTTCATGTTTGTGCAGTCTTCTGTATCTATGACTAGACATGAGGTGTCTGTGCAACATTCAGAATGTTCAGTGTGAACAGTGTCATGCTCCTGTGTGTCTGCGGCTCTCGGTGTGTGTAGTGTGAACTGTGTCTTGCTGTGGGTCCTTTATCATCTAGAACGAGGTAGGTTCCTAGGTTCCAGCTCAAGGTTGTCCCTATTGGGACGATCACTCCACATTGCAGGCAGGTTTCCTGGGGTTAGTTGCCTCATTAGTGTAGGAACCCATGAGACAATGAAGGACCCTTGAAGTCAGGCTTATGGGCTTAAGTATCTTGGCCAAAATATGAACTAATACCTCATACATTCTACGGTTATTCCATCTGGCTATGTATGCAGGTATGCAGGTCAGTGTTTTGAGCATTTTTTAGTCATTGGTTTATGTCTGTCTATGAGTATGAAATCTGTTTGCAGTTCTGCTGTTGAGTCTGGTTTCCAGAGTTCGTGAGTGGCGTGCCGTTTATGTCTGCTGCTCAGTTACGTAAAATGTTTCCGAGTCCAGTCCACAGTTCTGCGGTTCAGTCTGACTTCACCTGCTAGCAAGGGGACTCAAACTTCAAGGATGTATTTCAGAAAGGCAGATGTTAATGAACTCAGAAAGAGGGTAGGAAGAATCCAATGGCTGGCTGTTCTTAAGGACAGAAATGTCCAAGGAAATTGGGAAATATTGCAAAATGAGATTCATAAAGTACAATTATTAGCAATCCCTAAAAGAAGGAAGAATAGGAAGCATTTAAAGACACCAGGATGGATGAAAACAAAACTTACATGCTAAAAAGGAAGGAAAATATGTTTATCAAATAGAAAGTGGGGGGCAAAAAAGGAAAATATAATGTGGTCTGCAGAAACTGTAGGGCAAGTATCAGAAAAGCTAAAGATAATGATGAATTGAAGCTTGCAAGAGAGGCTAAAAGCAATAAAAATAAGGATTTGGTGGGTATTTCAAAAGAAAAGTCAAAGATGCTATAGGATGTTTACAGAATAAAATGATGAAGGCAACTGCTAGGTGGATTCACAACTGGCTGAGTGATTGTACCTAAAGAGTTGTCCTAAATGGTTGCACATCCAACTGGAAGAATGTATCAAGTGGGGTACCACAAGGCTCTGTCCTAGGCCCAGTATTGGTCAACATTTTAATAAATGAACTACATGAGGGGAAGCTGATCAATTTTGCCAATGATACAAAGGTAGGAGGGATAACTAACACAAGAGAAGAGAGAGAGAGGGGATTCAAAAAGATCTACACCAGCTTGAACAGTGGGCAGCGACTAACACAATAGTATTTCACAGGAAGAAATGCAAAGTCCTACATCTGGGGAAAAAAATTAAAAAAGCAAATGTGAAAAAGACTTGAGTATACTAATAGATCACAGACTGAACATCAGACAACAATGTAATACAGCATTAAAAAAGACATGGGCTGTATTAAAAGAAGCATCATTTTCCCCCTCTACTCTTACTTAATCAGACCTCATCTAGAATACTGTGTCCAGTTCTGGGCACACCAATTTAAAAAAACATAGACAAACTGAAGCAAGTTCAGAGAAGAGTTACCAGGATGGTGTGTGGTCTGCAAATCATGTCCTATGAGGAACGGTTAAAGGATCTGGGAATGTTTAGCTTGCTAAAAAGAAGGCTGAGAGGAGACTTAATAGCTGTCTAAAATATCTGAAAGGCTGTCACAGTGCAGGGGGATCAGCCCTATTATCATGTGCAGGAAAGACTAGAAGCAATGGCATGAAACTGAAAGGGAGGAGACACAGATTAGATATGAGACAGTAAGGGTGATGAATGAGTGGACCAGGTTACCACAGGAGGTGGTGAGTTCTCATTCAGTGAAAATCTTCAAATAGAGGTTGGACAAATATCTGTCTGGGATGATTTAGTGAATCCTACATTGAACAGGGTGTTGGACCAGATGACTCTTGGGATCCCTTTGAACTCTGAAATTCTATGATAAATTGATATATGTCTTTTTTCGGCCTAAAATACTATGTTACTCCAGAACTCTTTATTCTCTGCTCATCTGCCACAGCAAGACCCAACCCTTTCTTGTATTGATAGAATCCACAGAACTTTGGGGAGACCAAGAGAACAGGGATGTAGTTTTGACATTACACCATCCAGATTTAAGAGATCTGATTTTGGTCACTGCACAAAATTGTTGAACCCTACCAGGCTTACTGGGAACTATCCGATTACATGTTGATATCACTCCATCAAGCCTGACTCATTGAGAGAATCTCTTTTCTTGACCTATCTTGATTTCTTCCACTAAAACCATCAAGAAGGAGGAGACTGAGGCAGGACAGGGGAAGGATTTATCACCCTGCAGGAGAAGCTGCCAGCACTGCATAAATGATGTAGTAACATTATCCGGGTTATTCAGGGACAATATAGTTGTAGTGGCTTCAAGCACTGGGCTGGAGCCTAAGGTGTGGTAGCCACAGGTCTGTAGAGTAGTCAAGGAAGAGCCAGGAGTCAGCAATGGGAGGTCTTAGTTTGCAATACAATGGAGGAGGCAGGTAGCTTTGTCGGAATGGAAGTCAGAGGTCGGTATCAAGAGCTTTTATGATGCGGTACAAATGAAGGAGGCAGGTAGCATTGTCAGAAAAGAAGCCAGAGGTAACTATCAGGAGGTCTCATGTTGTGGTACAAATGGAGGAGGCAGGTAGCGTTGTCAGAAAAGAAGCTAGAGGTTGGTATCAGAGGAGCTGGCTTAATCAATGCTTGTGGAGCACAATAATTACACAAGGAAGGAAGGAACAGGGCCAGGTTATATAGGAGGCTTAATCAGGAACAGGGCGGAGCTAGGACAGGAACTGGATAGCAGGATCTAGGAAACAGGGCTAAGATATGCAGGGGAATTTCTCCGAAGCCCTGGATGGCTCAGCAGGGAGAGCCACTGATCTGAGAGCAGGAGGTCCCAGGTTTGAGTCCTGATAGTATTTTTAAAAAGCTACCCAATGTACTGTACAAACGTAACAAAAGTCACACTCACCTCTCCTGCAGCTCCTTGTCTACTGGCTTCTGATCTCTGCTGCTTTGCATGTCTGAGAGCTGGCAATGACACCAGGGTCATGTGAGTCATTCAATTTCCCTTTTTTTTCTTCATCTAGCCTGATCACAGTGATGACTTCTAGCCACAGTTTGTCTCTGCATAATTTGACATACAGTTATCTTTGGCTCATAGCTTTTCCATCACCCTACATTTTCCACACCTCTGCACAATTTCCCCATCCTTAGTGCCTCAGACAGTAATTAGGCCCCACACAGTATGTGCTGCTTTTAGTGCACTCCATACAATAGAAATGCCCCCTTTTGTTCCTGCAGACAGTAATAATGCCCTCTTTCATGCCCCCCACAATACTCCATCACAGCCCCAACACACTAATAAATGCCCTATCACAGCCCCCACACAAAAATATATGCTCTATCACGCCCTCTCCCAGTAATAATACCACTTCCCGGTCTCACACAATAACAAATATCCAATCACAGCTCCCACAAAGCAATACAGGCCTCATTATGGCCCCCAAACAGTAATAAATGCCTCATCACAATAACAAGTCTCATGCTGTAAAATAATACTCTCCTCTCCTCTTGCTTTTCCAGCCACTCTACTCTACTTTAGTAGGTCCTCTTTTCTGTGTAGAGTGGTATATGTGCCGAGACACATGACCATTGGGGCCAATCTTTGGCCTAAGATGCTTTAGCCAGGGATTAACTGTAGCAGTCACGTACAGTTTAGCATGTGATAGCTCGAAAAGAGTAAGGACTGGGGGGGTGGAGCTGGCCACCAAAGGGAACGGAGGTGCAGCAGGGGAGCTCCACTGATACAGGGGCAGAGAACACCGCTATCAGAAGTCCCACAGCTCCCAGGATTGCACTATTACCACTGATGTTCTCCAGGCAACAGGAGGAGTAGAAGAGGGTCTTCCCGGCCCAAGTCGAGACCACTGGAACCTCTGGCCTAGTGGGGCCTAGCGGAGCCAGTAAGACTGCGGGCTAAATTTCCGGGCCAGCCCACTCAGCAGATTGGGAGTGGCAGGAGCTGATGAGCCACCCGACAGAACCACCACAATGCACCCTAAGGCCGGTAAAGAGGTGAGGGGACTTCTCAGTGGGTTAGAGGACCCAAAATCACTGCCCTGAGCACCGCTTACAGGGCTCACAGAACAGCTCCCTGAGAGGGGAGAAGGCCCACAGTACAACCTCTACAAACTTGGGGCAGCATATATTCTCCTGTGGAGACTCTTCCTGCATCCAGCATCCTGAGGTGTGAGTGCTCCCTGTACGCTGTGTCCTGTATGCTGTTTGAGTCCTTGGATTGATTGGGCTCACCTTCTAGCAGGTGGCCATTTTGACTCAGGGCAGAGATCAGCTGGTTCTTCCCTGCAGCTGCAGCGGAGAACGGTGAATACAGCAGGAAAGAGAAATTAAAAGTTAAGAGTGAAAAATTAGGAAGAGGGAAAAAAGAAGAAAGGATAGAAGAGAAAGAGATGAAAGCGAACTGCATTTCGAGGCAAGAGATCTTGCAGACTGCATTCCGGGTCTGTCTGTGGGGGTTGGGGGTCCTCAGCCCTCTCCCCAACTGCAAAGCGTAAAGCCTTATTGATGTTTATATTTTGTAAAGGTTTGTGCAGGTCCAGTCCTGCTTTTCATGTTGTAACACATTAAGATGACTGTCGAACACCCAATTTTGGGGAACGATCTCATTTATCCCTGGTTGGATCTTAGGATCTTCTCCTTTGTTTTACAGTTCCAGACTTTACCAAGTCTGAACTGTCAGTTACTGTTTTGTATTTTTGTCACTAGGTCATCAAGTCAGTCCAAATTTAGACAACTCTCCAGAATGTTATTATGGGGATCTGGTTTTAGGGGTGTCCACAGGCTATTCCTCTCCCATCCGTATGGTCCAAATAGTGTCACATAATGTACGGGGCTTTAACTCCCCCCGTAAATGAAAACAGGCCTTTCTATTGTAGTGGCCCAGAACACCATCCTGGTCCCCTCCAGAAATGTCATACATGTTTTGTCCTATGTAGATGCATTGTGCAAGCCTGTCCTGTCATATCCAGTGTGTGTGTTGCACAGCTGCGGTGCTTGAGAGGTTAACAGTAATAAAATCATTACCTGCATGTAGATGTATCAGTCTGTCTTGTCATGTGATATGAGTGAAGGTTTAAATAGGAGTGTTTGAAAGCGGGAAACTTCTTTCATGTTGTCTATCTGAGAGAGTGCTAACACAGAGCCACATGGAAGCACCTTCAGCTTCTATGTAGGTGACTATGGAGGAAGAGGAGCGATATCCCATAGCATTTGGAGTGCGGATGTGAATGGAGTGAGTCCCATCATTAGAGAGAGAGAGCAAGTTCTAATCATTCTGTAGAGGAACTACAGGCTTTTCCTGTGCGGCCATCCAAAGTCAGGATCACTGTACAGAGGTACGTTACTGAGTCACACCCATGCACCTGCCATGCGTGGTGTTTATTGTTTAATCCTTCCTTTGCATATTTGTCTGCCGGAGTGTCTGTGGAGGGACACCTACCCCCCTTCCTCCTCTGGAGTGCTCCCATTTCATGAGCGGTACCATACAGATAACGTGGACTGTAGGACCGATTTTCATCCTGTGTATCCTCCCTACCTCTGAGCTCTAGCCTGCTGTCACTTAAAGAGAATTGTACTTGCATTGCCTTGAATACCTGTTTGTAAAAGTTTATTATTAAGTAGAGATGAGCGAACCTACTCGGCCACGCCCCTTTTTCACCCGAGCGCCGCGATTTTCGAGTACTTCCCTACTCGGGTGAAAAGATTCGGGGGGCGCCGTGGGTGAGTGGGGGGTTGCAGCAGGGAGTGGGGGGGGAGAGAGGGGGCTCCCCCCTGTTCCCCACTGCTAACCCCCGCGTCACCACGCCTCCCCCCACCCCCCGGTGCCCCCCCCGAATCTTTTCACCCGAGTACAGAAGTACTCGAAAATCGCGGTGCTCGATCGAGTAATTACTCTAAACGAGTATATTCGCTCATCTCTATTATTAAGTAAAAGTTATACCGGTCCCTAACCGTTTCTGGGGACCAGAGGTATGATACACAAGTCTCTGTGTTCTTTTCTCCGGCGTGTAGCATACCGGTGTGTGGGAACGGTGGCGTCACGAGTGATAAGTACTACTACCCCCATCAACCCGTTTATTGGCATTCCCTATCCTTGAGGTGTCAAATATGACCTGCGATCCTGCTCTGAACTTGGCTACGTGATATCCCTTAGGGACCAGAGCCTGGTAAGTGCTGCCATGACAAGCCAACACTTATCCCTCCCAGCTCTGCACAGTAGCAAGCGTCCGGGGCCATCCCTCTGGGATATTGCACTATCATACGGGAAACACATCCCAAATATAATATTCATCCAGAAAACCTACTTCTCCTAGTCCTCCTCCCCAGCTATTTTCATCCACAATACTCCAGATTCTATGCCGCATCTGTTACCACAAAATATAGATGGGTACTGACGCTCTTTCACAATTCCCTGCCCCTACACACAAATCAGATGATGCAGATGATGAGGGACAGTTCTGTATAGTTTTGGGGACACTATATGACCAACAGGTGGTATTTGTGAAGTTATATGCCCCTTCAGAGAACCCACTACCTACCCTCCTACTTCTGAGCTGCAAGCTCGCACAATCAACAGCAGCCAAATTAATTTGGGCTGGAGACTTTAAGCTTCCATTTTCCCCCAGACTGGACAGAACGGCTTCAAATCCTGATAGATTTTCTGAGGCCCAGAGATGGCAATAGACAGACTCCTTTGCATCTCTGTCAGTGGCTGATTACTGGAGAGAAATCCATGGTGCCACAAGAGGCTACACCTTTTACTCCCCGATGGCCCACTTGTACTCCAGGTTGAACTATATTCTAATCTCAACTTCCCTCCTTCCAGTCCTAGCCCAGATCAGACACATCCGCTGCCCATAGTACTAACTTCTATTCTATTGATAGCTAACACCCGCCTAAGATCCAGATGACGCCTAAGCAGTTCCCTTCTGAGAGACCCAGTACTTCTTGCCCAAACCACAGAACAACTTAAAGACTTTTTTGAAACAAACAAAAGGCCCGACTCTACCCGCATGTAGACATGGCTGGCCCATAAAGCCTACACAAGAGGTCCTTTGATCAAAATAGCGTCCAAAAGAAAAAAGGAAAAAGAACAAGCCCTTCTAGCCCAAGAAAGAAGGTTCTTTCTCTTGCAAGCATTAAATCAGCAAAATCCCTTCCCAGCTATGACAAAGGCAATCAAAGATATTAAACTACAAATCAATATGCTCCTTTCACAGCAGGTAGAACGAACTCTTCAGTGGACGAGGGTGACCTATTATAAATACGCTAGCAAACCAGATCGGCTACTTGCAGACAGTCTCTGAAACAGGGCTAGAATTAATAACGTCTTTAAAATTAATACTCCTCAGGGAAAACCAACGTCCAACCTTGACTGGATCTATAATACCTTCCATGAGTACTACAGCACACTGTATAAGGCCCAAGAGGGTAATGCGCCTCCCCCCAGAAACCACTTTTCTGGGAGCCCTAAAACTCTTCTTCCTTTCAGATGATCAGAGAGAATCCCTGATTGCCAAGGTCTCCGAGGAAGAGATCTTAAACACCATTAAAAACCTTAAGCTTGGTAAGGCCCCTGGATCTGACTGTTTTACCGCCCCCTATATTATAAAAAAAATGTAAAAAAATGTTAGTCTATCCATTGAAAACAATATTCCAGGACCTCCTGAGAGGGGAGACTCCTCCGAATGAATTCCTGGATTCCCAACTCACAGTAATCCCTAAAGAAAGTAAATACCATCTGTCCACCCAAAATTATAGACCTATTTCGTTGCTTAACCTGGATTATAGGATTTTTACGGCCATTCTAGCTGCTCAACTGAACCTCCATCTCCTGGCCCTAGTCCATAGGGATCGGGCGGGGTTTATACCTGGCAGACAAGCCCCAGATAATATCCATAAAGTATTAAATATCATGGACCATGTCTCCAATGCAAAAGCCTTATTAGCGTTGGACTCAGAAAAGGCCTTTGATATATTATCGTGGAATTATTTATTTTGTGTTCTAAGGTGCATTGGAATCCAAGGGCCCTTCTTCTCTGCACTCTTGGCCATTTACTGCACACCTTCCACACTTCTTAAACTACACTACACAAGAGTTACTACTATACAAATAAACAGATAAATTAGACAAGGATGTCCCCTGTCCCTGACTCTATTTGCTTTAGCTGTTGAGCCACTGGCAGTGGACATTTAATAACCCTAATGTTAGGGGCATGAAGTTCGATGGTCATGAATATAAATGAAGCCTATTCGCAGATGACCTCCTGCTAACCTTAACCCAACCCTTAACAACTCTGCCAAATTTAATTTCCATCCAAGACACCTGGGGAGCTCTCTCAGGCCTCAGAGTAAATATAGATAAATCAGAAGTATCATATCAATATCCCGGAACATGTTAAGAAACTGTTTGACTTCAACTTACAGTTTCAACAAAAACAACATTATATTACATATACTTACCCCCCATTATATTACATTACTTACATATATATTACCCCCTCTTATACTATTCCCTTTTGCTGTGGAGAAGTGTCCTCTAAGCCCTCACCGATGCCACCGATAATCCCTAACCCCCAATTCCCACTGAGTCTGGACCCAGCCTGCCTTGCTTGGTGGAATCCAATTGCATAACTACATTATACCATTTCTACTATAAATCAAAATTCATTACGAAACAGCAATTTATGGCCCCATTTAGAAATACCTTTGCATCCTCCAGGTGTTCCATTTTGTCCAATCCCTACCTCTGCCCCCTGTTCTCCCCAATTTCACTAGATTTGAAAAGCTTTGTGCTAACGACCCCTCTTGGAGAGGAACTCTCACTTATATATATATATATATATATATATATATATATATATATAACATGTTGAACCAACCTGTAGCCGGGAAAAAGCTTTTGCTTGTGAAAAGGTGGTAGGAGGACATGGGGGTGCAGTTGACTTTGGAAAGATGGCAGCACTGCTGTTCCACGATTTCTATAGGTAGCCACCAGATTTCTCTTATGGAAACGTTGGTTAAAATTCTTCATAAAATATACTTATGCGTACTCATCTTCCTCTCAGCATTGTGTTCGAGGGTGTCACGAGGTTGGGAATATGCTGCACACTTGGTGGTCTGGCCTGGAGGTTGTTAAGCTGTGGAAGTGAGTCCATAATTTAATAAATCAACTGTTTGTGGGCCCGATATCTAACTAACTCTCCTAAAGTTTTCCTTCTAGGACACTGGCTACCGAAGCTTAAATTCAGAGCCCATCGGCTTATTCGGGTCATTTGGATGGCCGCAATGATCCATATCGCTTCAAAATGGAAAACTCCGAACCTCTCTTTTCCAGAGGTGACCAATAGAATTTCTACAGTTATGCTCTACGAAAGGATCCACGCTATCAAAATGGACTCCCTACCCAATTTCCTAAATACATGGCAGCCCTGGATTGACCATTTGGAGGTCCCAGAACTATGCTATAGTTTATCTTCTACCTAGCCACTCCATCAGAAACCAACTGTTGACATTTAATATACAACCATTGGAGAATTGATATGGACTAGAGATGAGCGAACACCAAAATGTTCGGGTGTTCGTTATTTGTAACGAACTTCCCGTGATGCTCGAGGGTTCGTTTCGAACAACGAACCCCATTGAAGTCAATGGGCGACCGGAACATTTTTGTATTTCGCCGATGCTCGCTAAGGTTTTCATGTGTGAAAATCTGGGCAATTCAGGAAAGTGATGGGAATGACACAGTGACGGATAGGGCAGGCGAGGGGCTACATGGTGGGCTGCATCTCAAGTTCACAGGTCCCACTATTAAGCCACAATAGCGGCAAGAGTGCCCCCCCCCCCACTGTCAGCATAAAGATCGTCCTCCTCTGGCACAGCTGTAACAGCTGTAGCAGAGAAGAACGATGTTTGCCCATTGAATTCAATGGAACCGGCAATACAGCCGACTCCACTGAATGCAATGGGCTGCCGGCGATCGCAGGATGAATGGTCGGAAAGGGGTTAAATATATAACCCCTTTCCTGCAATTCATCCAGAAATGTGTTACACTAAAAATATATACCGGCGTATAAGGCGACGGGGCGTATAAGACGACCCCCCAACTGTCACCTTATACGCCGGTAATACAGTGGAGCAAAGAATAAAAAGCATTACTTACGTTTTTAGATTATCTGCGGCGCTCCTGCAGGCTGTCACTCCCTCCTGGTCCACGGCAGACAAGCTTTCTCCACGAAAGACTTTAAATCCCTGCCTCCAGAAGCACATGTGCCTTCAGCCAATCACAGCCAATGACAATGATGTCATTGAATGGCTGTGATTGGCTGTGTTTCTGGAGGCGGGGATTTCAAGGCTTGAAATCCCCGCCTCCAGAAACACAGCCAATCACAGCCATTCAATGACATCATTGTCATTGGCTGTGATTGGCTGAAGGCACATGTGCTTCTGGAGTCAGGGATTTAAAGTCTTTCGTGGAGAAAGCTTGTCTGCCGTGGACCAGGAGGGAGTGACAGCCTGCAGGAGCGCCGCAGATCATCTAAAAACGTAAGTAATGCTTTTTATTCTTTGCTCCACTGTATTACCGGCGTATAAGGTGACAGTTGGGGGGTCGTCTTATACGCCCCGTCACCTTATACGCCGGTATATATTTTTAGTGTAACACATTTCTGGATGAATTGCAGGAAAGGGGTTATATATTTAACCCCTTTCCGACCATTCATCCTGCGATCGCCGGCAGCCCATTGCATTCAGTGGAGTCGGCTGTATTGCCGGTTCCATTGAATTCAATGGGCAAACATCGTTCTTCTCTGCTACAGCTGTTACAGCTGTGCCAGAGAAGAAGGATTTGTCTTCTATATGTTCTCAATGGGGTCAGCGCTGCTGCCGCTGGCCCCATTGAGCGCATATAGAATGCATCCATAGCGAGCAGCGGGAGGGGCAGATTTCAATACTCGGGTGACACCTTATCTCCCCAGCCACTCACAGCAGGGGGGTGGTATAGGGCTTAAACGTTGCAGGGGGAAGTTGTAATGCCTTCCCTGTCTTTATATTGGCCAAAAAAAAGCGCTAACGTCTCAGGGAAGAAAGTTTAATTTACCAGAACACCGCATGGTGTTCGTTACGAATAACGAACATCCCGAACACCCTAATATTCGCACGAATAGCAAGCTCGGACGAACGCGTTCGCTCATCTCTAATATGGACCATTGACAACCTCTTGTTATTTACCTTTTGTTACCCCTTCCCAGTATTTTTACGAATATGTTGCTACTGTAAAATTTATAGTACTTCAAATCAGTGATAATCATTCCCCTGCATGGGGAAATAAGGATGTTGTACACCAGTATTATTCTGTGGAAATTTTCATTAAAAAATTGAAACTAAAAGAGTAAGGACCGGAGTGAATTTGCTGTGGAAGTAAAAGGCGAGTACAGTATTTATTATTTTTGTGTTCTTCTATTGGCTCGGGGCTTACTGGGGTATTAACTGGCTCCCTATAGGGCTAGTCCTAGTCATCAGTCACATCCCCTGTGCATCTATAACAGCTTAATGACAGTGATAGAACCTCTCTATGCATTCTCCTCCCTGGCCCTGTCTTCTGTGATGTTTTGAGGCATTGGAGAAGCAGAGAATATGACTGAGCAGAGGGGTGAGGGACACTGGTGAGTTTTTTTAGTGTGAGTTTATCTGAGGTGCCCATTTGCAACTTGATCCTCTGCAACCCCTATAGCAATGCTACTGCAAACTAGGAGCCCAAGGCTAGGCACTGTTAGGCCGGCTACGTGTGTCTGCAACCCTCTTGCTGTTCAGGGCAGACACATGTGTGGCTCTGCTCCTCCAGTGTAAAAAGCTCTTAGCTGGGTACTTTCTATCAGCACTGCTGGAGTTCATCCTCCCTAGTGCTGGGTGCTTTCCATCAGCACTGCGGGAGTTAATACTCCTCAGTGCTCACAGCCCAGCGACAGGGTAATAGGCTATTATCCTCCTATTTAGGTGAGCCGGGGATCTTCCTCCTTTGCCTGAGTGTTGGTGTGTGTTTTGTCTCAGTCATCCAACCTAGGTCTCTGTCTCTGACTCTACTGTCTGCTCTTTATCTTGTGCACTTGTTTGTGTTCGTTTGTTCATTGCCTACCTGTCTTTGTACCGTTCCTGTCTCTGACTTTATTGCTTACCCTGTGTCTTGAACTTTTGTTTGTATTCGTTTGTTCTCTGCCTTCCTGATTTTGCTTTAGTTTCTGTTTATAGGTCAGCCTGTTTCCCAGTGATAAATGATCCTGATGTCAATGACCTAAGTAGGTTTATGGAAACATTCTGGAGAGTTTTTGAAGAGCCTGGTCGTATGACTTCAACTGCCTCCTCCCTACTGTGTCTTTGTCCAGGCAGTCTCACTGTGGACCAATATGCCATCCAATTTTGAACCTTGGCCTTGTGTGTTGGGCAGGAACAAACGCCTGGTGGTGACGTTTTGGGAGGGCTTGGCAAGTCACATTAAGGACGAATTGGCAGGTCATAAGATTCCATCTTCCCTGGATACCTTGATCTCTCTGGCCACAAGAATTGATCTTTGATTCCAGGAGAAGATCAAAGAGGCGGACCAAGAGAAGAGATCTATCCGTCTGGCTCCCAAATTCCAGAGTCTGCTTTTTACCTCTCAGACTACCCCATCAGCTGTTGGTCCAGAACCCATGCAGGTTGATAAGCTCAAGCTAAGTAAGGATGAGCACTTGCTTAGACTTTCTAATAATCACTGGCCAACAAAAAAAATATTTTGAAATGTTTCCTTTACTTCATGAGTCAAATCTTACTAATTTTGGAGTGAGAAAAACTAATATGACAAAGAAAAATGTTAATTATCTCTAGTTTCTGTGATGTACAATAGGTGGAAGTATGCTATGATTTAACTGATTAAGAGAAAATGATACATTTTACTTACATATGCTAACAACATTGAAAGTGCATTTGAAATTTTTTTTAATGACCGTTACATTCTAAGAGTTCTAAATTGATTGAAGAATTCCTGGCAGGTGGTTCGGTGTGAAGAGAATCATGTGATGGCTTCATGAGATCGTTTTCTTTTGGCTTGCCTCTTGTAAGTGAGTCCCGGAGCATCCCTACACACAGACCAGCAGTAATCTGCAAGCATTGCTTCATTCCAATGGCCCTGACATCTTTTTTCCATTACAGAATTATCCTGGTGGAAACTTTCTCCGTGTTCATCACTGACAGCTTCACAACTTGGAAGGAAAAAGTCTAGGTGGAAGTGGAGAAAATGGATTTTAAGGGACATGTTGCATCCGAGTTGATGGTATTTTTCCAGGCATACTGTCACCAACTGAGTGTAGTTATTGTCTCTTTTGTTGCCTAAGAATCCATGAATAACTCCCTTTAAGGCTTGTCAAGCTTCCATTTCTTTTTCTTACAAAACTTGGTCAAACGCAAGATCCTTTACAAGTTGTCGAATTTGTGGCCCAACAAAAATACCTTCCCTAACCTAACTCAATCTAGGAAATTTGTCTCTTAAATACTTAAATGCCTGTCCTTCCTGGTTCATACCTTTGACAAAATTTTTTATCAAACTCAGCCTTATATGAAGGGGTGGAAGAAGAACATCTTTTGGGTCCACGAGAGGCTCGGCAACAACACTCGGTAGAGTGAAGATTTCTTGCAGGCCAGTCCGCTTGAATGTAATGTGATTTCCTATCCCTACTGTCCCACATACAACAGTATTTAGTGTACCCCAGTTGCATTCCTAAGAGTACAGCGATGACTTTTAGATCGCCACAGATTTTCCATTTGTGTTCAGAATATTTGATTGAGTTGAGGAGGGCTGTCATGTTTGTACAGGTCTTCTTCATGTGAACTGCATGACCAACAGGAATAGAAGGAAGATGGTTGCCGTTGTGAAGTAATACAGCTTTCAAACTAAGCTTGGAGGAGTCTATGAATAGCCTCCATTCAGTTGGATCATGGTTCAAATACAAACATTTCATCAAGCCATTAACATTGCAGCAAACAACCAGATTGTTTTTCTTCTCAAAAAAAGGAAGCAGATCCCTCTGACGTTCTCTGTACTGTGAAACCCTGACATCACGTTGGAGAAGAGTCTATTGCTGTAGTCTTGACCCTAGGAGTTCCGCCTTCTCCTTTGACAAGTCAAGGTCTCAAATGAGATTATTCAATTCCACTTGACTCAGTCTGTGTGGTGTATCATCTTTTACCTCAAAGTCAGTGTTATGGAATGTGGAAGGCTTGTTGAGTTCTTCTTTTTCCACACTGCCCTAGCTTTGTCAGCATAACACCACCTTGGATTAGAGGTCTGAAAGGGTGTTACATTGGGGGTTATCCTGCTATTCTAAGTGCCTTCTTGCAATACACCTATTTATCACCACCTCAGAACTTTCAGGGTGTGCCAGAGGTCTACAATGGTTTTGCTGATGTCTTCAACAAGAAAGAGGAGGAATGTCTGCCACCACATTGTCCTTATGACTGTTCGATTGATCTGGTGCTAGGTTCTTTACCATCTCGAGGCAGGGTATACCCTGCACAACTAAATTCATTTCTGTACAGTCTGAATTCTTCTATGCAACTGTATCTTGCAAAGGAGACACAGGGATCCCTGGGGTTCTCTGTTTTTAGGTGGACGCTGCAAAGCAAGCTACTTGAATCCTCAACGACAAGCTCTGGACTCTCTCTAGAATGGATCCTCTGTAGAAAATAGTAGCAATGAGCTTCCTGAAGATCGTACTTCATACTCTGATTACACCATTTTTGAGGTAAGGGGAAGGTAAAGTTAGGCCGGCTATCCGTCTCTGCTGCCCTCTTGCTGTATCGAGCAGACGTGGAAGTCACTCTACTCCTCCTGTGTGAATAGCTCTTAGCTGGGTACTTTCTATCAGAACTGTGGGAGGTAATCCTCCTCAGTGCTCACAGCCCAGCTGCAGAGTAATAAGCTATTACCCTCATATTTAAGTGAGCTGGGGATCCTCCTCTTTTGCCTGAGTGTTGGTGTGTGTTTTGTCTCAGTCACCCAACATAGGTCTCTGACTTTACTGTCTGCTCTTTGTCTTGTGCTCTTGTTTGTGTGCATTTGTTTTCTGCCTTCCTGTCTTTGTTCCAATCCTGTCTCTGAATTTATTGCGTGCCCTTTGTCTTGAACTCTTGTCTATATTCGTTTGGTGTCTGCCTTCCTGACTTTGCTTTTGTTCCTGTTTATAGGTAAGCCTATTTTCCAGTGCTTTGCACTGGTGCCTCTGACCTCTGTGAGTCAGCGGCCAACCACACAGGGACTACTCCAAGAGGTAGTGGCCTGCTCGGGTTCCCACTGCAAAGTCTAGATCCTTGTACAGGGGATAAAGGGTGAATATTGGGGGACCATCAGGATAAAGCCCTTAGGAGTAGCCCAAAGTCAAACCGGTTGGTTGGCACAGTATATCCGCACTCACTGTCTATAATAGACACAAACACCAAGAGGTAAATCCTAGTGACAAGACAAAAAACCAATATTAGACTCAGAACTAGGCGCTTGACACTAGAAAAGCTAGACAAACACTAGAGTCATATCAGTGACACAGAGTGCTACAGACAAACCACTTTAAGAGTGGCTTCACACAGAGCACTTTTTAAAAACTCACTTGCAGATTTTAATGTGCTTTTTGAGCCAAAGCCAGAAGTGGATTATAAAAGGAATAAGCACTATGAAGGAAGTAGAGGTGGATAGAGGAGGAAGGACTTTTACTTTTCCTTCCTCCTCAATGCACTTCTGCTATACCCCGTATAGCAGTCCAGCAGCAAAGTATGTATAAGAGCAGCACTCCAGGGGTTAAATAAAAGAATAAATCTTTATTGTGCCCACACAACGTTTCAACCCTCCATCCAAGGGTCTTTATCAAGTTCTGTATAGCAGTCCAGGTAGACTTGAAGCTGGAGTCCTCCACAAGAGTAGATGTCAAAGGAGGTTCACTTAGAGGATGGCGTAAACCTTCCCTTGGGGTCAGTCGCTTCCGGGGCGCTGAAATACAATTGTACTCCTGGGTCCTCAAAGTCCCAGACACAACCCAGAAGGGATAGCAGCTTGGGCTTCCACATTATCATGATGAATAATAATCGAGGGTACAAAGAAGAGTTCCTTTTCAAGCTGGCCGTTGTCTTTCGCAGGGGTTGACAGCGGTTCCTCCTCTGATGAAACAAAGGTTGGAGGGGATCTTTCCCTCGAAGGTCTTAGGTCTCCAGCCCTGATGAAAGGTTTCGGGTCACATGTCTCTGAGAGTGGGGAAACAGGATTTGGCTATGGCATCAGCAGCTCCTGCAACTCCGGCTTGTCACCCCAATAGAAGGGGGGCGTGCGGGAGGATAACCGGCTGGCACTCCTATAACAATCCCTGCAGCCATGACGTCTGAGGGAGTGGTTGCTCTGTTCTGCAGAGAGAAGTCCAGTGGTTCGCTGTTGGCAGAGGAAGTCTCCTCCTCAAGCTGGTCCTCATCTGCCAACTGTGGCTCCGTGGTGGGGGCAACCCCGCCTCTACTTTTTCTGCAGCCATGGGTGGAAACTTGTGGAAGGAACTTTTTGCTGATTCTCCAGTAGATGTTCATGAAGATGACTGGGTGCCATGTTGTGAGTCCAAGCTGCTGGTTTCTTGTACAGTTAGAACATGTATGTCAGGTAACACCACAGGGTCCAACAATTCTACAAGTCCTTGTCTCAGGATTTAGTGCATCCTGGCCACATATGAAGAAGATTTTTCAGGAGAATCCAATTAACTCTGCATATCAGACTTCTTTTCAAAGTACAGTCTCGTCCTCCTGGAAAGTGTCATCAGTAGGCGCAGTGGACTGGAACCAGGCAGATTTTTAGACACCCCAGACGCGAGCATGAAAAGTTTTCTCCAGTCCGGAAATTGATGGTGGAGGCATTTTCACTCGGACCAGTGTGAACATGCATAGAAGGGACTTATCTTGTTCATGACACCAAGATAGCTCTGTCCTGCTGCGTCCGAGGAGCGAGTCCTAGCCTAGGAGACAGCAGGGATTGGTGTAGGCCCTGTCACTGTGGCTCTTCTGTCTCCCACCCGGAGGGTAACCAGGGACACGTCTAATGTGCCAAGGGCAGGCTATTGAAATTAGGTTAACCGAGATAGGGATTACCTTTAGTCATCCTTTGTCACGGGTGACGCCACCGTTCCTTCCTCTGCAGTAATCTCTCTCTCTCTCTTTGTGAATGAATAAAGAGAACACACAGGGGAAAGTTTTAAAGGCAAAACTGGGAACAGTCGGTAACGCCATTTATTAAGAACACAACTTGGAATAACTTCAGTACAGTCCACATTAAACATCCACCAGCAGGATAGGTAGTGCAGAAGAACATGTAAGCTGACAGGGAGGAAAACACAGGAGAATAGAGTGGCTTACACAGGCCAAGTTATCTGTGGTTCTCTGGTCCTGGACACTCTCTCACAATCCAGACTTGACAACTTTCTACCACTACACACTCATGGAGCAGTAGAATTGCACTTCACTCTGCACGGTGGGAAACTCGCACGTCTTAAGGGGTGCATTCACACGAACGTATATCGGCTCAGTTTTCACGCCGAGCCGATATACATTGTCCTCATGTGCAGGGGGGGGAGGCTGGAAGAGCCCAGGAGCAGGAACTGAGCTCCCGCCCCCTTTCTGCCTCCTCTCCACCCCTCTGCACTATTTGCAATGGGGAGAGGTGGGATGGGGCGGGGCTAATTCACGGCACTTAGCCCCGCCCCGTTCCGCCTCCTCTCATTGCAAATAGTGCAGAGGGGCGGAGAGGGGATGGGGAGGAGGCAGAGAAGGGGCGGGAGCTTAGTTCCTGCTCCTGGGCTCTTCCAGCCTCCCCCCCCTGCACACGAGGACAAAGTATATCGGCTCTGCATGAAAACCGAGCCGATATACGTTCGTGTGGCTTCACCCTGAGGCTGCACAACTTCTTACTCCCTAATAGCATATCATCGCATTCATTCACTAGTGCACCTTACATCCACAAATATATATAACAGAGTCACATGACCAACAAAAAGATACTTTCCCAGACATACATAGTAACATAGTATGTAAGGCCGAATGAAGACAGTGTCCATCTAGTTCAGCCTATTTAACCTCCTTGTTGATCCAGAGGAAGGCAAAAAACCCCAAGAGGCAGAAGCCAATTAGCCCTATTGGGGGAAAAATTCCTTCCCGACTCCCTAATGGCAGTCAGACTAATCCCTGGATCAACCTGTAGTAGTTCTTACCTGTCTGTATACCCAGATCAACATCCCTCTGGCCACCTAAAATCTATATCCTGTAATAGCCTTCCGCTCTAGAAAGACATCTAGTCCCCTCTTAAACTCCTCTATGGATTTTGCCATCACCACATCCTCAGGCAGAGAGTTCCACAGTCTCACTGCTCTTACTGTAAAGAACCCTTTTCTGTGTTGGCGATGAAACCTGCTTTCTTCTAGAAGTACCGGATGCCCTCTTGTTACCGTCGCAGTCCTGGGAAAAATGGCAAAGAAGTTCAATATTGATAAATGTAAGGTTATGCACATGGGCAGGAGAAACGGATGTCACCAATATACACTAAATGGGGTACTGCTAGGGAAAAGGGATATGGAAAAAGACCTGGGGGTACGAGTGGATTATAGACTAAACTGGAGTAACCAATGCCAGTCAGCTGCTGCAAAAGCAAATAAAGTCTTGGGGTGCAT
Source organism: Eleutherodactylus coqui (assembly GCF_035609145.1). Lineage (NCBI taxonomy): Eukaryota > Metazoa > Chordata > Amphibia > Anura > Eleutherodactylidae > Eleutherodactylus > Eleutherodactylus coqui. Next base: position 265,514,113 of record NC_089841.1, on the reverse strand, counting down.
TAAAAGAGGTATAGGGGCGAGAACATTATTCTACCGCTATATAAGGCACTTGTCAGGCCCTGCATGGAATACTGTGCACAGTTCTGGACTCTGGTGCTCAGGAAAGATGTTACAGTGCTCGAGGGGGAAGCAGAGATGAAAGCAGGCTTCATTACCAAAATAGAAGGGGGTTCTTTACTGTAAGAGCAGTGAGACTGGAATTCTCTGCCTGAGGACGTGGTGATGGCAAAATCCATAGAGGAGTTTAAGAAGGGACTAGATGTCTTTCTAGAGCGCTATGATATTACAGGATATAGACATTAGGTGAGCAGCAGGTTTGTTGATCTCAAATGTTGATCCAGGGATTACTCTGGCTGCCATTATGGAGTCAGGAAGGTTGCTTTCCTCTGGACCAAAAAGGAAGGGGTTGAAACAGGCTGAACTAGATGGACATTGTCTTCATTCAGCCTAACATACTATGTTACTATGTATAGTAGACGACAGTGCAGCTGTTAAAGGGACTGTTACTGAGGCTGCCCCTTGGTGTGGCAAACTCCAAAAAAGAGAGATCAGATGGTGTATCAGAGGGAATGTACTAATGGCCTATTTACACATAACGATAATTGCTCAAAACTCATTAAAACAAATTTGAGCAATAATTGTTTAGTGTAAATACAGAGAAATCGTTCACTATTCGCTCGCGGTTGTTTATCATTGACTTTCAGTCAGAGAAAAAACAATCACTGGGTTGCTGGCTTCTTGGGGCATTTAAACACTCCCGCACATAGAATTTGAAGCGCTGAGCGAGAAGCCAGAAATGTCTTTTAGTCTAAACACTCCGCATGAGCGCTGCCAACCTTAGCGGTGATGTTAGCGCTGTCGCCTGTGTAAAATGGCCATAAGAGTCAAACCAGGACAATGAATACTTCCTCAACAATGGGGCATATGTGGGGTGGGCCTCAATAAATGCTGAATTGAGTGTTTACTCATACTGACTTTCAGGGATTAGCAGGCCAGCTAACAGTGTAGTGAGATATGTAAGGCTTGAACATCTGCTACCGACTGTGATTGGGATCTCTTATTATACTGAATCTAGGAACTTGGAGATAACATCGTTGGCGTTAGTTAGTTAGTTAGTTATCTCGCTTGGACTACTAGGATCCATAGCGCCGATCTAGAATGGCCACGACTGAGAGCATTGTTGGAGACCTTGTTTATTTCTGCAGAAGTCCGTGGAATATGGATAGTGTATTCACAACTCGTTAAAGGGGTTGTCCCGCGAAAGCAACTGGGTCTATACACTTCTGTATGGCCATATTAATGCACTTTGTAATGTACATTGTGCATTAATTATGAGCCATACAGAAGTTATCAGAAGTTATTCACTTACCTGCTCCGTTGCTAGCGTCCTCGTCTCCATGGTGCCGTCTAATTTTCAGCGTCTAATCGCCAGATTAGACGCGCTTGCGCAGTCCGGTCTTCTTCTTTTCTGAATGGGGCCGCTCGTGCCGGAGAGCGGCTCCGTGTAGCTCCGCCCCGTCATGTGCCGATTCCAGCCAATCAGGAGGCTGGAATCGGCAATGGACCGCACAGAAGCCCTGCGGTCCACCGAGGGAGAAGATCCCGGCGGCCATCTTCAACCGGTAAGTAAGAAGTCACCGGAGCGCGGGGATTCAGGTAAGCACTGTGCGGTTTTCTTGTTTAACCCCTGCATCGGGGTTGTCTCGCGCCGAACGGGGGGGGGGTTGAAAAAAAAAAAACCCGTTTCGGCGCGGGACAACCCTTTTAAGTCAAGCTGCATACAGACTGTGAGGATATCCTGTATTGAAGTGTGAACCTAAGCCCGTACGTGTTCCATACTAAACAGCAATGTTGCTCAATATTTCACCTACCATAATTGTGTTTAATTGTAATTAGGATTAAATGCGGTTCGGTAACAGAATATTTGTGCTCATACCCTATTCCTCTGCAGTTGATTAGTTGTAAAAAAAAAAAAAAAAAAGGTTTTTATTTTCGTAACTCCGTTGTCCGCCTCGTATCCTGGAACCTACGTCTTACACCAAACACTCACAACATATGATTGTGGTCAAATGGTAAGTAAAACCAAGCGGTGTCTGTCATGCAAAAACATCTAACTCAAAACTTCACTGCGGCAGAGCCTAGCAAATAAGAAAGTCAGATCCATTTAACAGTTACTAAAAAGTGTCTGGCCCCTAAGGAGTTAACGCTCGGCTCATTGACAGACTGTTACTATTTGTAAATAGCTGCTACTATTTCAGTAGTGAACATGCAGGGGAACAGTTACTATTGTGACATGCGGCCCCTTTAAGCCAGAAGGGCAGCGAGCGGCTGTGCCCCGGCATCCTGCTGCCCGGCATCGCCCCTTTAAGAGTGCAGAGGCTCTCCCTCATCACACCCGCCGCCGCTCTCGTCGGGGGGGACAGGCGATTCCTGGAACAGCTGAACAAAAAAAAAAGAAAAAAAAAAAAAAGCTCCGGCGGTTTCAAGATCCCCCATTAGAAAATGTGCCTGATTTGTGGCCAATGCTTTGGGATGTAAAAAACTGAAGGAGTAGCTATGGAGATAGAGAGAGCATTGCTGGCTGCTTCCTTTGACAGGTGTTGAGTAGGAAAAGTCTCAAACAAGCATGTATGCCAAAGGGAAAGGATCCACCGTCCCTTCTGATAGCCAGGCGAGGGAAAAGTAAGTCCATTCATTGCTTTATATGCTGAGCGCGGTGCCGGCGGGGATCGGAGTGCTAGCCGGTAGTCCTGTCCGTGCTGGGAGGGCTCGGGGCTCGGGATACTCCAGCGGATGAGATCACGGACTTCTGTGAACTTTCCTGTCCGGCTGCACCATGTATTGATCACTGATCGCCGGCTATATGTGGCTCCCAGCACTGTTTGAGGGACCTGGAAACTTTTTCTATTGTGATACATGTGTTTGGATGGATTTGTATGTAGTAATGCCATGCCTTGATTGGTGAGTGATGCCCATGTTGATGTGGGCATTGTAACCAGGCTGGCGGCTCACGTACTGCTCTTGTGTTTGTCTCTACACCATTGCATGAAGTTTCTTGCACTCTTGAAATTCCCTCCTTATTTTTGGCTGGCTCCTGCAGCCGCTCTGGAGGTTCTCCCTGCTGAAGTCTGTCCTACTTCTATGCTTTTCCTTTCTAATGCAATCTGTGCTTTTAAGTAAATTGCACCCCTATGGAAGTTGTTGGCTTCCTCCCTGGTACAGCATGCTCTCCATGCATCCCACCCCCAAACAACACAATACAGAACCCAGCAAGGGATGCCCCCATACAGAGGCAGCTGGAACAATGACCCCTTCCTAATCCTACACTGCTCATTACGCTTCCAAGCATCTTCTTGTACATACATGTATGGGCATTGGTACCCCCATAATCAGCTTTATAATGTACTTTTTTCAGTGGTGTGAGTGATTGTGTTTCTGGGCAGTGAGGCACAGACTGGGCAAGAACTAGTTAACTTGATTGTCATTGTGGCAAGACAAAGCTGACACTCCACCTCTGCCTCCTTCTGGTTTTCTCAAGCTTGGGACAATAATTCCTCTAAGAATATGGATTTAAATATCATTTCTTACAAGAGTGCCGCCAGCTGATTCCCTGCCTTTATGGAGTAGATTTCAGAGATTTGTTTGATCAAGTTGGCAAAGCATCTCTGACTGATTGTGTCTACTTGTATATAGCTACATAGACTTCTATACTATCTGGTGCTCATAGGAATGAATTGTTATATGATGTAGTATTTGCAGAGTTTATTATATAATATCCAGCTTTGATTCAGTTCGGTGTCTGTACTTTCCTAGTATTATGTAATACATGTTTCTACACATTGACATTGTTTGTAGTTACTTTGTTCTGTTATGATTCATCATCTGGATACTTTTGCCATCTCTTATAGTTGTTTACCTGTCTATTCAGTCTTCTGCTGGCTGGGGGCGCTGACCACATCTTTCTATTCCTCACTTAGAGTAGTTTATATAAAGTGTAAAAGTTTTTGGGTATCTGTGTGTCTCTGTGGAACGTTCCAGCGGGCGCTGAGCAGACTTCCCACAGATGGATTTCTATAGCTACTCATCACACATTCTATTGTTTCTTGCCAACTATGTGTACTTTGCTACAACTGCTACCTGGGTATTATGTCCGTAAGGAAGCGTGTCCTATATATCCTGTTCGTGTGAATAGCAGAAGTCCATGGATACCTTCATCTTGATTGGGATTTACACTTGACATTGTCCATTGGTTTTTCATAACATCTAATCGGAGAACAAACGCTTACAACCATAGGAGTTTTCTTAGAACTTTTAGAGTTGGTTATTTGGTCAGGCTTATTTGTGGTGTTGCTCTATTTAAAGGGATTGGCCAGCGTTAGAAAAACATGGCTGCTTTCTTCAAAACACAGTGCCATCCATGTCTGTAGGTTGTGTCAAGTATTGCAGCTTAGCTCCCATTCAATTCAATTCAATTGAACTGGAATGGAATACCACACACATCCCTATGGGCAAAGGTGATTTGCAGAAAGCAGCTATGCTTTTCTGACTCTGGACAACCCCTTTAACCATGTTGATATTAAGAGCAGCAGTAGTAGAGTGTCACAATTGATAGTCAGATAGTGTGTACTATTCCTCCATTGTCCATCAGTGAAACCGGTGTAAACCGCAGAATTATTGATGTATGATGCCAATGCAATATAGCTGAAAAGTATATAAATGGCTTGATTATTCAATATGCTGAAAAGTAATCAAAAATCCCACAGATCTCAAGGAATGTCATATCTAATGTTTTACTGTACAGAGATGTATACGTATGCCTAACAAATGACTCTCTGCTTACAATAATGTAGTATGTGAGCCTGCGCTTTATGCCAAGTGCAAATGATAAAATGCCTCTGCAGTGCCACCTATTGGAAGCTGGCTCTGTGGTAGTTTGTGTCACAGTAGTATTATATATACTATGTCCCATTTGCATACCAAAGTTCCAAGTGGAGTATTGGATGACCCATAAGTATCCCCATGCTTACTTAGCACCCTGCAAAAGGAGAAACAGTAGTCAGTACCCCTCCAGACCAGCATTAAAGGGATTTTCCAAGTTACTGATTTTATATAGTTTTGGCTCCCCCATGCCCAAAACTATATAAAATTAATATACTCACCATAGTAGCGGATGTTCGCTTCAGCGGTCCAGCACCTTGGCATCTGACAGATGTCACCCAGCTAGCACGCCTGGTGATGTCCTGTAGACCAATCATGTGGGGTTCTAATGTAGAAGCTCCAAAGCAGGTTTATGGGACCTCACTAATGATGTCCCTGCCGGCCTGCTATAGGATAAAGTGGTCACGTGTAAATAACTCACGTGACTCCCCTGCAGCCAATGGAATCAGAGATCACAGCAGCAGCCAGCATGCTGCAAGAGGTGAGTATTATGGGTTGTTTTTTCCTAGCTAAGGGCTCCGCCCCCACTGCCACGAGGTACATAAATGTGTGGTGTATGTATATATGTGTGTATGTGTAATATATATATATATATACAGTGCTGCTTTTGGCATTCTGGTATTCTACTCTGAGCACACGAGACAACATGCAAACTACGTGTAACTAAAAGCTGGTAGGCAAAAGTTTCCTAGTAGTTGTTATAAATTGGTTGTCATTAGTCATCCCCCAATGGTGGCTAATGAACACTGTTCTTTGGGTTGCTGCATAATATGCTGCTTGAATAAGAGGAGTAGCCAAGTTATTTTAAAGCTATAGGCTTCACTAGCTATAACAACATTATTTCAAACACCATGCACGGCCCGCTGGAAGTCTTCAATAAATGCTCTTCTTCTATATATGAGTCAGGCTGCGTCCGCATGGGCTACAAAATCTCGCTACAATATGAAGCTCCTGATTTCCAATGGGTTTTTTCATGTTTTGTAGGCCGTGCGGATGCAGCCTAACATCTATGCAACCATAAAATTTATAAAACTCATCCAATCCCCAATATTAGACACCAAAAAATCGGACAGCACACGGACACAACCGCACATGCTGCCTGATTTTTCTGAATCTATTGACAATGCGCAGGCTATTTTCATTTGTGAAAACTGACCAGAATGGGCATGTTGCGCATATGTGAGTAGCCTCTTTGGCTATTACACGGACATGAAAAAGGTCCCCATGAAAAAGCCCTTAATAATCACCAATAGTGCAGAAAAATCTACAAAAGTGATTTTGCAGAATTCCGTAGTCCCATACAATACGATTCCACATAGAGTCATTGCCAGAAAGAAAGCAGTGCTTGCACACCTCTGTGACGTTTCGGAAGACCTTCCCCTTTTCTCAAGCGCATTCGAAGCGAGACAATAAAATATTGCTTTATCTTGTAAGCACTGCTGCCCAGTGAGCTGATACTCTAACAGAAGTCAATGCAGGTTGCACTGCAACTCGCAAGTAGCTGCATCTGCGACCCGCAGATTGCAAAAAATCCAATTTTGCTGGACTTTTTACGATTTGTGGGTCATGATTATGACTACCTGTTAGTCACAACATGACCTGCATTGACTACAATTATATCAGGAGATCACGGGGCTACACTGTGATCTTTGAATGCATGACCCCTGTCATGGCCAAAGTCTCTTTGCAACCCTATCCTTCAAAGCAGATTTAGTCCACCTCTTCTAGGATGTTAAAGTGCGGCATAAATCTATTGGTGGCATAATGGCAAAGGCAAAAGTTTTTCTCCAGAAAATGCCACCCTTCTTGTTATACTCTAGTAACTCTCCCAAAGTTCTCCTGAGTGCCAGACCAATCCTTTGCCAGATTTCCAGTTTGCATAACCACTTTTTTTCTAGGCCTCCTATGTGCCAGATCACTCCATGCCCAGATCTCCTGTGTGCCAAACCAGTCTTTCCCAAAATATTTGTATGCTCAGCCACTTTTCTCCAGCTGTCCTGTGCTGCAGGTCACCTCATGCCTAGACCTCGTGTACCAGATCACCCCATGCCCAGCTCTCTTGTATACAAGATTACCCCTTCCCAAGCTTTCCTGTGTGTCGGACCACGCTTTCAGCTATTAGTTGTGCCAGGCAACTACTGTACCAGTTCTTCCGGACCACGCTTTCAGCTCTTAGTTGTGCCAGGCAACTACTGCACCAGTTCTTCCGGACCACGCTTTCAGCTCTTAGTTGTGCCAGGCAACTACTGCACCAGTTCTTCCGGACCACGCTTTCAGCTCTTAGTTGTGCCAGGCAACTACTGCACCAGTTCTTCCGGACCACGCTTTCAGCTCTTAGCTGTGCCAGGCAACTACTGCACCAGTTCTTCCGGACCACGCTTTCAGCTCTTAGTTGTGCCAGGCAACTACTGCACCAGTTCTTCTGTGTTCCGTACCCTGTCAAAGTGCTGCTCTACCTCAAATGTGTTTTCTCTCTTTCACATCTGCATTCAGATTTTCTGGCGTTTTGGCTTTGTAATAGGAGCTAAAAAAGTTAAAAAAAACCCTGAAGCACTGGTTTTGTGACATGCCGTACCTGAACAGTGGCAGACAGACCCCATTGAGCGCTATAGGGTCCATTGGTTTTTCGGCATGTTGCCTAGCTTCTTCCTGGAGGAAATAGTGCCCAATGCTGCACTCTTATGTCTGAGATTTTATGCTAGATTTGCACAGCTCTGGGGTCTTGCTGTCAAACTGTTAGACTACACAAGTTCATCGTTAGAACCATCTTACTATGGGTGAACATCATGCCAACGTCAGTGTGGACCTCCTCTTGGCTCATGGGCTACAGTCAGCAGCATAGCGGTGGACTTGCCCCAGCTCAGTATCACACTCGCTAGGTGTTTATGACAACAGAGATTTATTTTTGTCTCCATTAAAGGGGTTGTCCCGCGCCGAAACGGGTTTTTTTTTTCAATAGCCCCCCCGTTCGGCGCGAGACAAACTCGATGCAGGCATAAAAAAAACAAACCGTCCAGTACTTGCCCGAATCCCCACGCTCCGGCGACTTCTGACTTACCTTGTGAAGATGGCCGCCGGGATCTTCACCCTCGGTGGACCGCAGGTCTTCTGTGCGGTCCATTGCCGATTCCAGCCTCCTGATTGGCTGGAATCGGTACACGTGACGGGGCGGAGCTACGAGGAGCCGCTCTCCGGCACGAGCGGCCCCATTCAGAAGGGAGAAGACCGGACTGCGCAAGCGCGTCTAATCGGGCGATTAGACGCTGAAGATTAGACGGCACCATGGAGACGGGGACGCTAGCAACGGAGCAGGTAAGTGAAAAACTTCTGTATGGCTCATAATTAATGCACGATGTATATTACAAAGTGCATTAATATGGCCATACAGAAGTGTATAACCCCACTTGCTTTCGCGGGACAACCCCTTTAATTTGTTTTTCTTCTAATACTTTCTTTTTAATAAAAATGTCACATTTCAGAAAACTCTGTAGCAGCGCATTACAAAGATGTTTCCTGAACACGTAATTTAAATTCATGACTATATTGTTAGGATATGAAACTAATCCGTTTTGCTGAAGAGGAAAGAGTTTAACTTCTCTGGATGTTCAGCCTTCGATGTTGGCCTTCTTGACCAGTTAGTTAACATCCTTCTAAACTGACCTTAAAGAAAGAGAAAGTTGTCAGACGTAATCTGGTTAAGTAATGGCCGTCTCCAGTGGAATCTTCTTCAGGATTAGTTCAGTTCCCTCCTCTAATGATGGATTGTATAGTGTGAAAGCTCCTTAATCACTGTTTTGCATACAGGGAATGTCATATGGAAGTTGGATGAAACTTAAAAGTAAATGCTTTCGCACAACTAATATTTCCTAAGGTATCATTTCTGGTGGGTGGGAGGAATTGTGCATGGCATGTTGTAGAAGGAGCAATGTATCAATTAAATGTGAGTGGTAACAATTGGACTTTACAATGCTAGTGACAAAGGGATTTCTGTAGCAGTATTAGATTCAATAGTCCTCAAACTTTCATGTATACTGAAACAAACCTGTGCCGATTTCATTGGGGTCCTAAAGAATGAAAACCCTTAGGACCAAAGTGATCACCGTGCAGAAGACTAGTCCGTCCCAGTAGTCCTAAATGCTGAGTGCTGTATACTACGGCCAAGTGGCCTTTCTTTCTCCTGCCACATAGTGTTCTGGGTAATGGCAAGTGGAGGATATAGCTTTACTTTGTATAGGACCCCATTTCATATAATATCAGCCTTTAATAGGGTCCATGTTTATAACGGTTCCTATTTCCAGGATGCTAAACATGTCAGTCGGCGCCTAAGGCCAATCTCAAACATGCATTCAGTTAAACACCGCTAGAACTGCGTCATTTTACCATGATTTCGAGCAGCATTTTTGAACACCTTTTACAGTGTTTCCTAACACACCCCATCATTTTGAGGGAGTGCGTTAAAAAATGCGAAGACGCTGAAAAATAGGACAGCGCTCGAAAATCGGGGCATTACAATTGCCCTGTTTGAGCGCAGGTTTGAGAAGCCCCATTAAACTCAATGGGAGTGTTGTACTGCGGTTAGAGCGGCGCTCGGGACGCTTCGCTAATCGCGGTAAAAGGCTGTGTGTGTGACAGGGGCCTTAACCCCTTAACGACCGGGCCATAGTGTTTTTACGTCCTCCCGAAGTGGGCTTTATTCTCTGAGGACGTAAAAACATGTGTCCTGCAGAGAATAAAGCCCCTCGGGCTGTGGACGTGACAGCTCCATGCTGTTGATGTCCGCAGGTAGCTGATAGCATGGAGCTGTCATCCCGGGCTGTTCGGACCCCCCCCCCCCCCCCCCCGGCATTGCGATCGGCGCTATGCAATGGATAGCGCCGATCGCAAAAAAGTAAATAAAAGTGCCCAAAAAGTTAAAGATTCAGCTGCTCCGATGGATCGGATCCATCGGAGCAGCTGAAATTACTCACCGAGGTCCGCCGCACGACTCCCCGCCGTCCCGATGCTCCGGGCGCCGTAGCCGTCCTTCTGCGCATGTGCGCCAGGCGGCATTACGTCAGCCGCATGCGCAGAAGGCCCTGCGGCGCGGGAAATGTAAAATCTCCTGGCTCCCGGCTCCTGTAGGTAGCCGGGAGGCAGGAGATGTCAGCAGGGACCGCGGTGAGCGATCCCCGGTACCGCGATCGCCGTTATACAATGGATAATGGCGATCGCGGAAAAGTGCAAAAAAGTGTAAAAAACGAAAAGTTTCACCTCCCCTCATGGATCGGATCCATGAGGGGAGGTGAAAATACTCACCTCAGGTCCGCCGATGTCCTCCAGCCAGTGTCGGGACCCCCTGCTGGCTTCTGCGATGTGCCGATGTGGCGGCGAGCCCGGCAAATTCAAAATCTCCCTGCACCCAGCTCTCACAGTTAGCCGAGTGCAGGGAGATATGACTGGGGACCGCTGTATGCAGTTTCCAGTCATATGATCACCGTTATCCATCGGCTGATCATATAAAGTTAAAAAGTAAAAAAAAAAAAAAAAGTTAAACGTTTAAAAAGTTAAAGTTTCATCTCCCTTATGGATCGTATCCATAAGGGGAGATGAAATTCCGTACCCAAGGTCCCGGATTTGTTCCCTGGTGGGATGTTGATCCGTGGACCATACCCCAGCTTCTGCGCATGCGCCCATCAGCATGATGGCGGACGCATGAGCAAAAGTGAAAGATTGCCCAAGAAATGTAAAATCTCCCTGCTGCTGGCTACCAAAGGTAGGCAAGAGCCTGGAGATGTCACGGGGAGCCACGGTATGCGGTTACTGGTCATGTGATCGCCGTTACCCAATGCATAATGGCGATCACGTAAAAGTTCTTTAAAAAGTGGCAGTTTCATCTTCCCTCACCGATGCGATCGGTGAGAGGAGATGAAACATCTTCTCGGAGGCTTCCGCATTTGAATCCAGATGCGATTATCCTCCATGGATCCTGCCAGCTCCTGGGTATGGGCCCGCCTGCAAAATGCCGGACACATTCGCAGGAGCCGGGGAGCCCAGGAAATTTTAAATCTCCTTGCTCCCAGCGACCAACGGTCGCTGAGTGCTTGGAGCAGTGACCGGTGGCCTCGTTGAACGGTCCCCGGTCACATGATAAAGTAGCGATCTAACATTAGGCCGGTCACACATGACCGGAGAGGAATTACGGGTTCTGCATGCGCTTGATCAGCGGTAATCCACGGATCAATCGCATGCATTGGATTACACAATTCCCCCCAATTAGCGGGTCGGAATTGCGTAATCCACTTGCAGAAACAGAACACGGCATGCTATATTTTACCGCGGATATCCGCGACCTAGAGCCCATTGTGCTCTATGACCGCGGATATACCCGCAGCCCATATGCAAACACATTGTGTACGGGCTGCGGGTACCCGAGTCATCTCTAAGCGACGGCACAGGAAATATAAACAACCGCCTGTGTGAGTAGGCAGTTATGTGCAGTACATTACGCGGCCGTACGCAGGGTCACAGCCAGGCTCACAGCTGGAATCCGCTGTGCGCCTCCGCAAGCAGATTCCGCCTACGGCTGCGTGAGCCCGGTGTTATTCAGACCGCTACCTGTAATACGTAATTTACAAGAAGCCCCGGGAACGTTCGCCTTCCTGCAGTTCCAGGAGCAGCTTGTTGTGCGCCTTGTCTGTGAGACCGCCGCACCGCAGCAAAATTACAAAGCCTCACAGAGCGCCACTTTCTACACCCCATACCCGCTGCTGAGGTTACGAAATACCCCCCAAAATACATGAGAGGAGGGGGGGATACCCGGTTTTCTTGCCCCATGTGCCCAACCCAACCAGCCTCCGTAATTACCCCTGTCTTCGGACATAAAACGCAGTTTATATTATTACCTTTATCTAATATTTAGGGAATGCCAAAAAAATGGGGATGGCGGCGGCGGGGGGGGGGGGGGGGATTATTTTTAGGATGTCAATTTTTTTTCTGTATAAGTGGGCAATGGGGCCTGGAAATTATTCAGTTCTGCCCAGAAATCCAGCGGGCATTCCCTCCATTATAGGCCTAGCCATGTGTCCTGTAAGTAGATTAGGGCCACAATGGGTATGTTTCTGAACACGGGACAAACGTGGGGATCCACTTTGGGGTGAACGTCTTCATTCCTATGTACACTGTACAAAAAAAACAGTTTTTAAATTGACAAAATTGCCAAACAAATGAAAATCGTAATTTTTTCCTTTTGCTTTGCTTAGATTCATTCAAATACTTTGGGGTCAAAATACACAGTACACCCCTAGATGAATTTGTTAAGGGGTCTAGTTTTCAAAATGGGGTCATTTGTGGGGGTTCTCTATCGTTTTGGCCGCTCAATGGCTCTACAAGTGGGCAATGGGGACGAATTTATTCCGTTGTACCCTGAAATCCAATGGGTGCTCCTTACATTATAGGCCTAGCCATGTGTCCTTTAAGTAGATTAGGGCCACAATGGGTATGGTTCTGAACACGGGACAAACAGAGGTATCCATTTTGGGGTGAACGTCTTCATTCCCATGTACACTGTCCAAAAAAAACAGTTTTTAAATTGACACAATTGCCAAAAAAATGAAAATCATAATTTTTTCCTTCGGCTTGGCTTAGATTCATTCAAAAACTGTGAAGCCAAAAAAGTCATCATACCCCTAGATAAATTCGTTAGGGGGCTTACTTTTCAAAATGGGGTCACTTGTGGGGTTTCTCCATCGTTTTGGTCACTCAATGGCTCTACAAGTGGGCAATGGGGACTAAATCTCCTTCAAGCAAAATTTCTGTTCCGAAACCCACCGGTTGCTCCTTTCATTTTGGGCCCCATTGTGCATACAGACGTAATACTAGGGCCACAATGGGTAAGTTTCTGAGCACGGGAGAAACAGGGGTATCCATTTGGGGTGCAAGTCTTCATTCATATATGTGCTGTACAAAAAAACTGCTTTTAAAATGACAGAATTACCAAAAAAATGAAAATCGTAATTTTTTTTCGTTCGGCTTGGCTTAGATTCATTCAAAAACTGTGAAGTCAAAAAAGTCATCGTACCCCTAGATAAATTCGTTAAGGGGTCTACTTTTCAAAATGGGGTCACTTGTCAGCGTTCTCCATCGTTTTAGTCACTCAATGGCTCTACAAGTGTCCAATAGGTCCTAAATCTCCTTCAAGCAAAATTTCTGTTCCGAAAGCCACCGGTTTCTCCTTTCATTTTGGGCCCTATTGTGCATCCAGACGTAAGATTAGGGCCACAATGGGTATGTTTCTGAGCACGGGACAAACAGGGGTATCTATTCTGGGGTGCAAATCCTAATTTTTCATGTGTACTATAGAAAAAAGTCCTGTCTTTAAAATGACATATTTGCAAAAATATGAAATTTTAGTTTTTCTCTTCTAAATTGCATTGACTCCTGAAAAAAAACTGTGGGGTTAAAATACTCATGACACCCCTCAGTGAATATGTTAAGGGGTCTAGTTTTTAAAATGGGGTCACTTGTGGGGGTATCTATCATTTTAACTCCTATGAGCCTTTCCAATCTTGGCTTGGTGTAGGAAAACAAAGTGTTCCTCAAAATGCTGAAAAGTAATGTTACATTTGTACGTCTCCTAAATGGTTAAAAAAAAAAACTAAAGTTTTTCCAATGTGTGCCCAAAATAAAGTAAACGGATGGAAATATAAATCTTAGCAAAAATTTCTATATTATGTTTGCACATATTTGAGATATTGCAGTTGGAAATGTGAAAAAATGACAATTTTTTTTTCAAAATTTTTCCAATTTTGGCGCTTTTAATAAATAAACACAAATTCTATCGGTCTTTTTTTTCCCACCTAAATGAAGTACAACATGTGGCGAAAAAACAATGTCAGAATCGCTTGGATATGCAAAACCTTTCTGGTGTTTTTCCATGCTAAAGTGACACGTGTCAGATTTGCTAAATTTGGCCTGGTCATTAAGGCGCAAACAGGCTTGGTCACTAAGGGGTTAAGACTCGTGTTTTTGTATTTTTATTTTATCTTGAATTATTACTGCATTTAGCCTTTTTTATTTAGTTTTTCTCTTGGGGCTCAGGATGGCATTATTCACGTGCTCTCATCACTCCTTTATATACATGTAGTAGTAATAATAATCTACATGTGTCTATTAGACTATTAACAGAATGAAAAAATAAGCAGATTTGCTGAAACGCAGATTCAGACGGACGCAGATGGGACCCTTTTCTCCCAGTCACCTCCATCTTTAGCGATGAGCAGTGAGCAACCAGCTTGACTTCATCACTTAAAATAAATTTTCGGGGAAAGGTGTTGGGGCCGGGTCCGACTGATCATAATGGACACGTTCGCTTGGCAATGCTGAAGGACCTGAAGCTAGAAGTCCATTTAGCTCCAAGGCAAGAGCTATACCAGGCAGGGGAGTTTTCTGTTTTCATCTACTTTTTATATTGAGTTCGTTTGTCTACAGAAAATATAGTTATAGATTTTTTTTTTTCAGCGTTTTTATGTTAAAAATAGGTTTACATTGGAAATGCTGAGAAAATGCCACTTTTGGCCTTGTATTGCTCAGGTTCCTAAAAGACCTGCCTAGTTATGGCACAATCAAACTACTAACAACCACTTGTCCATGAGTATGTGTGTGGGTGCTTCTAATGCTCCGCCCCTGATCACATAATGGTGACGTCATCGCAGGTCCTACAACATGTATAAAACACAGAGCCTGACCGACAGAACAAGAACAAAGTTAGGGCTCTTGGAAGGTGAGGACAAAAATAACAAAATGAGAATTCAACTAAGCCGTTATCTCAGACACAATTTAGTAATCCTGAAAGCGGGCACCTACCTACCGCCACCACAGAAATCCACCGGGCTGAAGGACCTGCGGTGACATTACTGCTGTGGGAGGAGCCATTCTGGAGTTTGGTAGAAGGTACTGTATACTGGATAAGCACCAACCCAAAGAGTCACCTACAGAGCCGAACAACAGCTACCAGGACCTGTGATGATGTCACTGTCCTGTGATCACCTGTGTGGGTGGAGTCAGGGATCACATGACCAGAGGTTGATCACTGTATCCAGGAGTCTGCTGTGCTGGTTGTCATCCCTGCTGGATGAGCTGAAGGGATCAGGATATAGCAGAGCTGTGTGTGTGTGTGTGTGATGTCTGAAAATCAGGATAGATGTAGTATAGCTGTGTGTGTGTAATGTGTGGGGATCAGAATAGATGTAGTATAGCTGTGTGTGTAGTGTGTGGGGATCAGAATAGATGTAGTAGATCTGTGTGTGTATGATGTCTGGGCATCAGGATGGATGTAGCAGAGCTGTGTGTGATGTCTGGGCCTCAGGATGGATGTAGCAGAGCTGTGTGTGTGATGTGTGGGAATCGGGATGGATGTAGTAGAGCTGTATGTGTGATGCGTGGGAATCGGGATGGATGTAGTACAGCTGTGTGTGTAATGTCTGGAAATCAGGATGGATGTAGCAGAGCTGTGTGTGTAATGTCTGGAAATCAGGATGGATGTAGCAGAGCTGTGTGTGTGTAATGTCTGCGAATCAGGATGGACGTAGGATGTACTATGTTGCGCAGTTGTGTGGCGCATTGCTCCACCAGAAACACGTACTATAATTTCCTAATAATTACTACTATATTAGTGAGGAGGGGAATGTATCTAGGTAGGTTTATTATTCAGCAGATCTCTGTTACATAACTTGTTACCCAGCTCGCTCGGGACCCTGAATGGTAAATTTACTTGGCTATCGCACAATTTGGGAGCAAAAAGGGGTAATTATTTAGGTAGACTGAAGTTATGATCACACTTTGCAGAGTAAATTCAATTCATTGTAACATTAATTCCGTGGTGAAAATCCGCAACATTTCCGCAACAAACAGAGCTTGTCGTTGATCTGACAGTCCTCAGCGTGACTAAATTCTGCAGTGGTTTTTCCTATGTGAGTCTCACTTACCTTGTACTGTATGTTGCTGCAGAAGTTTGACTCTCATTCTGCAGCTGAAATTCCACAGCAAGTTTACTCTGTGTGCAATCACCCTTAACCCCTTGAGTGGCGGGTTTCCTACCACCCTGTCGTGCCCACCAGGGAAGGTTTTTTAAAATGGTCTAATCATTGAATTTCAACTAATTTTGCAGTTGCGTCTCAAGAGCCATAACTTTTTCATTTTTCCATTGACATGGCCATATAAGGGCTTGTTTTTTGCGGGACAAGTTGTGATTTTTTAAACAGGGGGGAGGAAAAAAAGAAATGGGGAAAAAAGAAAAAAAGGGGCCATGTCATTAAGGGGTTAAATAATGCATTAACTTCCTTCTCTGGGTCATTACGACGCATGGATACCACATGTGTGATTGTATTTTTGATTTTTTTTTACAAAGTAAAGGGAGACAAGTGTTTTTATTTTATTTATTTTTTTTATTTTTTATAATTTTTTAACTTTTTTTTTTAAATTTTTTTTTTTGTCCCTTTAGGGGACTTCCACAGGGACCCATCAGGACCCCTGATCACATTCCGGGGGTCCGATGGTGACAGCCCTTTACATGCTGCAGTGACAGCCCTTTTACATGCTGCAGTCACATAGACTGCAGCATGTAAGGGGTTAACACAGCAGAGATCAGAGGTTTTCTCTGATCTCTGCTGTAAGAGCTAGTACCTAGCTGTCCTCTGACAGCTAACAACCAGCTCTCCCTGCCACAGAGACCATCGGCTTGCTTCTGACAAGCCGATGGTCTCTATGGCAACCTGTAAACAAAGCAGGAGATTGCCGGCATATCGGCAATATCTTCTGCTGGTTTTTCAAAGCCCTTGCTTTGTTCTCTGTGGGTCTGTGCAGGCAGAGCACACTGTCACAGCTTGTGGCATTGTGCTCTGCAGCTCCCATAGTGATACATAGCCCGGAAATCTTCCGGGCTATGTTGCTATGAGCAGTGGAGCTCGTCCCGGAACATTTCCGGGCGTGCCACTCAAGGGGTTAAAGGGGTCGTCCAAGTTATTGGTGGCAGTGGGAGGATACATGGTACAGAAGTAAAAACCTGCAATACCTCCCACTGCTGTGACGCTCCCCCACCGCACTTTCCTATTCTGCTGGTCTTCTGTTTACAAGCGCTGCAGCCGTGACATGGGTTGTCTACACCCGTGACCGCTGCAGCCAATAGAAGCCCTGACACGGACATCAGTGATCATGGCCCCGAAACCTTCTGGGGGCTTTTGAATTAGAGCCCCATGTGACTGTGGCCGGGGGACGTCACCCGTCAGATGCTGCTTTTGAGTATATTTATTTTATATAGTTTTGGGCATGGAAGAGGGGGGGGGGGAGGGGTGACCCTATATAAAATAAATAACTCCAAAAAACACTGTAATCTTCAACGGTCTCTATAACAGCTCTGCATTTTTGTTACCCAACTTTCCCAGGAAAGGAAAGTATACTTTACTTTAGTTTTAAAATTTTAATACTAGATAGAAGGGGAGCAAGAAAAAGGAGATCGTCTGCTTCATTTGTGCTTTTTTTCCTTGGTTTGGATTTCATGTTTAATAGTCCTTTGAGTGGTAGATAAGTTACTACTCAACTTTAAGGTGATTTTCCAGGACTTGACTATCTTTAGGATAGACCATCAATATCAGATGTGTTTGGGTCCAACCGCCAGCAGCCTCATATCAGCTTACCAGGCACAGCTTCAAACAGAAGCGACTATGTCTGGTGTTACAGCTCACTATATAGCTTGGGATGCAGAGAAGGAGCCTGAGCCGCAGTACCAAACACTGCCACTAGGAAATGTACAAAACTGTGCCTGGTAGACAATGAAGTGTATGTAGCACCCAATCAGATGGTTGGTCAGTCCTCTACCCATCTCATACTGATGGCCTGTTTTTAGGATAGGCCATCAATACTTTAGTCTTGGAGAACCCTTTTAAGGCCAGTTTGGCATGAAAATATTGTAAGACGTCTGTAATACGGATTTTGTACAGATCATATTGCAGCTGTATGTCATCAATATTGACATCAGTATTTGAACTGTATTTGCCGCCATTTGTTTTATTTTCTGGGTATCTTTATTTGCCCAATAGAAAAAATAAGTCAGATGTATTATGGTCTGCAAAACATGGAGCAAAAATGGGCTAAGACTGCGCTCCTCTGAAAGCGGCCTGAAGCCTATGAGATGATCACATGAGAGGTCTTCGCTTCTCAGTGCGAAGAAACACACCTTGCTGGGAAATCCTCCCCAGCAGAATATAGGATTGTCCGTGAAGGATCCAGAGCTGGTGATTAATACGGAAGATTCCAGATGACGAATGTTGGTATTTAACCCTTTCCAATTTACTGTCTGACCTCTGAAGACATTATGATTTAAGCCGTACATCTCTGATGTTGGAAGACGTCCGTCGGGGTTCTCTTACTGTATATTGCCAGCCTCTCTGCTGTCAGAGCCTATCCAACGTGTCACCTCATGCAGTACTGGCTTTAGCCAGCAGATAGCGCCGTTGTATAACGACAGAAAGAGTAAGCCCCCTAGGAAAACCAGGATACAAATTGGATTTGAAAGGGTTAAAGGGGCTTTCCAAGCAAATGTTATTGATGATTTTCCTCAGGAGAGGTCATCAATAGTTGATTGGCTGGGGTCTGTAGCACGGGACCCCCAACTGCTCAGGAGCCGCACAGCATAGAGAGCAGGAGCAGATAGTTCCATCTCTCATGTACATTTGCAATTGCCACGGCAGGAGGTCGGCGTGATCCACTTCCAATCCGTACCTTGTGCGTTTTGCTGGAGACGGCAGGCGCCCGAGCAGCTGATCTGACGGGGTCCTTAGTGACGGACCGCAGCTGATCAACTATTGATGACCTATCCTGAAGATAAATCATCAATCGAATTAGTCTGGTAAACCCCTTTAAGACATCAGGATAAAACAAAAGCCATTGTATGGCTCGAAGGAACTCAAGTGTTTCCTCGGTTGTGGATAAAAGCTTTCTCCGGAAACTAAATGTATTCTTTTCATGTTCTATAAAACAAAGGTTTTCATAACTGCGTAAGAATAATCTGCTAAATACAGGTAAGTAATAGGGGGAAGGGATTAAAACTTGTCCTCATGGGACCCCAAGCAGGACCAGATCTTGTCATGTGACAATGACAAGACATTTACCTCATTTGCATATGAATGTATTTCATTTGCATATGAATTGTATTGGCTTGCTTGTGTATTACTCCCAATTCAACTCCAGCCATTGAGTTCCAGGGGGAGCCGCCTCACGCCATGTGTGTGTGAAGAAGCCTTTCATTCTGTTTGCCATGAGGCTTTGGGAATCCACACCAGAAGGTCAGCTTTGTGAGATGACTGTTATGGCCTTTATGACAAATAGTAGCCTGAGAGGGTCCGCAGAACCCCTCCATAGCAGGGATTACACTGCTTCACAATCACTGAAATGCACAAATACCCATCGTGGGATGTTTAATCCAGTTATGTAAGGCTCTTATGTACTCATAATACGAAGGATCTGTCAATACAGTTGCAAGATAAAGTAAGTGAACCCTTTGGAATTGCCTAGATTTCTGCCTTGACTACTAATAAAATGTAGCCTGATCATTCTTCAAGTCCCAATTGTAGAACAGATCACTGTGAGAGGCCATAGGTACTGCTACAAGGACCGGTTAGACACCCCACAGCAGCATGCAGGAAATCCAGAATGCCAAATAAGGGGTGAACATGAGACTAAAATACTGACCTACCATATATATGAGGAGGGGGCTGCTTGGTATTATACTTGCAGATAGATACAGCTTCTGTAGGATGGCAGTCACACAGGAACGTGTAGTGCACCATGCAGACTTACAGCGTATGCGATCTAGTAGATCTGGTGGGTTGCCCTGCTCCATATAAGCATGCCAGCCAAAATACTGACACCCAGGATCCCCCAACTTGTCAAAGCCAGATGCAGACTCCAGCAGCGTCAGCAGGACTGTGTGGTCAAAGACCAATGTTCTGCTGCTGCCAGGAGCGGGGGCTGTAAATTGCAGGGGCCACAATGGAAAGTGCTATTACCGTACTAGTTGTGGGCCATAGTGGGTGCCAAGGAGGGGGGGGGGGGCTGTTACTAGTGTGGGCCACTCCTACAAATGGGAGCCACAGAAAGGGGCACTATTACAAAAGAAGGCATTGTTACTAAACGGATGGCTAAAGAGAGGGGCTAAATCACTATGTGCGACCACAGAAAAGGGTACTATTAGTCTTTGGGGGCACAGTGAGGGGCAGCATGTCAAGTGAAGGGTCACAGAAGGCAAGACTTTTACTAATAGAACTATTACTAGTGGGGGCCATAGAGGGGAGCATTATCAAAAATTGTGACCACAGAGGGGGGCACTTTCACTTGAGGGGAATAAAGAGGGGGCATTGATAATTTGTGGGGCTAGTGATGAAAGTATTGTTTTCGCGGCCACAAAAGGGGGCACTAATGGGCCACAGAGTGGGGTATTGTTACTCTGTGGGGCCACAAAAGAGGTTCTATTACTGTTTGGGGTTGCAGAGAGGGTACTACTATTGTGGTGGGTAATAAGCAAGGCACTATTAGTATGTGGGGCCACAGAGGCGGCTTTATTATTTGTGGGGGTACCAAAAAGAGGTGGCACTATTACTTTGTAGGGGCACTGAAAGAAGTGTTAGAGGCAGGATGGGCAGAGTGTTTAGAAACAATTGGTGGCTTTAAAGCAGTTTTCATGGTGGTCTGGGCCCAGATAGGAAAAACAAAAACTGCTCTGTATTCACTATTGCTGTGTAGAATTGGTGTCCCACTATTATATGGTAGCTGCATTATTTGGAGGATTACTAGAGCTGAGTCGCTGTAACTGACCTGTCATGTTATAGAAGTTGTCTTGGGGGGGGGGGGGGCATAGTCTTTGCTCCCTTTTGTCCGCCTTCGCTTCCTACCTATAAATATTGACAACACCTATTGTAATCTAGTTTTCTTGCTTGTCGGAGGTGATTGGAACAAGGAAT
The DNA here is from genome assembly GCF_035609145.1 of Eleutherodactylus coqui. Taxonomy (NCBI): domain Eukaryota; kingdom Metazoa; phylum Chordata; class Amphibia; order Anura; family Eleutherodactylidae; genus Eleutherodactylus; species Eleutherodactylus coqui. Next base: position 265,493,186 of record NC_089841.1, on the reverse strand, counting down.
GGCCGAATATAAGTCCCATGTAACCTGTCAGAGCAGAAAAGGTTCTAAATAATTTGTCAAGCCGCTCAGAACCTTAAGGTTTAACTTTTATTAATTTGAATTAAAAATCCTGAGCAGATATTCTAATATCCGTAATACAATTGTATTTCAGGTTGGTGTATTTGCAGAAAACACGACTCCTGCAGGTCCACGTCCGACCCACAGAGGGCTGAAGGAAATACGAGAACACTATTTTCTAATAAGGTTTTCGTTGTTCCACTTCCTTCTCCCCTCCATAGTTGTATTGTCTACCTGCCGGAGTTGTTTTTCCACAAATGCACCATCTTGGGATACAATTGTATATCTGCTCAGTATTTTTATTCTTAATTCAAATTAATAAAAGCTAAGTTTTAAGGTTCTTTTTTTAGTAAATTCCATATAAAATGTAAAAAAAAATAAAAGCCGATTATATTGCCCCCTGCATTATTAGTCTGTGTGACCAGCCGTGCCGTGTATCACACACCATCTCATCCCCTTCTCCACCCCAACTCCTCCCCAGCCACATCAGAATGACCTGCGTATACATTCAGATTCCTATGTGTACATACATGTATGTAGCTCTAGTCTATACATAGAAATACATATAGGAAGTGTATATAGAGCTCTACTTCCAGCTCTACTTCTTAACATTGTGCAAATATTGTTATCCGATGTGCAAAATGTTGGGTGGCGACTGCTGCTGAAGGGGGATCTGTTATTAAAGGGCTTGTGCCAAGTTTCCATTTGGCAGAAAAGTGGCTGAACTCAACGTAATATTCTATATGTTCAGTAATGTGTATTCATTAAACATAGTAACATAGTATGTAAGGCCGAATGAAGACAATGTCCATCTAGTCCAGCCTGTCTATCCTACTGTGTTGATCCAGAGGAAGGCAAAAAACCCCAAGGCCAGAAGCCAATTAGCCCTTTTGGGGGAAAAATTCCTTCCCGACTCCCTAATGGCAATCAGACGGTTCTCTGGATCAACCCCTAATAGTTCCTACCTGCCTGTATACCAGGATTGACACTTAACCTAATATTTATATCCTGTAATATCCTTCTTCTCCAGAAAGACATCAAGTCCCCTTTTAAACTCCTCTATGGATTTTGGCATCACCACTTCCTCCGGTAGAGAGTTCCACAGTCTAACTGCTCTTACAGTAAAGAATCCCCTTCTATGTTGGTGATGAAACCTACTTTCCTCTAATCATAACAGATGTCCTCTTGTTACCGTCGTGGTCCTGGGTGTAAACAGATCTTGGGAGAGATCCTTGTATTGTCCCCTCATGTACTTATACATAGTTTTTTTGGTCGCCTCTTAACCTTCTTTTTTCTAGAGTAAATAATCTCAATTTGGATAGCCTCTCTGGGTATTCCAGTCCCGTCATTCCATGTATTAGTTTAGTTGCCCTTCTTTGTACCCCCTCAAGCACTGTGACATCTTTCCTGAGCACTGGTGACCAGAACTGTACGCAGTATTCCATGTGAGGCCTGACAAGTGCCTTATATAGTGGGAGGATGATGTTCTCGTCCTTCGCCCCTATACCTCTTTTAATGCACCCCAAGACTTTATTTGCCTTTGCAGCAGCTGACTGGCATTGGTTACTCCAGTTTAGTCTATTATCCACTAATACCCCCAGGTCCTTTTCCATATCACTTTTCCCCAGTGGTACCCCAGTAAGTGAATATTTGTGACATCCGTTTCTCCTGCCCATGTGCATAGTCTTACATTTTTCAACATTGAACTTCATTTGCCATTTTTCTGCCCAAGCCCCCATTAAAGGGAACCTGTCACCTCCAAGAGTCAGATTCTTGTGCGGTGCATAGACTTCACTGGGTAACCGCATGGGATCGAGAGAGGACGCGAGTATAAAATATGTAATGCGTGTGTGCGCATATGTATATACATGGAAAGAGTGACATAAATGTAATAACGCGGTCACAAACATTCTGCACACCTTTGTTCACTGTAGTAGGCGGGCTGTACCGTTATACATGCAGATGAGACTGGTGGGCGGAGCTTGGCACACAAAGTCACAGTGGGCTCATGGGAACTGTTGTTTTTAGTACCTCTCCATTTCAGTTTGCTGTTGAGAGAAGTTTCTCTCTCAGTTTCTCTATTGAGAGAAGAGCTTTAAAGGGTCAGTGTTGTCAGATCAGTGGGGGTACCAAAATAAGAAGGGAGGAGGTTAAAGGGAACCTTTCGCCTCCAAACCATACCATAAACTAAGTTATGTTGCAGCTTGGGAAGGTGACTAGTAGCCAGGGTATGAATGTTTTTTTTTTTATACTAGGGCGCTCTCTTGACCCCGCACTGTCACCCAGTGAAGTCTGCACACCGCACGAAAATCTGAGAGGTGACCAGTTCCCTGTATGGAAGGCACATTGCTGAGCATATAGAAGGATGAATTCAGCCACTTTTCAGACAAGTGGAAACTCTGCACAAGCCCCTTAGTAACAGATCCCACATCAGCAGCAGTCACTAACGAACATTTTCTATAGCTGCTAACAATATTTGCACTATGTTAAGGAGGAATTTTGGACCATTCCTTCTTGAAAATGTGTTTTAATTTCATCATTATTTCTGGAATGCCTTGTGCGCACAGCCCTCTTAATTTTATAACACACAGTTTCAAGGAGGTTAAGTTCAAGTTTCTGATTTGGCTATTCCAAACATTTTCAATTTTTTTCTCAACCATTCTTTAGCGGATTTGAGTGCTTCAGGTCCTGTCTTGTTCCATCAGCCAATGTCTCTTCAGCTTTAAGTCATTGACCGCTATCCTGTATAGTGTTCTTATAGACCTTTTCATTGTTCCCTCAATGACTGCAAGCTGTCCGGGCCCTGAGGGAGCATAGCAGCTTCCACCCATGTTGCTCCCTCCTGCAGGCTTCACAGTTGCGATGAAGTTTTGCTGTTGGTCTGAAGTGTTCTTTTTCTCCTAAACATAGCATTCTGCATTTGTGCTAAAAAGTTCCACATTTGTTCATCCGTCCATCCATGGAGCATTTTTCCAGAAGTACTGTGGAACATCTAGATCTTCTCAGGTAAACTTGAGAGAAGCTACATTGTTTTTGTGGACAGCAGCTTCCTTTCATCTCCACCTCTTCAGTGCTTTTCCAGTAGCGACACACCAACACTGGTTTCTGCAGTTTGTAGAGTCTTCTATAAGTGTTAATCTGTTAGGCTGCCTCCCCACTGGGGGGCATTTTTGCTGCATAATCTGTGGCAGGCGTCCGCACCGCAGATCCACAGCAAATACCGTCCAAAGCGTGCTATGGAAAAACGGTTTTCCCTGGACACGAGCGGAAACCAATTGCGGCTTCCGCAAGCGGAGGAAAAATCGCAGCATGCTCCATTTTTGCGTGGATGGCTTACATTGAGGTCAATGGAAGCTGTTTGACCCATGGCCCGTTCGCAATTAATGTTGCGTACAGGTTGCGGATTTCAGGTCATCACCGAGCAACGGCGCAGGAAAAAAAATCTGTACTGTGCATGTCCGACGGCGAGCCACCAGGTCCATCCGCAGTACAAACAAAGACAGGAAATGACAGATACGCGCGGATGCCGCTGCTGTTAGAGCCATATTCCGCTGCGGGCTCTGAATGGCTGAGCGCTGTGATCAGTTACAAGCAGCACTTAGCTTTCATTCAATGACGGCTCAGTGCTGCCTCAGATTGGTCACAATGCTCAGCCAATCAGATTCAGTGCTTTCTGGAGGCGGGGATTGAAAAAGATGAAGACTGACAAGGAGTAATTATTTTATTTTATTTTTTTTTACAGCTAGGGATGATTTTTAGGGTAGAGTTTATATTCCAAGCCCCCTACTCCCGAAAATCATAACTGCGGGGGTTGCCTTCACCCCATTGGTTTCAATGGGTCTGCAGCAGTGCCGGCCACATTGAAAGCAATGGGATAGCATTGCGGATCTCTGCCACAGCTGTGACAGCAGTGGCAGGGGATTCCTTCATCCCTGTGGGAATGAAGGAATCCCCTGCTATAGCTGTCACAGCTGTGTCAGGGGAGCGCGATGTACTCCCTATGTTTTATTAGCACAGCGTCTGTGTGAGAGCGGCCTTAGTGTTGGTGGATTGGGGGTTTCAATAACCTTGCTATTCCTATCCGAGCTGCCACTGAGGTTTTATTTGCGAGCCATCTCGGGGCTCCGGGGATTGCATCCAGTATGCAAGGGTGCGGCTTCTGGAATATTTCTTTCAACACAAGACTATAAATTAGGGCAAATGCCACTTTCCAGCATCCTTTCTGCCTCAGTATGTATCAGTAGTTTCTTATCAATTATAAGAAGCAGGTGGAATGATGGCAAAACTCTGTTCTAACCAACATGCAGAGTTATGTCACAGGGATGGAACGGTCTCGAGAGCTGTTCTCATGACACCCGCATTGGGTGTCTGCTATAACCTACATTAAGGCTAAATGATACCTGCTGTTAACCCTTTCCAATCCACTGTCTGACGTCTAAAGACATTATGATTTAAGGCTGTACAGCTCCGATGTTGGAAGATGTCCGTTGGGGTTCTCTTACTGTATATTGCCAGCCTCTCTGCTGTTGGAGCTTATCCAACGTGTCACCTCATGCAGTATTGGCTTTAGCCAGCAGATAGCGCCGTTGTATAATGGCAGAAAGAGAGTAAGCCCCCTAGGAAAACCAGGATACAAATTGGATTGGAAAAGGTTAACCGCCTTAGATGCCTCAGTCAATTGTGGAAGTCGTAACCCTAAAAAACAAGCTATAAAAGTGTTGAGTGATTATGTGGGAAACCAGTGAAAAGAATTAAAGGGGTTTTCCAGGGAGAATACTACTAAGGGTTTAGTCAGACGGGCGTTTTTTCACGCGATTTGCGCATGCATCTGGCGATTTTATAAAACCATTGCTTTGCAATGGTATCGGACACATGAGCGCTTTTTATGTGCTCGTCCGATAAATTATAGAACAGAAATCGCAGATCGCACCTATCTGGGATCTGTGATTCCTGTTCTCTTCTCTATATGCGCTCAATGGGGCCGGCGGCAGCAGCGCCGACCCCATTGAGAACATATAGTAGACAAATCATTCTCCTCTGCCACAGCTGTAACAGCTGTGACAGAGAAGAACGATGTTTGCCCATTGAATTCAATGGAGCCGGCAATACAGCCGGCTCCATTGAAAGCAATGGGCTGCCGGCGAGCGCACGATGAATTTTCGGGAAGGGCTTAAGTATATAAGCCCTTCCTGAAAATTCATCCAGAAATGTGTAAAAACAAAAAAATATATATATACTCACCTGGTCCCGGCAGCCGGAGTTCAGCCGCGGCCGGCGGCAGTTCTCCTGAACTGCTCTCTGTAGTATTCAGCAGCCGGGGATTTAAAATCCCCGCCTGCTGAATTTACTGCCTCTGATTGGTCACAGCCTGACCAATCAGAGGCAGCTCTCACTCACAGCCATTCATGAATGACAGCTGAGAGCTGCCCCTGATTGGCTCAGCGCTGAGCCAATCAGAGGCAGCACTCACTCACCCATTCATGAATTCATGAATGGGTGTGAGTGAGAGCTGCCTTTGATTGGTCAGGCTGTGACCAATCAGAGGCAGTTCATTCAGCAGGCGGGGATTTTAAATCCCCGGCTGCTGAATACTACAGAGAGCAATCAGGAGAACTGCCGCCGGCCGCGGCTGAACTCCGGCTGCCGGGACCAGGTGAGTATATATATTTTTTTTATTTTTACACATTTCTGGATGAATTGCAGGGAAGGGCTTATATATTTAAGCCCTTCCTGAAAATTCATCGTGAGATCGCCTGCAGCGCATTGCTTTCAATGGAGCCGGCTGTATTGCCGGCTCCTTTGAATTCAATGCACTGGGCAGCTCCGGCCCGTTTCTATTGAAACGCGGCTAGGAGCAGTTTTTTTCGGGCGTTTTTTTTTTTTTTTTTTTTTTGCCCGGTCACGCGATTTGCGGATGCGCATCCATCATGCGAGCCGCAAATCGCGGCAAAAAACGCCCGTGTGACTAAGGCCTGAAGATGTATCCTCAGGATCAATAGTTGATCGGCTGGGGTCCGTCACTCGGGATCCGACCGATCAGCTGTGTGGGCACATGCTGTCAGCACCGCAGATACACTGAGGTCAGAGCAGAAGCAGCAGACGTCTCTGCTCCGGCCGCCACGTAGTGGCCGGCGCTTGTAACTGCGGCATGGCTTTTATTGAAATCAACGCAATACTCTAATAATAACCCGAGATTGGATGAATTAGAATGTATGCAATAAGTATCATATAGTGATACTCTAAGCTTGAAAACGCATAGATGGCCAGATCACCTGTACAATAAAAAAAGCTAGAATTTCTATTCCGATGCGCCTTAAGCCTTCCTTGTATTTTCTACACTGTGGGAGGCAAATCATTTCTAGTGAGGGATATTTTCTGCTCCTGAACAGTTTTTTCCCTCTGTGCAGAAAACAAAATATATCACATATACTTGGTATAAAACAGCGTGATGGCGATGGACCTGCAGACTGAACGGCATGAGATGCCATGTACCATTCTGCCTGTTTAAAGCGGTACACTCACAAGCTGGCGAAGAGTCTGCAGCCTCACACTTATCTGGGATTGCAGTCATTTTAGTGTCACTTCCTTCTCTATTGATTAATGGGAAATGAAGCTCAATTATCAGAGATCTATTGGAATTCATTGCAATGCCGCCTGCTAAAAGCCGGAGCATGGCTGTTCTTGTATTGGATGGGAGCCAGAGCCTCCTGACATCCTTCCGTCTGGTCACTTGCTTTGGCCCTAAGAATACGATGATTTTAGCAGGATTTTAATCTCCGCTTTTCACAAGCCATAAACTTTTTTTTATTTTTTATTGTTCCGTCGCCGCGGCCATATGTGGACTTGTGTTTTGCGTGACGAACTGTAGTTTTTATTGGTACCATTTTTGGGGATAAATACTTTAAAAGTTTTTTAAAAGGGCGGCGGAAAAGCACATCAATTCTGACTTTTTTTTTTCCGCTTTTGCAACATTAATCACGCAGCATCAATGACCTGATACATCTTTTTCTGTGCGTCTGTACGATTACCGTATGATTTTGGTTTCCAATTTTGCACCATTTTTTTGAAGCAATTTTTTTTTTTGTATTCTTTTTTTTTTTTTTTTTTTTTTTTTTTAAATTATTTTATTATTTTTTTATTGCTGCCATCTCATAACTTTATTTTTCCATCAGCAGAGCTCTGTGAGGGCCTGTTTTTGAATGACTTGCTGTAGTTTTTATTAGTCCCATTTTTGGGGTACATATGGCTTTTTTGATCACTTTTATTGTTTTTCTTCAAGAAGCTAAATGAACACAAAAACACTTTTGGTCCTTTTTTTTCTTTTTTCGGAGTGTTTGCCGTGTGCGATAAATGTATGTTCCGTTTATTGTATAGATCGTTATGGATGTGACAATACCAAATATGTGGGCTTTTAAATTTTTTTTATTTTTAAACAAAGAGCAGAAAGTGCGCAACCATTTTTTTTTTTTTTAACTATTTTTTTTTCCACTTACATTTTTTAAGTCCCTGTTGGGGGTTGAACCTGCGATGCTCTGATCACACTCATAATACATCGCATTACTTCTGTACTAAAATGCATTATAGCTTCTCATTGTGATGAAAGGCCATGCCAGACCCGGACGCCATTGTCTACAATTATATGGTGGAAGGCAGATGACGTCACAGAGGGAGTGCCTTCCCTCTATGAGCCCTTTACATCCCGCCGTGGCAGGCCAGTCCCACCATACAACATAAATTTATATCCATTTGTGGGAACTGCTTCCAGCCAGGACCTTCCAAATCACACAAAATAGTAGTAGGACACAGATGGGGAGGCAGGATGCACAACCTCCCAGTAGAAGCACAAAGCCCACATGCAGGATGGAGGAGCTAGAAGCAGGTGCAGGGGACTAATGAACAACCGCTCACATGACCTTAAGATAGGCCAGTGACTACTCGGTGCTGCACCTGCATATAGAGAAGACCTCCTTCACACGAGCGGGAAACGCACGCCGTATTACACACGCTGAAAAATCGCAGCTAATAGAACCAATGCATTGCTATGAAAACGTTCAGACGGGAGAATTTTAACCCTTTCCAATCCACTGTCTGACGTCTGAAGACATTCTGATTGAAGGTTGTACAGCTCCAATGTCAGAAGATGGCGGGCCGGGTATTCTTACTGTATATTACTGGCCGCTCTGTTGTCGAGGGGCCTCTCCAGCATGTCCCATACCGCAGTACTGGCTCTAGCCAGCAGATGGCACCATTGTATAATGGCAGAAAGAGAAAGCCCCCTAGGAAACCCTAAATCCAAAATTGGATTGCAAAGGGTTAAGCGCGTAAAAAAAAAAATCGCTCCTTTAAATAATAGGACAGGCGTGACTGAAACCCCAACTGAAATTCCTAGCTGTGTGAAAAGATAAGAGCTGGCATACCTTTAGTGCACGAGGCACAGGAGTGTCAATAGACTCCTATGGGAGACAATGCGAGGCAGGCGGCAAAGGGAGATTAAATCCCCAGCAGCGCGATGCTTGGTTTACCTGCAGGGGAAAAGCAAGAAATCCCCTGCTGCTGGGAATTTCCTTATTCTCCCCTGCAGGGGAGCCTCACTGTACCCGCTATGGGATGATTCCCCTGTAGCAGGGGGAGTGGCTCAGTAGAGGGAGCATTCATAGTCTTCCAGAAGGCTTATTGGGATTTCTGCAGACTTGATTGACCACCTGGCGCTTCTGCAAAGCTAAAACTATCCAGAACCTGAACCAGCAGCTATATGTAGTGTTCATTGTTCGCGCCATCCCCTCTCCAATAGGATCAGGTGACTACAATGTAATTTCCAGTCCAACTCATTATTATGTTCCAATGGAACGGATCACAAGTGTAAAATGTATACAGAAGGCAGGCAGCGGGCAATGTAACGTATGTCTTATTATCAACCTGTTCACAAACCTCTGTATTGATGTAGTCATTAGTCATGTATGAAGACTGATGCGGATCCGCACCGTAGTGTTGCCAGCGCCACCAAGCAGGCTCACACTTTGAAGACTATAAACAAGAGTGACTTTCGTGTCTTCATGGTCACACATGACACCCATCATGAATTCACTGTATTTTAAGTATGTGTTCTTTGCATTTTAACACACTGAGGCACAACTACAGGCGTTGTAGAAGTCAGATCTGAACTCTTGCCCAAGTGAGCCCAATTCGTGGGTCACATAAGTATCCATAATTACTAATTTGTGGGTAGGGGGCTTTATTCCAGATTCCGCATCGGTACCCAGAAGCTTCAGTGAACACTCTAGATGGTACAAGATTCATATGCAGAATATGTTGGCACTATAAGATCATTATCCGTATTACGTAGCACATTGCATTCATTCCCCCTTATATGCATCTCCTCCTTTATATTATTGCAGTGAACATTTATAAAGTAGCGGATTGCAAGTCACACTATCCAAGAGCTATTGGGAATAAAGAGCACAGATGTCATATTTTAGAAAAGGAGGCAAGCGGTGGGCTGTAACCAGTGACTCACAAGTAACAGGCTTATTCATGAAAGCACTTTTCTCAGTCTGAGTCATGACGCGGGTATACCGGATGTGACCTCTGTGACCTAACCCAACCTCCCCCTTTTCCCAATTAAAACGCTACAACTTCTAGCTTGGATAAATTTTGGCCACAGCGGCCGTTTATTAAAATTCTATTAACAATTGGGTAAAAACATCAAAATAAAACAACCCACTGAAAAGGGGGAAGTCCCTGGAGCCTCCAACCCCCTCTGTCGCCTCCCCAACAGGAAAAAGGATTTCCGTCCTGCCTCCCGCCGCTCTCTCCCTCTATCCGACTCGGGAGACCGAAATCCTTCCCGCTAAAACCCTCCCGTCGCAAGACAGCCGACTCGGGAGGCAACACACACCCGGTTGCCCCTAGTCGCCCTCCTCCTCCCGACTCAGATTGCCGCTAGCCGTTCCTCGGCTAGGCCACGTTTCTCTGCAGGGACTATGGCCTGACAGAGCCGGGAGGCGATAGGCTGACCACACACACTATACCAAAAAGGGGGAGGGGGGGGGGAAGGTAGCCATCAGCCCCCCGCCCCGCACATCAGCTGGCTCCAAGAACTCCCTCCCCCCCCCCCTTCGAACGCCGCTATGACAATGTCGCGATAGCCTCTACAACCCTTTCCACTAACTAAAACTGCCCCCTATATACTAAAGTAAGGGCGGGTGGGTGGGACTTCCTCGTGGCCTCCTTCTTCTCCTCTTCTGCTTCTTCTTCCTCCGTTGCCGCCTAAGGATACTCCGCCCCCCGCTGTTCACGCACTTTCTCTCTAACTTCCCCCTCTACTCCTCCCTATACTACACACCCCCCTCTTCTCACTTCTATTAACCCTGGCCTCCCCGTTAACCCTGTCATGGGCTGCCTCCATATATATCCCAGGGGGCTACTATTCCGGCGCCTCTTGACGCGGGTATACCGGATGTGACCTCTGTGACCTAACCCAACCTCCCCTTTTCCCAATTAAAACGCTACAACTTCTAGCTTGGATAAATTTTGGCCACAGCGGCCGTTTATTAAAATTCTATTAACAATTGGGTAAAAAAACATCAAAATAAAACAACCCACTGAAAAGGGGGAAGTCCCTGGAGCCTCCAACCCCCTCTGTCGCCTCCCCAACAGGGAAAAGGATTTCCGTCCTGCCTCCTGCCGCTCTCTCCCTCTATCCAACTCGGGAGACCGAAATCCTTCCCGCTAAAACCCTCCCGTCGCAAGACAGCCGACTCGGGAGGCAACACACAACCGGTTGCCCCTAGTCGCCCTCCTCCTCCCGACTCAGAGAGCCGCTAGCCGTTCCTTGGCTAGGCCACGTTTCTCTGCAGGGACTACAGCCTGACAGAGCCGGGAGGCGACAGGCTGACCACACACACTATACCAAAAAGGGGGAGGGGGGGGGAGGTAGCCATCAGCCCCCCGTTTTCCCCGCCCCGCACATCAGCTGGCTCCAAGAACTCACCCCCCCCCCCTTTCCGAACGCCACCTCCAGCATGGCATGACCACCTCATGCCTGCGCAGCACCCCACAGAACTAACGCGCGTTCTATTCCCTCCTGAACCCCCTCTAACCACAGATCTGTCCCAATCTCGTTGAGATGCACGCCATCGCTCCTCCAGTAGTTTCCTACTCCTTTCTCGAGATCTATGTGCCGAACGGCCACTCCTCCATTACGCGCCACAAAGCGGGAAACCTCCCGGTTAACCTTGATCCTGGCCTTGTCTATCCCTCGCACTGAGCGCGCGTCGCGCCACACCTTGCGAGGGACCATCTCAGACCAGACCAAGATCAAGCCCCGGTACATCTGCAACATACGAAGCATATCGTACCGGATGTCTCTGCCTAGGTCCCTAAAGGGTGTACGCCCCAAATCGTTACCCCCCGACGTGCAGTACGAGGATGTTAGGCGGCCCTTCTATAACCTTAGTATCCTCGCCTTGTAAACCCCCCCCCCCCTTTCTTTTTGCTGGGGGAAACCAGTTCCCCCACCCGAAGAGCCCCAAAGAAAGCTAATGAAAAGGCCAACTTAAAAAGCGAGTATTCAAACCCGTCCCCACATACCTCCCTCAATGCGCCACCCAATCTTTTTAATAAGTCGAACGAGATCGGCGGACGCATATCTGCCCCCCCCCCCGCCCCCTTCTAAACCCCTTTAGTGCCTGTCTCACTACAAAATTCTTTGTAACGTCCGTCACACCCCGCAACTTAGCGCCAAACGCCACTCCTCCCATAAATTTGTTAACTCTCGTGACTGACAAACCTGTCTCTGAACTTTTCCCCAACCATCCCAACAACGCCCCTACCCTGTCCTCGTCAGAACGCACAATTCCCCACTGCCACAGCCACTCCTCCCATTCCAACCAGGCTGCCCTATAAGACGTCCACGTACTCCGAGCCAGTGAGGTACCTATCAAGTGCCTCACTGCTCGCCGACCACGCTCCAGATGTGTCTCGGGCAAGACACCCCTTCCTTCTCCGCTCCAGGGACCAATCGTCGGAATCGCTCCCACTGGCAACGAGAAAGAGCATCCGCTAATGAGTTGCTCACCCCCGGCACATGTACCGCACCTGCCCAAGCGTTCAGTGATAACGCTTTCAGCACCAGGTGGCGCAGTAAGGCCACCACTGGAGGGGACGATGCAGACAATTTATTTATCGCCTGCACGACCCCCAGGTTGTCGCAGTGAAAGCGTACTCTCTTGTTCCTAAACTGATCGCCCCATATCTCCACCGCCACTATGATGGGGAAGAGCTCGAGTAGCACCAAATTCCTTACCAACCCTGACGAGAACCAGTCGCTCGGCCATCCGGCCGCGCACCACTGGCCCTGGAAGTAGATCCCAAAACCCGAACTCCCTGCGGCGTCGGTAAACAATTCCCAATCAAAATTGTTTACCATTTCCTCCATCATTACTGACCGACCGTTGTAGTTCTCTAGAAACACCGCCCATACTGCTAAATCTTTCTTGTGGCCCTTGCCTAGTCGAATAAAATGGTGGGGTAACCGAACCCCCGCCGTTGCTGACGCTAACCTTCTGCTGAAAATTCGCCCCATCGGCATAATTCGGCAAGCGAAATTAAGCTTGCCCGATAACGATTGGAGCTCCCTCAAAGTGACCTTGGTGACAACCCTTGCTCTTTTTACCTCCGCCTTTAACTCTGTCAACTTCTCCTCGGGCAATCTGCATTCCATTGCAACCGTATCAATGGTAATGCCCAGAAACTTTAAACACGTAGCGGGCCCCTCTGTCTTCCCAGGCGCCAAAGGCACCCCGAATTGACCGGAAACCAATTGAAGTGACCCCAACAAAGTTGCACAAATAGGCGAACTCGCTGGCCCTATGCATAGGAAGTCATCCAAATAATGGATCACTGACCTAATCCCCGTGCAATCCCTAACTACCCATTCTAAAAAGGAACTGAACGCTTCAAAATAAGCTCAAGAAATGGAACAGCCCATGGGTAGGCACCTATCCCCAAAATAACTTCCCTCCCAAAAACACCCTAACAAACGAATGCTCTCTGGAGCTACTGGGAGCAACCTAAACGCAGACTCAATGTCCACCTTTGCCAGCTTCGCTCCCTGCCCATACCTGCGGACCCATTTTATTGCGGCGTCAAATGAAGTATACACCACGGAACAAATTTCTGGGTCTATACCGTCATTTACTGACGCCCCCTTTGGGTATTACAGATGGTGTATGAGTCGAAACTTGTTAGGTTCCTTCTTAGGAACAACCCCCAGCGGTGAGACCACCAGGTCCGCCACGGGCGAGGAACGAAACGGTCCCGCCATGCGGCCTAACTGAACCTCCTTAAACAGTTTTTCTGTCACCACAGCCGAGTGCCGAAGCGCTGACGGCAAATTCTTGGTTGTGACTGGAACCCTATGAACTGGGGCGGGAATTCTAAAACCGTCCCTAAAACCCTCAAACAATAAACTCGCCTTATCTCGGTCGGGGTACCTATTTAGAAACGGCACCATCTTTGCCAGTTTCACTGGTGTCATCCCTTTTTCCAGGTGCACCGAAACCCTTTCCTTTTCCTTTTTTAAAGCATTTTGCTGCTCCGTGTGACGTGCCGTTGCACACGGAGCAGACATGCTTGAACCTGCAAGTGTTCCCGAATTTGCATTGGCCGCCGTTAACCTGCCAACACAATCCGAGCCTATGACTCCCTGACTGTCCTCCCTGACCCCCTCCCTGGGAACCACTGGCCGAGCTGCTAGTCCCCCCCCCCCCCCCCCCCCTGAAAGGGCTGGCCAAACCTAACTGGGGCCATTACCAGCAACCATAGGCCTATATCTTTCTGATCCCACCGAATCGTCGGTCGGATCGCTTTCCGTTGACGAAATTGTTCGTCGTACCTAAGCCACGTTTGGCCCCCGTATACCCTGTACGCCTCACCTATCGCATCGAGGTAGCAAAAAAGGCCGGAGCAATTCTCCGGCGCCTTTTCACCTATCACGCTGGCCAGAATAGCGAAGGCTTGCATCCAGTTGGAGAATGTCTGTGGAATCAGTCTCCACCGACGTTTTTCTTCCTCTTCCTTCTTATATTCTGTCCTTTTCCCTTTGTCTAAATTAAATTTCTCCAAAGGGAGAAGGGAAAAGATCTCGACGTACTCGTCGCGCCAAATCTTTTCTCTAACCTCCTTCTTTAAGTGTGAACCTAGGGGGCCCTCGAAACACACATAAACTTCCCCCCTCGCTCTGTCATCCAGGCGAATCCCTTCCGCGTCTTTTTCCGTCTGGACTCCTACGGTAACGTTTGCTACCTGCTGCCCTACCGACGCCCCCGCCGTGCTACCTCCCCTAGCGCTATCGTCGGCGATCGACGCGTTGGACGGTAGCGTCCAAGCAGCTACTGGCGACGGCCCTGCCCTTGCATCTTGCTTGCGCCACAACTCCCATAATCCACCCAGAAATAACCCAAAATCACTCGCTGCGCCACGTGTGCCTGCCATCGCCCCCCCCCCATCCCCTGTCCACCCCCATAGCTATCTCCCGCGGGCGCAACGCGGATAACTGCATGTAGTGTACTGTCCCCATGTGTTTGCTCACCTGGCTGCGTAGGGGCTGTAGTCCCACCAGTCGCCGACCTCCCTCCAGCGGATCCGAGTCCTCATCAGAATGTGGTCCGAGCTGGCGACCGGGGTCCTCCTCTGGCTGCAGTCGCACCTCCGGATTCGCAGCCGCCCGCCTGCTGCTCGGCCTGGCTCTCACGGGCCGCACTTCTGCCTGTCCAGGGAAGTTACTGTGGGGCTGCTCTGCTGCCACCGGCTCTCCTGTTGAGCGGCCCCACGCTGTAGCTGTATTCATCACCGACAGCCCGGTGCTAGGCCCCGCCCCCCTGGCAGCACGGGACCTAGAGCCGGACGCTGCGCCATGCCGCCCGGCGAGATTCCTCCCAGGCCTGCGCTCCCTCAATGGCATGGATGGTGCAGGGAGCCGGCCCGGAGGGGCCCGTGAGGGACTCTCTGTGCGGCGCCGACGCTGGGGAGTCTGTTCGGGGCTCAGACGCGCCGGAGCGCGGGCCCTCCTCGTTCTCGGCACTCTGGCCGATGCTGCAGGTGTCTCCCTGCTCGCTCCTGCCTCCTCCCTCCGGCCACTAGCAGTCCCTGGCAGCACTCTAGCTGCTGCCTCCGGTGTGCGGCTCCCCGCAGCAGCTGTGCTTCGTCCCCTTCCTCTCACCGCTGTTGATGCTGGGACTCCGGATGCCTCTCCCCCCGACGCTTCTGACCGTGCAGGAGCCGCTTCCTCCTGCGATGGGCCTGGGGCCCCGACGTCCAGGATCCTCATGAGCCAATCGATGCCCCGCTCCTCCACCGCTGCCCAGATCTTCTCCATGGCGGCCTCCATGTCGGGTAAGTCCTCTTCTGGGCGCTTCCAGGCAATCAACTTCAGGCTCTTCGGGTCTTTAGGGACAGGTCTTGGGTCTTGGGACTTGGGTCTTGGGACTTGGGACTACGGTCTTGGGACTTCTCTGAATCTTCCCTCTTCCTCGTGGCCTCCGTCTTCTCCTCTTCTGCTTCTTCTTCCTCCGTTGCCGCCTAAGGATGCTCCGCCCCCCGCTGTTCCCGCACTTTCTCTCTAACTTCCCCCTCTACTCCTCCCTATACTACACCCCCCCTCCTCTTCTCACTTCTATTAACCCTGGCCTCCCCGTTAACCCTGTCATGGGCTGCCTCCATATATATCCCCGGGGGCTACTATTCCGGCGCCTCTGACCTGATCCATGCACAGGATACATTTCTATATAGCTCATATTGTTATTAAGGCTCTTGATTTCTGCTTATGCATTTACTTACCATTATTATTATTTTTGTCTGTTTTTTTTTTTTTTTTCTACATTTGTGGGAACAATATCAATGTTAATATGTTGCTGGGATAGAACAGATTTTTTGCCAATAAGTGCTGTGGTTGCCTTTTCCATGGGTGCTTATGCATGTGCAACCGCTGAGCAGAGCGCGCCAAAGTAGGGGAGACCAAGGGGATTGCAAGATGGTCATCACGGGTGGCTCTGTAATCTCTCCCAACAGTGGTGGCAACTGTGCTCTACTTAGCTGTTGCACAGTGGCACAAATAACGTATAAGAATACGTGTAAACTGAACAGTGGTTTTGTCACAGGTGACGCCATTACTCCAATTTGAACTCTGGTAGACGATAGTAGAATAATTTGAGATAAGTCCAATTAGCTTTTTCTAGTAAACTGGGAGCACACAGTTTTACTTAAGCTTTCCAAACAACAAAATTTAAGTTTCCACAATACTGCAGCAATATAGAAGATATAGCAGGGCTGACACTGATGCGTTTGATGACCACGTTGAAAGTAGGGAACTGGAAATAACATACACTTTCTTCAACGCTCTCTCTTAATGTTCCGAGAGGTTACTCAGTAATGATTCCCCACTGTCCTGCAGACGTAATGAGCTTACTGGAATTGTAAGATGCAGGTGTTGGGTTGAAAATTTAGAAGGTGTCTGAACTACTCCTGGCTTTGAGTTTACCGGGTTAGTTTTGACTCACTGTTTTTAGTGGAAGCGTGACCTCCGAACTCCTTTCTTCTCACTGCTGATAAAGCTCTGGGAGCGGAAAGGGCCTTGCTTCTCTGAAAGCTTGATAAAACACTGTCTCCTAGACTGCACTTCTGCCCAACATCCCTCTCCTCCAACAACTCCCTGCCGACTCTCCTCACGACTCGCTGCTAACTCCTCCTCCACTGCCTCTCTCTTGCCACACACATATTAACAATTTCTGTAACAGCTCAGCCATATTCAGCAATTCCAGCAACCTGATTGGTTTTGATTCACAATTCCAGCAACCTGATTGGTTGTTTACATTGGCTGATTCAACCTGTCACAGCAGTGTTCTTCTCCCATCTCCCAATGGGGCCGGAAGGGCTTGAGATCTAACCCCTAGCTGCTGGAAAAAGTAAAAAATAATACATCACCTGAATCCTTGTGGGGGTTGCCTTCATCCTATTGCTTTCAATAGGGTGGTAGCAGCGCTGGCCCCATTGAAAGCAATGGAATAGCATCGCCCTCCTCTGTGACAGCTGTGGCAGGGGATTCTTTCATCCCTGGGAGGAATCCCATCATCACTGAACACTGTGATAGTGCTGTCACTGTGTTCAGTGATAAGGGGACCTTCGTGGAGCAGCTGCGCATATGAAACTTTGGCCATTCACTCATTTTTGGCTAATGCGAGCAGTGCATTTTTTTTTTTTTCCGAGCACATAGGCACACAAAAAAACATGCTCATCTGACCTCGGCCTTAGGCAGCAATGGCACTTCAACTAGTTGTCTGCTCTTCAGCCCATCTGTGTCAAAGAAAGATGAGATGTGCATTTGAACACATTATTTGGAGCGTGTATTCGACTGCTGTTTGGACTGTGTCTGTTGGTCAGAATAATTCTTGTCATCCCCCTCTGACCCCTTTTGTTAATGAGTGGTTTGTATCCAAATAACACCTTTTTTTCAGAATATTCTACCTCAATCACACCATTCTCAGCATATTCTTGACCAGAGGCATAGCTAACGGCGTGAGAGTTGTAACTGGACCCTGGAAACACATTTAGGCTTCCTTCATGCAGTTCTTTTCTGGCATTTTTATTTTCTTTTTTTTAAAAAAAAAACACCGTAGTTTTCATGCAGATTTTACAAGTATTTTTTGGGCGCCTTCTTTCTTTACATTTCTGTGTTGCATTTTTTCCTATGCAGAAGCCTGTGGGAAAACCCCATGGATTAAACCCCATACCTAGAGCATGCTGGGTATATAAAAAAGGAAACCAAAAAAACACCAAATGTGAGGGGAAGATGTCATCCAGACACGGTGACTGTAGTGGTTTCAGATCTGCCTTATTGGCTTCCAGCTAACATCTGGCCACAGTGTTAAAAAAAAATTGCAGTAAAACACTGCTTTGTGTGAAGCCCCCCCTTGTGCGCATCTACATCAACATACTAATATAGCTGCTATTTTATGGCCACGGTAGAGGTTACACGCGTGTTTCCATGTCTGTTGCCGCTCTCTCTGTTTGGGGATCTGGAGCTTGTAGCAATCGTCTAATTCCTGCTTCACTTGTGTTTTTGTTTCTATAAAGGCTCAAATGTTTAAATAATGAAATGAAGAGCCTCCTGAGCCATTAAGACCCCCGGGGCCAGATGCAAATAATCCTACTAGTGGCATCTTACGAAAAGTAATTAACATTTTTACTACTTGACTACAATGGCCATGCTGGTTAGTTCCACACAGTTATTTCTTTTGAGGCCCCTGGCTACTAACAAACTCCGTTATATTACGTGGATAAAAAACTAAAGCCGGTAACTTTGTTAAGGCGAGTCAAAAAAATTAGACTGCAGTGCAATCTTAGGCATGTGTATCAAGCTCTCACCTTCTACACACAATAAATGGAAGCGGTTATCAAAAAACGCTGGAAATCGCCTTCGGGGGAAACCCATGTGCTTTGCAATTAAATCCTAAATAGAAAGGTGAGACCTTGCTGACCTCTTTATACTCTGTGTGGCCTTGTACTTTTATATGGACTATCCCTCTTGGGATTCGGTAAACTCGCTACCTTGACATTGTCCTTTATCTTGCAATTAGTTTTTGAGGCCATCCAGCTGCTGATGTACCCAACTACTTAGTGTCATAAAGCCGCATGGACACATTAGTCACCATAGTATAAACTTTCTATTCATATGACTGAGTTATCCAGAGCTTTTCTCCTTTGTTTCCTCACCTGCAGTTATCCTACCATTGGCTCTTGATGACTTTTGTCACATTCCCTCACAAAAACAAGCTAACAATAGAGGCCCATTTACACACATGGATAATCTTTCAAAAGAATGAAAGATCAGCGATCGTTTTGCATAAAGTACTAATAGGCACTAATTGCTATTAGTACTTTATCAGCTTCATTTGTATACAAATGAGCTTCTGGGAGCTGTTGTAGAATTCAACAGGAGGTCTGAGCTCTGTAAGTAGTTAGCTCCATTGTTCAGCCAGGAGCTGCTAAGAGAAAACAATGTAATCTCTAGCTCCCTGTGTAGAATTCAACACCATGGACAGCAGAAACAGGGTGCTGCTTATCAGTTGTTCTGCTGGCGGAGCTGACACCAGATCAAGCAATCAGCTTATATCAGCTCTCCCCCAGCAGAACACAGCATGCGGTCCTGCTTATCAGCTGTTCTGCCAAACGATGGTTTTCAAGCAGAACTGAAATCCGTCATTCGGCAGAAAACGGAAAGATGGGCACATTTAGACACAGTGATTATCGCTCAAAAGACGACTTTTGGGGCGATAATCGTTGTGTCTGAATGGGCCTTAAGAGTGCTGATTTTCTTTTTAGTGCCATAAATGAGTCTGATGACCCCCAAGACAAATACTATTCATAGTTGAGCAAGAGGAGTACAAGAAAAGTGTTTCTATATTTTTAATTTAACCTCCTGTCCACGAGCGGAGAATCATTGCGATTCTCCGTTCGCGGCTGGCAATTCGCAGCATACTGCGAATTGCCCCCGATTCTCCGCAGTCAGCCTATCTATCAGATTAGGCTGACCAGCGGAGATTCGTCTGCTGCTCCTGCTCCTGGGCGGCGGTCCCGCAGTGGAGCTCCGCTGCGGGATACCGCAACGCCCGTGGACAGGGGGGGCCTAAATGTCCACATCAACATTTCATGTTTTCAAAACAATATATTCTAATGGTTAATATTCTTTATTTGATTCCTATTTTTTTGTTTTGTGGCATGGATTGGTTTTCTTATGGCACCAGTGCAGTGCCGGTGCCTCTTCAATTTTACATTATTTCCTGTCATTAGTTGGTAATTGATCTCGCTTTGACTGCTAGCATCACTTTTCATTGCCCAGATCAGATGGGCACAACTCCCTGACACTTCGTGCCGGCCCAATCTCTTCACTGGCAGAACGCTATACAGTGAGATGTGTCACTAAGGACTTGTATATATGTCCTTGCTGCGCGGTGCATCAACTTATATATATATATACAGATGGTGGACAGGAAGGGGTTAACTTGCAATATCCTGAAAAACTAAGCACCTTACAGGAAAACGGCACTCAAAGAAATATGGCTCTAAACTCCAAAGCATCAAATTTCAATCGTTTAATAATGCATGAGTTCGAATCGATCATGTATACATCCGGTGGCCAAGAACATTAGTGGCAAACAAAAGACATCCTTTATCATTCATGACTTTGACTTGTTACAGTTCCGAGTGAAGTTTCCACTTTCTTCCGAGGTGTGAGAGCCCTTAGATTGTGAGCTCTGTCAGTCCTATCATGGGCTCTAGTGCATAGGCCCATCCTGCTTAGCATTCATGTACGCTCAGCTTCACCCTAATGTGCTGCAGTTGGAGAAATAATTGAGTCTTCTCTTTCTTAACGACTCGAAGACGAAATTAAGTGGAGATAAAAAGCTCAGGTTGGCTTCAGTAAAGAGAAAGCGGGTTTGAAAATTGCAACAAATGTTTGCGGCAAATGTGCATCCAGACACGGCTGCGAAAGGGAGCACAATCCTTAAATTGCCAGGCAGGGCAGTGAGTTTTCACAAAGTGCTAGTTCTTATTCTACAGCTCTATCATTCACTGCCACCAGGTCCCCCGGTAATTCCTGTTATATGAGCATTCCAGTTGTAAGGACGTTATGAACCCATCCCAAGTGTGTTTTAGAAAAGAGGATTAGATTCCATACAGTTTGTTTATGGTAAGTGATGCCACTTAAAGGGGTTGTCCCGCGGCAGCAAGTGGGTCTATACACTTCTGTATGGCCATATTAATGCACTTTGTAATGTACATTGTGCATTAATTATGAGCCATACAGAAGTTATAAGAAGTTTTTCACTTACCTGCTCCGTTGCTGGCGTCCTCGTTTCCATGGAGCCGACTAATTTTCGCCGTCTAATGGCCAAATTAGCCGCGCTTGCGCAGTCCAGGTCTTCTTCTTATCTCAATGGGGCTCCGTGTAGCTCTGCCCCGTCACGTGCCGATTCCAGCCAATCAGGAGGCTGGAATCGGCAATGGACCGCACAGAAGCCCTGCGGTCCACCGAGGGAGAAGATGCCGACGGCCATCTTCAGCCGGTAAGTAAGAAGTCACCGGAGCGCGGGGATTCAGGTAAGCGCTGTGCGGATTTTTCTTTAGGTCCCTGCATCGGGGTTGTCTCGCGCCGAACGGGAGGGGGGGGGGGGGTTGAAAAAAATAAAAAACGTTTCGGCGCGGGACAACCCCTTTAAAGCGATTCTATCTCAGCCTCTCCATCCTTCGGTAAATCGGAGGACTATCGCCACCTTTCAGACGCCCCATCCTTTTATTCTCTTTCTTTCTATCATAAACTCTGTTCATTCACTTACATCTACACCACCATCCAGAAGTTTGGAAACACCCAGTAAAGATGGAAAATTGAGAAGAAATAGTCAGAAATGTTGATGCTTGGGATACACATGTTTATAAGGCCGCTTCCACACGAGCGACAAAATTGTGCGATTTTTCTGCGCAATGCAACAGTGCTACAAATCGCATGTGAATCCCATGCTTTCCAATGGGCTCCTTCACATGAACAATATCTTGTAGGCTGCTACATTGTGAGAAAAAAAATCCCAGCATGCTCTGTACAGCCACGATTTGCAATGTTTTGTAGCCCATGCTTCCCTATGGACCCTTCCTTTGTGTTGCTTCACACGAAATTTTCATGCAGTGCGATGCATAATTTACAGTAGGAAGTCCTACTGCTTGTCTCTAAAATAACCCTAGCCGCATTTTAAAAAAAACCCTAAAACAATACATTCCCTAACAGGCGCTGTCCGCTCCGACGCACTTCTCTTCCAGCAGTCCCGCGGCACTTGTCTGCAGTCTTCAGCCAGCGCTTCCTGGTCAGGGGTTCAAAAATCCCACTTTCAGGAAGCGTTGGCTCGCATTGAATGGCTGTGATTGGTTCTCTGACTCAGCTAATCACTGCAGCGCTTGATGAACCAATTAGAGCCAGCGCTTCCTGGATGCCGGGTTTTTGATAGGTAATGTATTGTTTGTTTGTTTTGTTTCTTTTTTAAATGTAGCTAGGACTTCTTTTAGGAGTAGTGCTTATATTTCAAGCCCTCCAGAAAATCCTGATAAAAGAGCACTACAAAGTCATGTCACTTTGTAGTGCCACAAAATCATGATCTTGCCGCGAGAAAATATCGCACAGAACACAGTTGTCACTTGTGTGAAAGAGGCCTTAAAGGGGTTGTCCCGCGCTGAAACGGGTTTTTTTTTTTCAATAGCCCCCCCCATTCGGCGCGAGACAAACCCGATGCAGGGGTTAAAAAAGAAAACCGGATAGTGCTTACCTGAATCCCCGCGCTCCGGTGACTTCTTACTTACCTGGTGAAGATGGCCGCCGGGATCTTCACCCTCGGTGGACCGCAGGGCTTCTGTGCGGTCCATTGCCGATTCCAGCCTCCTGATTGGCTGGAATCGGCACGTGACGGGGCGGAGCTACGAGGAGCCGCTCTCCGGCACGAGCGGCCCCATTCAGAAAAGAAGACCGGACTGCGCAAGCGCGTCTAATCGGGCGATTAGACGCTGAAAATTAGACGGCACCATGGAGACGGGGACGCTAGCAACTGAACAGGTAAGTGAATAACTTCTGTATGGCTCATAATTAATGCACAATGTACATTACAAAGTGCATTAATATGGCCATACAGAAGTGTATAACCCCACTTGCTTTCGCGGGACAACCCCTTTAAACTGAAAAACAAAGACCGTTAAGTCTTCCAAAGGACTCATGAAATCTGGAAAAAAACTTTAGATTTTGGGTTCCTACTAATAAGAATCCTTTGCCTGCATGACAGCCTTGCCTAGTCTCCGAATGCTTTTAAATGGTCACTAACTTTTCAAACAACTTGTGCTTATATGATAGCCAATATGATAAAGAGCAAATATGGAAATCTCTTCATTTACCTGAACTTGTGTTTTTGTGCTAAGAAATTTGCTGTCCACTGCCTGTGGTCAAGTGATGCCTATCTCCAGTAACACAAATCACAAGACTTCCTGTTCTCTGTCTTATCCATAACATATCTTATGACTACAGTCAATGGACAAAGCCTCATGCTGCCCATAGAAGTCTATGGAGAGCTGCTGGAGGGAGATGAACGCACAACAACATGATGCCAGAGCTGATTGATGAGTTAGTTACTGTGTTACAGATATTACAATGACATCTCCACTGCTCTGTACTTCTCTAGCGTCTTTCCTGACAGTTACTTAGTCTGAAATGTTAGATATGCTATAAGGTTCTTCGAGAACCTCTGAAAGATGTTTCTGACTAGTGATTTACTGTTTACAACACGGTGTGTTTCCATACTTCTGTGGGATACTATATTTAAAGGTGATGTTTGATATTGAATCAGTAGTGATTTCCTAGAATACACAAAGGCAACGTGTGTGCGTAATTAATATATATATATATATATATATATATATATATATATATATATATATATTATTTATTTATTTATACACACATTACAGTCAAACCTCTAGTTTCATTTTGTTACACCGACGTGAATAAGAGCTTGAAAGCTAGCTGTAACGTCATTCCCTTTTTGTCAGCCATTGAAAGCTATCATAGCTACAATAATATTTTTTTTCTTTTACTGAAAGCAATAATATTTTATAATCTACTGAACTACGATGGCACAACCTGTTAAGTAATTAATATATTTAGGAAAATAAAAGTAAAAAAAATATATATTTTTCTTCTATTATTGGTAAAATGATGGATACAGTATAGCTTTATCTGCATGCAGGTAAGTGTCAGGGTGGGCCCACTGTGCCTCAGGGGATTCAGTTCACCCACCTGACCTCTGGCTTTTTCTCTGCCACATAAGTTTCTGGGCTTTGTAGTTCCAGGGTTGCAGGCTCATAATTGAGCAAGATGATTAGCATGTCCTGCTCGGTTAATGTGAGGCTGCGTGGAGTGGAGCCTTGGAGTATGTGCAGTCCGGTTATCGTGATTGAGAGTCTGGCCATATGGAGGTAGCGGCTCACCTCTGGTCTGTCCTGTCTATCACTGCTGGGAGTGTCCTCCTGGCGGCTGTCACGTAATGCTGCTGGAGGTCCCCGGGGTTACAGTACAAGGGGCATGTGGTGTCTCACGCGGTCCATTTCTATATTTCTGTGTGTGTGTTTTAAATCAATCAGTTCTCTGCAGTTTGGTGAGTGTATTAGAATTCATTTCAGGGGGCGCAGTGCATTATTAATTTCTGGCAGCATGAGAACAACAGTAGAATACACCGTTGCAGGCTCCCTGATACTTGTGTCATGAGACTCTGTCAAGGGGCTCATTGAGGGTCTATTGCCCAAGAACCACATAAACCCGAAGGCGGCCCTGCCGCTGTCAGGCCTCGGAGGCGGCCCTTCCAGTACTTATTTAGCTTGAAAAAGGTACTGAAATTTTAAAAAGCTGACTTAACTCTGGCCAATCAGGATTCCACCGAAATCTTACCTGGGGACCGCCAGCGAACTTACTTAGTGACCGCCAGCGAACTTAGTGACATTCACTTCACAAAAGCCACAACAAAAACCTGTGTGTGAAGATGGTCTTATGGCTGCTGTTACACAGGCCTGGAATGCTGCAGAACTTCCAGCACATTTACACTACAAGCTGCGTGGAGGGGATTTCAAACATCTACTTCACTTTCTGAGGATATTTTCTGCAAAAAATCTGCAGTCCGTCTTTTTATATTGTGGACTTCAACCCCTGAAGTACAAAGGTTAAATTCTTCAGCTGAACCCCAATTTAAAATGCAGCCAAATCTGCACCGTTTAGCTGCGGTTTTTGCCACGATGGAATGCGCGCAGCATGAAGGAACCTTTTCTTTTTTCCCATTGCAGCAATGTCTAAATGTATCATTTTAGCTCTTTTCCTATTACTTGCATCTGCCATTTTTCAGGTGTTTTTACATAGGCTTCTCTATAGGAGAAGAAAAGAAAACCCACAAAAGTGAACCTGTAAAAAAGCAGGCATCAACAAAAAATGTCAATCACTTTTACTGGTGCAAACTGAGCCAACTAATTAATGCAGTAAGCCTAAAGCTCCTTTTACACGGGACGACTGTCAGGCAAAAGATGCCCGACACTTGTCCTTGTGTGTACTCGCTCCTGTGCTGTTAGACAGGAGCGAGTATTGTTGGCTCACACGGGGCGGCTGGAGGAGATTTCACTCCTCGCTCTCCCCCCGCCCCTCTCCATTTACTTTAACAGCGGCCGTTCAGTACTGGTAGTACTAAGTGTAAGGTATGTCCTAGTTGTTCCTCTAGGCCCCTGATTGCATCTCTTGTATAATTAACAAATCTCTGTTGGTTATAATTATATATATATATATACAGTGTGTGTGTGTGTGTATATGTGTATATATATATATATATATATATATATATATATATATATATTTCAGTCTACATCTTTATTCACTGTTACCCACCATACAAGAAGAGACTCAAACCCCCTGCAGCCATCTGATTTCTCGCCCTATACTCGTCCGGTACCCCCCTTGGGACCCCGATGGGTCAGAGGAACCTTTGGGAGAGGAGTTCCTAGTTCTCTGGATATGGCCCTTGCTGTTGTCCTCGGAGGTCAT
The DNA here is from genome assembly GCF_035609145.1 of Eleutherodactylus coqui. Taxonomy (NCBI): domain Eukaryota; kingdom Metazoa; phylum Chordata; class Amphibia; order Anura; family Eleutherodactylidae; genus Eleutherodactylus; species Eleutherodactylus coqui. The sequence continues at coordinate 265,467,466 of NC_089841.1, read as the reverse complement.
GAGGTATATAGGCATTATCAGTTGTACCAAAGCACAATCCCGTTAGGGCTGTACCTGGAACCTGTTCTAGGCCCGGTCACCACACAACCATCACACGTCTGTGCGTGCCCTCTGTAGCTCAGGCCATATCCCAGAGACAACGTGCCCTTACGATTCTCCTCTCCGCACAGTATCCCTCAGGCAGTCTCCTGTAGTCTGCCTTGGTCCCATTACCAGGTAGCGCAAAGCAAGTATAACCCCAGGATCGGAGGCAACAGCAGGTATTTGGTCCCAGCTCACAGGTGGAAGCAGCAAACTCAATGTATAACATGGATCACTTATCTGTGGGGTGTAGGTACAGTTAAGAAGCTTAATCACACATTTTACGTTCATCACAGCTTGAAGACTTGTCATTAACTTTTATCTATCGTGGGGTCAAATCTTTCTATCTCATATAATTATTAATAACATATTCTCTATACACAATATTTACTGCATAACATTAAGATTTACACAACTACTACTACTCTAATCATCTGCAGAGTCGCTTTATCCTCCAACCTTAACAACCCCCCCCCCCCCTCAGGAATTTCTCTTATCAAGGAGAGGTGATGGAGTAAGATAAACAAAGCTTTAACTGTGGCTGGACTCCTACAGCTCACTGCAGTATCCTTGTCAGTACTACCGTCACCCATAGCAACCTGTCCCCTCACTGTCACCCATAGCAACCTGTCGCCTCACTACAGTCACCCATAGCAACCTGTCCCCTCACTACCTGACACTTATCTGAAGGAGACCTTACATATTCCTCGCTAGACTAAATATCATACTGAGCCTATCTTATAGCACACACTTAATAAGATAGACAACATATCATCAAGACACAGAAGACAGTGATGGAGGCCTCTGACTATTCCTATGCAATTCAGAGGAGGCACTAATCACTGGTGTTGTGTACTACAAGTGCAAGCATTGGGATGCCAGGTAGAAGGTACAGCTATGGGATGTAAGGAGCCAAGATGGCACCTGGGTGGCGGCTGAAGGTATTACAGCGGGTACTAAAATGTCCGCAGGCCATGACTAGCACTAAGATGGCCGCCAGGGACGTGGCCTGACTAGGAGTACTATCAAGCCAGGCAAGCATCTAGCCACACCTTATACCTTCATGTGCAATGCCAAGTAGTCCCTCATCTGACACACATCTATAATAATCTTTGTGTATAGCGCCAACATATTCCGCAGCGCTTACATAGACGGGGGATACAGAAAGACAGAAGGACAAACATTACAGAACCACGGTTACATGGTAATCAGCTGATGGAAACAATAGGGGTGCGGGTCCTGCTCCAACGAGCTTACATACTACAAGTAATGGGGTGATACAGAAGGTAAAGGGCTGGAGATGTGCACAGTATGGCGGGGTGGAGAGGTGTACGGTATGGCGGGGTGGAGAGGTGTACGGTATGGCGGGGTAGAGATGTGCGCGGTATGGCGGGGTGGAGATGTGCGCGGTATGGCGGGGTGGAGATGTGCGCGGTATGGCGAAGTGGAAAGTGAGGGATTCTATACACATAGACAATGGTCAGACATTCAGCCGTGTGATGCCAGAATCGATATGACTGCAGGAGCGGTTTATGATGGCTAGCAGGGATTGCAGTCAGTAGGTCAGGGAGCAGATCTACCAGTATGGCGCTCGTCACTCCTTCTATAGAAGTTACACCCAGAGCTCTCCCAGCATCCCCCATGTGTAGGACGGCGCCCCCTCCTGGTCTTATACTCCCTTCTGCATTGTTTAGCACAAATAATACAAGACAAAAAAATTTTTTTAGAGTAGTTTGTAAACCCCTAGGCTGTGAACACTGTCCATATGAGTGCCACCATCCCCCCTGTTGAGACATGACACAGGCCATGGCTCAAAACTGCTGCACATCTGAAGAACGATTTAGGTAAGATAGTTTTTTTCTCTTTTTTTCTCTACGGAGATGTACAGCCCATCTACAAGAGTGTATTCAGCATCCACAAGAGATACATCCTGCAGACCTTATGTGCCATCTCTCCTAGACAGTTGTATGGAGGACCGTCTGAAGAAATAGGCAGCAAGGTAGATGGATGGAGCGTAGTACATCTCTCAGTTGGCAGGTGTGGCTGTGAGCAGTAGTGTCATGCAGGAGGGATGTCTAGAAGGACTAAGATATGAGTATAACTAACTGCGTGCGGTACTCAGTGTGTGGGGGGAACAGCACTATAGTGGCAGAAGGTCTGACTACCGCTTGTACGCAGGGTGGGAGCGCTCGGCCACTGGATCTAGTCTGCAGAGTAGTATGCCAGCGGTCTGTTTCCCACCGTGTTCCAGAGTTAACACAGAGGTGATATATCCTTCTCCTGAGTCAACAGTTAGCACAAAGGGCTTGCTGTAGTTCAGCAGCCCCCCAGACTGATGTGCCCACCAGAGTCTGTTTTAACCTGATAAAGACTTCCTCAGAGGCCCATCTCACTGGATCCGGTCAGCTGCAGCCAGAGATTCATGATAGAGGAGTCTGGTAAAAAGCGCTGTCAGAGATGCAGAATATGGGATCCAGGAGCTGCAGAAGTTTGTCGGTTACGATCGTGTGGGCAGGCAAAGCACGGAACCCACACGATCGTGACCAAAGGGGACGCACACGGGTATCACCAGGGTCACACGGGACTCACACCGGTTTCAGGCAACTGACCCTGTGCTAACGGGAGGTAGAAATGGCCCTACCTAAGCGGGGACATTGCCCAATAAGGGCAACCCCGCGGTCTTCGGATCTGGGCCCTAGCTGATCCTAGGAGCCACACACCAGAACAGGATGCATTCACATGCCACATGACAGACCCAGAATACACTGCATACAACATGCAACCACTAGTACCAGATTGGAAGCTGAATATAAATACCAGGTATTAGTTGACATGTTGTACAATATGTTGAAAGCTAGCGGGCCACCTCACGGCTCCTGGTTATACTGCTAGTCCCTACACTAACCAGGAGTCCAGCAGAACAGGACAGAGTTCACGCCGCACGCTGCAACAGGACAGGACACAGATTGCAGGACACACAGCAAACTAACACAAAACTGACAGAATTTAAACGTGCAAACGGACATGAACCAAGTCACACTGCAAACCTCACCAGACAAGCATTCATGACTGCTCACCTGAGGGGCCATACAGACTGACCAGGGGCTGGTTTTATATGTGAGCACAGATCCAGGGGATTGGCTAGCAGACAGTACCACACGCAGCCAGCTCAATCATTAACCCTGAGAGTGCTGTGCTGCTGGAAACACAATAGAACAACATATCCCAGCAGCACACGTAACATTGTCATTCCCAAAGAGGACATCATTTGCTCATAGTTTTGGGACCTCCAGAATTGCTTGCCTACCTTCATCTGACAGGTTATACCCCAAATATTTAACCGTTGGCTGACCGTATTGGAGTTTCTACCTGTTTACTTTATGGCCTTGCTCATAAAGAAACCTCAAGAGTGCGACTGTGTCCCCCCCCCCCCCCCCCCCCCCACACACAATTCTCTCCCGTCTGCTGCTGGCTACCAACATACAGTAGTAGCTGACTACCTCTAAGAGGCTGGAACTGCGCTAAGTGTGCTGACATAGCCTGGGAGAAAATTGTTGGAGGTTCACAGCAGCCCTGAGGTACTCTGGTGAAGGTATACCTAATTTTATCATCCTATCACGTCCCAATAAATTTACTGGACATATTCGAGACTACATAATTTGACATTTCACAGGCTTATTTGTCTCTAGGTCTGTTATAACTGGTTCAGAGAGGGATTCCCTGTGGGTCCGGCCATTAACCCCTCTTACCAGGATATGACTATTACTACATTTAACATTGGCTACATATTGGGATGTATTAATGTCCTGGTGGCTCCTGAGCCCACCAGGAAAGTAATCATCCGCCCATTCACCTGGAGATCTATCTCAGGCAGTGGAAATTGCCATGAGATCCTCCAAGTGTTGTACATCGACCCCTCCTAGTCATTTTTCCCCAAGGTGGCTGAGAACATTGTTTCTCAGGGCACTCTTGGGCAAAATCACTAGACTTCCCATAATTCAAACACACATTTAAATCCCCGAGCTGCATCCCACCTCTGCTTCTTCCTCTGTCTCTACTTTCACATCCTCTCGCTGTCCAATGACCTCTCTGACTTTCTTAAACCATCATATCACATTCTTCTCCCCATATAAAAAAAACCTCACTTTCTCACCCTTTTCTTTGTAACACTTTTCTGCATGTTTTGCATATTGCAAAACATCCTGCAAGGATCCCATCCTCAGGGTAACCATGTACCTCATTATATAACCTCCTATTCCCTTCTTTACTTCACTTACAAATGCATTCTTTAATGGCTGATTATATGCAGCATTAGGATCATCTCTCATACCCCCTGATTATACTATGGAAGGGGTCTACCATCTCCTCCCCTCCCATCCTAATTTCTGTCTACAGAAACCCAATCTGGCCGTAGAATTCTTCTATCTGCTCTCTCTATTTTTCATTCAATTGGAACTCCTCATTAACCCTTTGATTTGTTCATCAAACTGTCGGGCGTCTATTTTTATATGGGCGTGACAGTTTGGGGCTTCTTTTAACCAGACTTCAGCAGCGGATAATCCGTATTTCTGCTGATCTTTTAGCTGATTTTGACCGTATTTTATCACATAATTCTTTACAACTAGGAACTTTTAATTAATTTATTTATTTTTTAAATCCATATTTTTCCCACTTATGTCACAATATTTGACATAGTCAGGATCTAACTTGTGTATGTACTTCTTATCCCCTTTTAGTTTTACCAAGTAGGGCCTGTGAACATTGAACACAATAAGGGGCTTGTCCGAAAGCAACCTGCGCAGCGAGGTTGGTCCTTAATGTGTCCTAGAGGTCAATGCCCACGTATCGGATCCACTCATCTCAATCACTCACACATTCGCTTCATGCAATATAAGACAACAATACAAATAGTACATTATGTTAGTAGGCGGCCGCCCTCTTTATATTCTTAGTTACTCTATAACATAATATCAAAGAGAAAGTAATAGAAAGATAAGAAGTAAAGTTCCTGGACACCCCTGTGCCCCATGACGTCATCTAACCACTTTTTACATGTCGCACGGAGTTAATTCTTTCCTGTAGCCTTCTCACAATGGCTATGGTCTCACATAGACTACTGCTATTGTCCCTTGACAACCCATTCGTCTATACTTGCCTCTCATTTACAATACACATTGTAAATTCTACTAACACTAAAGTATACAGAAGAAGAAGAGAGAGAAGAAAAGTTTAACCATTGTTATACTTACTACACGTTATCTGGGAGGCTTCCAAATTCTCCGGCTAGTTCGGAAAAACGTCACTGTTTCAGACAGGATGCCCGACTGGCCTCTAATGACGTCTAAGCAAGACGGAGGTCTTTTAATGATCAGAGAGTACTTCAGACCCACCTTTTCACAGCCAGGCTGTCCTTTCCCTCTGCAGTGAGTCTTTCCGGCTCGAAGGACCAAAAATGTAAGGAGAATTTATGTGTTTATCAAAGAGAAGACGATCCCAGATCTCGTGCAGAAGTCTGGACCCAGGAGAAATACAAATCACACCAGCCTGTGCGGTATCAGATGATTTCTAATTTATTCTAAGGTGTTCGAAGCTTATGTACCATAAATGACATCACAGCAAAAGTATATACCGCCAAGATTAATAAGAATACATAATAGGCTGAAACTAAAAGGATTAACATAAGTTACACCTCTTAAGGTGTAACTATAACATACAATGAGACCGTTATGAATTCAGGGAAAAGGAATGCAAGAGATACCAGAAGTCTGTCCTACTTCCTGTGGGCCTCATCTGTAAACATACATACATGGGTGGTATAGCAGACTGTCTTATCTCATCTGTCTACCTCAGAAGACATGCAAGCCTATAGAAGGGTTTTGTTTAACCCCTTCACTACTTATACTAGTACCATGCTATATATTTCTAGCCTACAATGCAATAAAAGAACAATTAACTGATACATTGATCTACAATTTTCTTAACAATGGTGCTGTTCTATGCTCTACCAATATTCCCCAGACTCATCCATGTAAATTAAGGCTCTGTTCCCAGATTTCTGAACAGTGAAACAAAAATAAAATGGCCTGTCGCATCTGTCAAAATGATGGAACCTGACAGCATCTGATGGAAGCCATTGACTTCAATGGGTTCCATCTGGTTTCCTACCTGGTTTCCATCATTTTATTTGAAAAAACAGAGCAGCATGTTACACTATTTTTTTCCCTACATTTATGCCGGAACGCCTCGAAGAAATAAGCAGGCGGAAATCTAAACAGAGCCTTAGGCTGCCATTTCCAGTACAGATGTAGATGTACATCATAGATGTTTTTAGGAGAGGCCTGACCAACTCGGGGAATGTTCTTATAGTAAATGTATCTTGTGCAGTCCTATAGACTATGAAATATACGACGCTGCTTCTTTGTGTATTGCCTTTCCACCACTCCCTGTTTGCAATGTAGTGTCGTAATGACAGAATCCATTGACCAGGCTTGAAATCGGCACCAAATCAGGCAGATTCTCTTGCTAAATGAATGCAGTAGGAATGTTTAAAGATTTTAAATGATCAAAAAGCTAATTTGGGTCCAAGTAGGCGCATCATAGCGGCAACTGGAAATAGGATTTAGCAGAGAAAGAGGACTATTAGGATTCTACTCATTTAATTCAAAAGAATGGAGCCCCTCTTCTTGAAATGTGGCAAACAACTTATTGTTTTATTGCTAAGAAGGAAGCTGTTTTAACCATTCAGCACAAAATTGGTTAAATCGACAATCAAATATTCCTGGCTGCTGTTCCTTTGCGATCTCTGCGGCTGAACAGAATATTTCCACCAACACAAGCAACATTAAATATAGCTCCGAGCCACAGGAGACCGCTTTAGATGGCAATTTGCCTTCCACGAATTGAATGCATAGGGTGTAAATACGGCTCTTGATTTTCCAATCCTTACAGAAAAGTACAGGCGGAAGTGCCTTTTTATTTTTATCCGTAATTTTTTCCTGTTTTCTTTATTTTAAGATGGAAGTGCAGACGCACAAAGGGGATTGTGTTTACTAGACTGGATTCTCTGCAGAACTATGCACATCTCTAACTGTACACATATTGTTTGGTAGTCAACCGATGCTGAGCTTGCTTGATTGGCCAAGCATATATTCTATAAATCAGTTTGATTTAATGTAAAAATCTATTTTTTGTGGCATGTAATAGCTTCTTGTGTATATGCCACAGCTCAAAGCTTAGCTTGCCAACGTAAGATATGTCCGCATATATTATGAATCAGTTGAAGAATATACTATGTACATTATTAAGGTACTGAGATACAGCGAACACAGCAGTGGTACTCACATGATTAGAAGCAGTAATGGCTGCCAATCATAACCTAACTGCTGTTCTAATGCCACATAAGAGAGGAACTTTAACACCTCTGACACCATGGTCCATACTGATTGCAGAGAGCATAGGAATGAGCACCGTGAGGCGATAGGTGTCCATAGTATCAATAGGTACACAGTTATAGCGCCCACTGAATCATTCTTCTTGTTAGAGCATGCTTTACAATGTCCTATGTTTACTCATACTCCAGTATGCAAGCTTATGTACTGGCATAAATATGAAACCTAGGATGGCAGAGAAGGGTTGTCAAGGGTCACCGGGAACTCCGTGATCATCAGGTCCTCCAGGGTCATCAAGTCCAACCCCCCCGCTGAATGCAGGATCACTAAATCATCCCAGACAGATGTCTGTCCAGCCTCTGAAGACTTCCATTGAAGGAGAACTCACCACCTCCTGTGGCAACCTGCTCTACTCATTGATCACCCACACTGGCTAACATCTAATCTGTGTCTCCTCCCCTTTCAGTTTCATCCCATTGCTTCCAATCTTTCCTCGTGCAAATGAGAATAGGACTGATCCCTCTGCACTGTGACAGCCCTTCAGATATTTGTAGATCGCTATTAAGTCTCCTCTCAGCCTTCTCTTCTGCAAGCTAAACATTCCCAGATCCTTTAACCATTCCTTAAAAAATTGATAGATCCATTACTTTTGCCAGAGATTCCCAACAAATGTCTGGATGGTTAAAATCTCGTATGATCACCATGTTGGGCTTTTTTGAGAGCTTGGCCATTTGATGTAGAAAGAGTTCATCCATATCTTCTGCTTGTCCAGGTTGCCTATAGTGAATGCCTACAATGGTGTCCTTTCTGTTGTTCTCTCCTTGTATTCTAAGGCCTCGGTCAGACGACCGTTTTTTTGCCGCGATTCGCAGATCACCTGACGGATGCGCATCCGCAAATCGCGTGACCGGGGCCGACAATTCGCCGAAAAATCTGCAGCTAGCAGCGTTTTCGGCGAAACGGGCCCGATCAAAGGAGCGCTGTCCAACCCATTGAAATTCAATGGAGCTGGCAATACAGCCGGCTCCATTGAAAGCAATGGTCTGCCGGCGAGCGCGGGATGAATTTTCGGGAAGGGCTAAAAAATATAAGCCCTTCCCTGAAAATCATCCAAAAATGTGTAAAAATAAAAAAATATATATACTCACCTTGTCCCTGCAGCCGGAGTTCAGCCGCGACTGGCCGGCAGTTTTCCTGAACTGCTCTGTGTAGTATTCAGCAGGCGGGGATTTAAAATCCCTGCCTGCTGAATGGGCTGCCTCTGATTGGTCACAGCCCTCACCAATCAGAGGCAGCTCTCACTCACCCATTCATGAATTCATGAATGGGTGAATGAGTGCTGCCTCTGACTGGTCCCTGCGCTGAGCCAATCAGGGGCAGCTCTCAGCTGTCATTCAATAGCAGATAGGCACGATCTGCGATTCCTCGTGTCCTATAATTTATCGGACATCCGCATAAAAAGCGGCCATGTGACTGATCCCATTGCGAAGCAATGGTTCTAAATATGCGCAAATCGCACGAAAAACCGCCCGTCTGACTGAGGCCTTACCCAAACAGTTTCTACAGAACTCCCATGCTCTGAAGCTTGCATCTCTGTGGAGATTAAGGTTTTCCTAACATACAATGCAATACCTCCTCTTTTTTTAGGTCTGTTTCTTATAAATAAGTTGTATCCTTCAAGCCTTGTATTCCGATCATGTGTATCATTGCACCAAGTTTCTGTTATGCCTATGACATCATATTTCTCTTCCTCTGTTAGGAGCTCCAATTCTCCTTGTTTGTTTCCCATGCTCTGGACATTTGTGTAAAAACATTTTAGTTTGTGTTCAGTGTCTTTTGCTCCTCTGCTTTCCCTCTGAATGTTTTGTCCCTGTTCTTTCTTTCCACCTCTAATTACAAGGTTCTCAAATGTTTTAAATAGATGTATATTTTTGCCTTTCATTTCCCTTCCCATATTATTCTAGTTTAACCCCTTAACGCTGCAGGACATACAGTTACGTCCTGCAGCTGCGGGATATGTATGGAGGGAGATCGCAGGGCGATCTCGCTCCATGCATCATGGCTGCCAGCTTTTTCTTACTATAAGTCACTCGGTTGTTAACCCTTTAAATGCCGCTGTCAATTCTGATTGCGGCATTTAAATCCCCCAGACGATGTTCTGGGGTCCTGTACAGCCTCCCCGTGATGAGATTGCAGGGAACCATGCTGGTGTCATGACAGCTGGGGGCCTTCTGAAAGGCCCCCAGGGCTGTCACAGCTGAATGCCTATTAAGCCGTGTCTATGGCATGACTTCATAGAATGTCTGTCAGATCGCAGTATGATGTAATGCTATGGCATTGTATCACATTGCAGGAGCGATCAAAGCATCGCAAGTTCTTGTTCCATCTGGGGACTAAAAAAACAAAGTAAAAATAAGTTTTAAAAATCTTTACTAATTATTAAAAAAAAGTAATAAAAGTTTAAAGCCCCGTCCTTTTTTTATATTTATAATAAAATAATCTAAATAATAAAACAAAAATACATATTTGGTATCCCTGCGTCCGTAAAAGTCCGATCTATCAAAGTCACCCATAATTTACCCCGCACGGTGAACATCGCTCAGAAAAAGATAAAGAACGCCAGAATTGTGCTTTTTTTTGATCATCCTGTTTCCAAGAAAAAATGTGATTAAGAAGCCATCAAAATGTCGTATGCATTCAAAAATACGTTCTGCACCAATGGAAACTACAGGACTTCCTGTACAAAATGAGCCTTATGGCGACGGAAAAAGTTTTTGCGTTGAGAAGATGGCAGCAGAAAATTTTTAAAAATGTAATATCTTTTTGAAAAAAAATAAAAGTAGTACAGCAAAAAAAAGAAAATATATATGTTTGGCATCGTAGTAATCGTACTGACGCATAGAATAAAGTTATCAAGTCATTTTCGCTGCAGTGTGTGTGCCGTAGAATCAAGACGCACCAAAGATGGCGGAATTTTGATTTATTTTTCATTTTACTCCACTTTGAATTTCTTTTTTTTAGTTTTTTTTAGTACATTATATGGTAGATTTCTCTTTGTGGATAGTGTCTTTTCTTGCTGTACCTCCTCGTTGTTCTCCTGGTACCGATTCCCGAGCAGTATGGGTGCTGGCTGACTCCTGCTACTCCTGCCTCTTTCGGTCACATGATTCCACTCCTCTGCTTCTGCAGGTACTCTGGACATTTCTTTTCCTTCAAGTTTATTCTGCTTTGTCAAGGAAATCCTCATCTTTCTTAATGAGTTTCGATGTATTTGCACCTTTTCCTCCAATAGAGACACAAGCTTGCATTTCTGGCCGGTGAAATTTGGCTTTTCCTCTGGTAGGCCTGTAAACCTAAAGCATACATTGCAGCTCACCATATAACTTCTTCCCCCTTCCATGTTGCACTTAGTAAGTTAATGTCCATGTCCAAATGCCAAAAATTCTTGTAGTGAGATTTAATCTATAAGATGTTACCAAGTATAACGGTTTGTTCACCTAATGGCGGTGTCCTTGGAGCAGCTAGACCTGGTTACACCCAGCAATCGTCCTGCTCACAGCGACTCTGCACTCTTCCCAAAATGCATCGGGGCCAAGCAAATTATCCTCCTGAAGCGCCAATCTCTGGTCTGGCCATGTCCTGCGAGCCGCTATACCCGGCTAAACTCTGCAATCGTCCCACTCACAGAGACTCTTCACTCTTCCCAGAATGCACAGGGAATATGTAAATTATCTTCAGAACTTTAAAAGGACCCTGTCACCTTGAGCACAGCACCAGTAAGCATAGCCGTAAGTTATGGTGTTGTTCAGGGAGGTGACTGGGAACAGGGGCATGTATTTTTTTTTATACTCGCCCGTTTGCCCGTACTGCGCTGTCCCTGATGAAGTCTGCGCCATCTAAATAACCTGACTAATTATAGATCGCTGCGCCCGCTCTTTCATACACTTCTATATCGCAGGAGTCAGCTTTTCGGACTGTGTAGACTTCAACAGCGGACAGAATAAGAACAGGGGGTGAATGTAAAAAATACATTTTTTTAAGCGCACCTCATTACCTATCAAAATGATGGGGTGCGTTACAAAGGGCTGTCAAACTCTGCGCCGTGTGTTCACAAACACCCATCGAGATCGCAGTCAAATGCTGCAGTTTCGAGCGGCGTTAACTGACTCATTTTATCCATACAGTAAGGCCCCGCTCACACATGCACTCCGTCAGTCAGGTGCACATAGTATGCAGAAAGAAGATTGGGGTACCTTGATTTGCACCCCCAAGAAACAAGCGTCTTCATGTAACTGCCTTTTAAATAGAAGCTGAAGTTTAAAGGGGTTGTCCCGCGAAAGCAAGTGGGTCTATACACTTCTGTATGGCCATATTAATGCACTTTGTAATATACATTGTGCATTAATTATGAGCCATACAGAAGTTATTCACTTACCTGCTCCGTTGCTGGCGTCCTCGTCTCCATGGTGCCGTCTAATTTTCAGCGTCTAATCGCCAGATTAGACGCGCTTGCGCAGTCCGGGTCTTCTGCTTTTCTGAATGGGGCCGCTCGTGCCGGAGAGCGGCTCCTTGTAGCTCCGCCCCGTCACGTGCCAATTCCAGCCAATCAGGAGGCTGGAATCGGCAATGGACTGCACAGAAGCCCTGCAGTCCACCGAGGGAGAAGATCCCGGCGGCCATCTTCAGCAGGTAAGTAAGAAGTCACCGGAGCGCGGGGATTCAGGTAAGCGCTGTGCGTTTTTGTTTTTTTTTAAGTCCCTGCATTGGGTTTGTCTCGCGCCGAACGGGGGGGCTGCTGAAAAAAAAAAAACCCGTTTCGGCGCGTGACAACCCCTTTAATCAAATATCAAATTACTTGAAATGATTAGGTCCATAAATATGAAAAGTCTTAACTCCATGTTTTCTGTATTCCTTGCTGAGCGCCAAGAACACGCTCATGTTTTCTAGTCCAAGTTTTGAAAAAAAACCCGAAGTTGCTGAGGGGCCCTTGCTGGTATTTACTTTTCTTCCAGGGGAATATATACTGAGAAACCTACACTGTAGAGATTCTTAGCATTCCCCTGCTAACAATAACACTTCCGCAAAGACAAAGGGGCCTATTTATAATGAAAGGGGTCAATCCCGCCTTCCAGACCAGATGTATTTATTGTGCCTTTGTAATTATGGCTTTATCCTTCCCTAAGCATTCAGTGATTAGGAAAGCATGCTCACTGGCTGCATTTTTTCAATTAATAATTTGGAACAGACTTTATGGAGGAAACACATTGTATCACAGATTGTTTAGAAATGGCGAGAAAAGAATGTGAACCTATAGATTGAGCAGCATTGTTTACTCAACGAACATGACTGACATGAGACAGCTAGCATTATCTGCAAGCACTCAGAAGTAGGTATATAAAAGTGCAGCATTAAAGGGGTTGTCTCGCGGCAGCAAGTGGGTCTATACACTTCTGTATGGCCATATTAATGCACTTTGTAATGTACATCGTGCATTAATTATGAGCCATACAGAAGTTATCAAAAGTTATTCACTTACCTGTTCCGTTGCTGGCGTCCTCGTCTCCATGGTTGCCGTCTAATTTTCGCCGTCTAATGGCCAAATTAGACGCGCTTGCGCAGTCCGGGTCTTCTTCTCTTCTCAATGGGGCTCCGTGTAGCTCCGCCCCGTCACGTGCCGATCCAGCCAATCAGGAGGCTGGAATCGGCAATGGACCGCACAGAAGAGCTGCGGTCCACGGAGGTAGAAGATCCCGGCGGCCATCTTCAACCGGTAAGTAAGAAGTCACCGGAGCGCGGGGATTCAGGTAAGCGCTGTGCGGTGTTCTTTTTTAACCCCTGCATCGGGTTTGTCTCGCGCCGAACGGGGGGGGGGGGGGGGGGGGGTTGAAAAAAAAAAACCATTTCGGCGCGGGACAACCCCTTTAAGGCGGCCTAGTGTTACGTCTCCATCTCTGATTTGGAAATGCTGCTATTTGGGGGGAATGATGGCGGCTTACTCCGAAACTACAAAGATCAGTGAGAACATGATAGTCGATACACAAGTGCCCATCATACTAGTTGGAGATAACTGTGCCAAAATGAATTTCCACGCATTTAATGGTCATGACAACACATTTTAATCTAGATTATCTGTCCATCGAATCTCCCATGACTCCGGGTGGTGTAAATATAGATTAAATTGTCGTCGGTAATATTGATGTCCATCTATAACCATATGTACGCTACTGCTCGTATCGCAGATCCATTGTGCATCAACTTTGTTGGGAAGACGCGTACAATAGTTTAGAATGAAGAAATAACTTTTCAGAAATAAAAATTTCTACTGACAAGATGGGTATAGACAAAAGAAATCATCCTATGGTTTGTATTCTAGCCCCCTAAAGACTTGCGTGTGACCCCGACAGCCACATTTAATTTTTTTTTCAACATTTCCTGGGAGTAGCCTGTAATTCAGAGCCATTGTAAAGAGATTGTAGAGTTTCTAGAATGCCCTGTGGGTCTGATATGCATCCTTACCCTAAGGCATGGCGGCTCCTTGTGAGCCTGGATAAAACTAGATGTTACCTGAAAACACTTGCCATGCTCTTCAATTTCTGTGCTAAAAAGCTATATTACCGTACTAGAAACCTGTCATGAAGGCTTGGCGCTATAATTTATGCTGCTATTTTATGACAGGGAGTTCCCTAGGCAATTTGACTACCCCAATGTAGGTGCTCTAAAGGACACAGCTTGTCATTGTGTTTTATGTTTCTATAACATCCGGACGAAAAAAGACTACTGCCCCTTATTGTTTGCTGTGCGCCTGATCTCATACCACTGGTATCCTTTCTTAGGCCGATCTCACACTTGCGGTAGGGTCAGTTCAGGTGAGGCCGATCTCACACTTGCGATAGGGTCAGTTCAGGAGAGGCCATTCTCACACCTGCGGTAGGGTCAGTTCAGGCGAGGCCATTCTCACACCTATGGTAGGGTCAGTTCAGGCAAGGCCACTCTCACACCTGCGGTAGGGTCAGTTCAGGAGAGGCCATTCTCACACCTGCGGTAGGGTCAGTTCAGGCGAGGCCATTCTCACACCTGCGGTAGGGTCAGTTCAGGTGAGGCCGATCTCACACTTGCGGTAGGGTCAGTTCAGGCGAGGCTGTTCTCGCACCTGCGGTAGGGTCAGTTCAGGAGAGGCCATTCTCACACCTGCGGTAGGGTCAGTTCAGGCGAGGCCATTCTCACACCTATGGTAGGGTCAGTTCAGGCAAGGCCGCTCTCACACCTGTGGTAGGGTCAGTTGAGGCGAGGCCATTCTCACACCTGTGGTAGGGTCAGTTCAGGCGAGGCCATTCTCACACCTATGGTAGGGTCAGTTCAGGCAAGGCCGCTCTCACACCTGCGGTAGGGTCAGTTCAGCTGAGGCCGCTCTCACACCTGCGGTAGGGTCAGCTCCGAGTTTCTATCTCTCTGTTCCATTTTTGGAGAAGAGAAACTGATGTAAAACTGAAATAAATTGATCAGTTATTGAGTTTGGGGTTTCAGTCTCTGGTCTGGTCATCAAGATTATAAGAACTTTCATTTGTAAGGCGAGGTAGGGCCAGACAGCGCTATTAATGTTCACATAGTTGTAATTTATGATACAATATCGTTCTAGTGATTAGATTATTTTATAATGCCTCCTTTACATGGATAAGTTACACCTCTGGAAACCTCTGAGCGGTCTGCAGCTCTAGTAAAGCACTTCTAGACTTCTTTGGGACTCTTCTGTACATTTTATCTGCCTTTATCTGATTTCGTAAGGTTTTCTTAAAAACAGAAATTGTGGAATGATGGATTGTCTTTTGCATGTATGGATGTATTTCCCCTAGAAGATTTGCTTACAGTGCAGAATGTGTTGCTAGTACAGCACCCCACGGAGCAGTGCAGGAAGTGCTCTTACTGCAGCAGGACCTCCAAGAGCCGCCGTAAAACCTCCTGCCTATGGCTCTGCCTTATCTAGAAGAGCTCTCTGCAGTTGGTTCTGCACTGCACATGTTTGTCCATTTCTAACAAGTGGGAGAAGTAGATGCCAGGAACGGGAGCCGGGATTTCACAGTTGTAGAAGTGCTGGCCAGTACTGAAGCTCATTTCCTGGAGTGTCGCTTACAGAAAGTGTTCCACCGCCATGCGTTTCCTTCCTCCTGTGTATGCGAAAGTTAGAATAAAGTGTATCCTTTTGGCAATAAGAGCTTCATTTTTTCATCCGTTTTATTTTTGTTTTCTTTAATAATTGCGGATTAACTGGATGTTTTATGAACACGGCCCGGAAACATTAGATTTCAGGCTGATTGGGACTTCTAAATAAGTCAGTCTTGGCAGAGCCGTCACGCTCGTGCTTATAATAAACGTTTCAGGGTATTGTGTTCTCTGGTCATTCTTTACGTCTATCTAATATTATATGCAGGTCTACTTCTCAGTAATGGAAAAGCCAAAAATGTCTCATAGTGCCAGTGACTTCTTTGCAACGTCTTAGAGATCAGTCTGTATGGAAGAGACCAGGGATAAGACGAGGATAAGACTCGTGCCATCATTTTCCACTATTTTACATGTTCTACATCAACACACTGCAAAGACCATACTAGCTTACAAGGACACATAGGGGGGGCTCGTTCATAAAAACTGTTCTAAGTGTCATTGTTGCTAGTAGCTACCTATTAGAATTCCACAGCATATTGAATAATGAAATAAGTTATCTGATTGGTTGTCATGGAAACCACCAACAATTTTTCTTGCCATATTTGTTATGTATATAGCTCTTAAGAATATCAATGTATGAGACCTGAGAGGCATTATTGCCCACCTTGTTTGGTTTCAGCACCACCTCCTACTGAGTTGCAGTACCACAAGGGTGTCTGCTAGTTTATTGGTCGTTTCTCCTCCTCCATGGCCCGCAGTCTCCTTTTCTGTCTATGGAGGGGCGCAGAGTCTCCTAGGCAATTGGCACCTGACAATAACATTGGACCTAGCAGCCTATGTAGCCCTTTGCCGACATACCCCATGGTTACATATATAAAGTGTTGCCACAAGGGGGTTTACACAATCTACCGTCCATGTGATGGCGGCGGGTGTCAGCTGTAAATTACGGTTGACGCTCTATTGCAACAGGTGGGATCAGAGATGGTTCCTGTACCTGCCATAGTGACTGTGGCATCTAAGTGACTAGACAGAGGAAAATGGGTCCCTCTGTCACAACCTTGGCCCCCTTCAATATGAAGGGTTGTTATGGGGGCATGAAGGCTAGCTTAGTACTCCTATTAGGCTTTGCCAGCACATTACGCTGAAGTGTTGCATGATTAATAACATGTTCATGTTCATTTCTTATGTAACTTCTGAAGTTGTAGATATCAGAATATCATGGTATAGAGCAATATATTATATATATAATGGTATTTTTCTTAAAGTAGTTGATCCCACACCATCAGCATTTGGGTGTTGGCTGTACAAGATTGTGGGGTGTCAAAGGGCTGTGAAGGCAGCTGGGCACCTAAAGAAGGCCCCAAGTCTACCATTTTAGTATACCAGAGGTAGCACTAGGTAGAACAGCACCTCATGTACATTTCAAACTGGTAGCTCTGGTCTACTATTTCTATAAAGTGGTCCCTCACCCTAGGTGATAAAATAATGGGCATGAACCCCACATGGGGTAGATGGTGACCTGACTCCTATACTGGATGTTCCAACTTGGTATTTCTACAGAAGAAAACTGTTATCAAGTTATCAGAAAAGTGTTCTAAAAGAAGATGTAAGTTGGCTCTGTCAACTTCAAGGGAAGGATTCTACGGACAGCGTCGCCCAATGATAACTGATCATCTCAGATGTTCTTTTACATCCCTTTCCTAGATCCCGGCAAGAGGCAAGGCCTAATTGGATGTATTACGCCGACAGGCATTATATACTGCAACACAGCGTATATTATACCAGCGAACAAATCGTTGCGTGGTCAAGTCCGCTAGTGTAAGGAGGAAAAAGTGTTTAAAAAAAAAAAGCTTAAATAAAAAATATTAAATATAAGAAGAAAACCCTTTTTTTTCCCAATTAAAAATGCTTTATTGTATAAAAAACGCAAAAAAAAGTACAGCTAATTAGTATCACTGCGTCAGTAACAACCCAAACTACGTTATTTAATCCACACAATGAATACTTTAAATAAAAATCAATACCAGAATTGCAGTTTTTTTTTAAAATTCATTCTGCCTTCCAAAGAACTGAATAAAAAGTAATCAAAAAGCTGGATGTACCCCAGAATCGTACCAATGAAAACATCAACTTGAAACATCAGCTCGTTCTGAAAAAAACAAGCCGGCACTCGGCTCCATGACTGGAATAATAATAGTTATGGCTCGCAGAATTTGGAGACACAAAAACAAGCGAATAAAGTTAATCTGTCATTTTATGCATGAGGGATGCCGTAAAAAGGAAACCTAAAAGGCAAAACCAAAAAAAGGCTTTTCTTTTTTTTTTTCTATTTCCTTGTGAAAAAAAATGTTATGTTTCAGTCAGTATTTGCACCCCAGAATAATACCATGAAAAAGTGCAATTTATCCTGCAAAAAAAATCAATGCAAAAATTAAAAAAAATTATGATTTGAAAATGATTAAAAATTTTTTTTTTAATTCTATACTCGCCTATTCCACCACAGACAGACTTAGTAACATAGTATGTAAAGCTGAATGAAGACAATGTTCATCTAGTCCAGCCTGTCTATCCTCCTGTGTTGATCCAGAGGAAGGCAAAAAACCCCAAGGCCAGAAACCAATTAGCCCTTCTGGGGAAAAAATTCCTTCCCGACTCCCTAATGGCAATCAGACTGTTCCCTGGATCAACCCCTAATAGTTCCTACCTGCCTATATACCAGGATTGACACTTAACCTAATATTTATATCCTGTAATATCCTTCTCCAGAAAGACATCAAGTCCCCTTTTAAACTCCTCTATGGATTTTGCCATCACCACTTCCTCAGGCAGAGAGTTCCACAGTCTAACTGCTCTTACTGTAAAGAATCCCCTTCTATGTTGGTGATGGAACCTACTTTCCTCTAATCGTAGCGGGTGTCCTCTTGTTACCGTCGTGGTCCTTGGTGTAAACAGATCGCGGGAGAGATCCTTGTATTGACCCCTCATGTACTTATACATGGTTATTTGGTCGCCTCTTAACCTTCTTTTTTCTAGAGTAAATAGTCCCAATTTGGATAGCCTCTCTGGGTATTCCAGTCCCGTCATTCCATGTATTAGTTTAGTTGCCCTTCTTTGAATTCCCTCAAGCACTGTGACATCTTTCCTGAGCACCGGTGACCAGAATTGTACGCAGTATTCCATGTGAGGCCTGACAAGTGCCTTATATAATGGAAGGGTGATGTTCTCGTCCTTCGCCCCTATACCTCTTTTAATGCATCCCAAAACTTTATTTGCCTTTGCAGCAGCTGACTGGCATTGGTTACTCCAGTTTAGTCTATTATCCACTAATACCCCCAGATCCTTTTCCATATCACTTTTCCCCAGCGGTACCCCATTAAGTGAATATTGGTGACATCCGTTTCTCCTGCCCATGTGCATAGTCTTACACTTCTTATCTCATCTTCGCCTCACTAATCTTAACCAGCGCTATGTCAGCTTACTGCAAGCCATCCGGATCCTCTTCTCCTTGTTATAAAGCCTGCATTCCTTGCATTCTTCTTACTGGTCAGTGAAGGTCCTGTCCCTGTGCTGTAGCGTTCACTGCCTAGGAATGAATGCTGATCTACTGCAGAAACAGCAGGCATGAGCAGTCTCTACAATAGCTCGGCACTCCCTGCCAGACTGTGATTTAGTGACGTAGCACACATTGCCGGGCAGGAAGGAGACTGCCTGTGAATGTACATAATGTCACAGGAAGCAGAGGATTCGGCCAGCTGGAGGCGATCCCCCGGTCTGCAGGAGACAGTGGAATAGGTGATTTATAGAATTTTTGTTTTTTAATGACAGAACCCCTTTAAAATGGTTGAGGAAACATGACCATAGTCTGAGAAACCTGTCGTACAATTTCACTAGGATGTGTTGAATGCATTTCTAGAGCCCAGAACTGCTTGTGATGGAGCGTAACCCTACATTGTTCCTTCCTGAAAGGCTTACTATTCAGTCTGTCCAGAATGAAGAGTATGGCGTTAGGTTCTGTCCCCATGGCTCCATCCCCTCTAGTCTGGTAATGCATTCAAGCCACCCTGGTTACATTCTAGGACTTTTCTCAGGCTGCACCGATGGAGGACATATTTTCTCTATTTCTGTACAACCCCTTTAAGGAGTTAAATGAGAATTACCCTGCTTTAGCTTGTCTGGTACTCTATTGGAGTTCATGAACTACTAGCAGAGAAACTCCTAACATAAGCACAGAAAATATAATCGCCTGGATACTTCTGATCTGATATTCTATGCACATCGGTCTTCATCTCTGACAGGACCACTCCTCTAGAAGACCAATTTTCACAGCAATTTTGTCATCCCTATCAGCTGTACAGTTGAGGAGGCTCCTGCTATGGAATGCCGTGGCGCCGCTGACTCTAGCCTTGTTGTTTTTTTGTTTTAATACTGGCCTCCATTCCCTTGAATGGGCGTTTCTTAGGTCTGGCTCCCAAATATGTCGATTGTGTGGTCCCCACTTCTCACTGTCACTAGGTGATGTTGGACTGTCCATTATGTAATATAGTTTACATGGGTATCACAAACAGACTATCACAAAATAACATTTTCTTGGGCTTTCTATAAAAATGCACCTGTTGGGGACCCTAATGGGGGCTTGTACATTCCATTAAACTAATATGATATTCAGTTCTTAAAGAAGAGTAATTTTATATGGACGATATTCAATTGTGAAGAAGGCTCCTGTATAGTACAGCATACTGACCTCCCTTACATTACACTTTGGCTCGGACCAACCCAAGGCTTGTGCCTTAGATATGGGCAATTTCATTCCCTGTCAACTACCATTTCCTCCTGCCATTTCATGCTCTACTACCAACAGCAATAGGTTTATTTCTAACTCCCTCAACCTCTTGGCAATCAAAGAAAGTGCTTGTTCTCCTCCTCTGATAACACCCTCCCGTCCCGCTGAGTCCTCACATGGCAGCCTGCACTTTGGCTTTGACATAAGACCGGGGAGCAGGCGGGGAGGCAGCTTCGACATCTTACTGCGCTTACGCTGCAGTCTTCATTATACTACATTGTATTTTTTTCTCCGAACACTTAAGATGTAACGTAGATTTCCTTCGCCACAAAACCAAATCTTTACCCAAAAAGCACATGAGGTTAAGAAGAATGTCTGTCTAACAATTTAGTAGGGGTTGTCCCGCGGCAGCAAGTGGGTCTATACACTTCTGTATGGCCATATTAATGCACTTTGTAATGTACATTGTGCATTAATTATGAGCCATACAGAAGTTATCAAAAGTTATTCACTTACCTGTTCCGTTGCTAGCGTCCCCGTCTCCATGGTTGCCGTCTAATTTTCGCCGTCTAATGGCCAAATTAGACGCGCTTGCGCAGTCCGGGTCTTCTCCTTTTCTCAATGGGGCTCCGTGTAGCTCCGTGTAGCTCCGCCCCGTCACGTGCCGATTCAGCCAATCAGGAGGCTGGAATCGGCAATGGACCGCACAGAAGACCTGCGGTCCACCGAGGGAGAAGATGCCGGCGGCCATCTTCAGCAGGTAAGTAAGAAGTCACCGAAGCGCGGGGATTCAGGTAAGCGCTGTCCGGTGTTCTTGTTTAACCCCTGCATCGGGGTTGTCTCGCGCCGAACGGGGGGGGGGGGTTGAAAAAAAAAAAAAACCCGTTTCGGCGCGGGACAACCCCTTTAAGTCAAAACCATCTGTAAGCCGGTGTGAGTGGGGTGCTTGAGGAGATATAACGGAGCTCCTAAAGTGTTGTATGTAGCCACATGGTTGTTTCAATACGCCACTATGGGAGGCGCGACTTCTCTACGACATGTGGCTGAATACGTGTACTGTGATGTGCTTAGGTAGTTAATACCCACTAGTAGAAGCCGGCAGCGATCTCTATATGTATCTTACGCTCAGGAAAATGATTGGGTGGAATTAGTGTTAGTAGTTCTAATGAAAGGCGTTGGTTATTTCCATTACATAAAATACTCTGGACAAACCAACATGGAGGTCCCTTTACGTGTTGCCCCACTCACCTACTGCTGTAGACATTGATTACATTTTTCAGACCCCCTACGCAGGTTCGTCTTTTATTCTTAACGCATCTAATTACAATATTTCCCTGTATTCCAGTGAAGTTTTTTGTACAGTGGACCAGGAAAAAGTATCCCGGCAGTGCAACCAATCACAGGGCAGCTTTCGTTTCTTATACTGCTGAGGTAAAATGAAACATGTGCTGTGATTGGTTGCTGTGGACAACAAAGTCGGATTGTCTTTTAGACCGCTTTCCATGGCTTCCCCTGTAGATGCTATGGTGATGAGTGTGAGGCATGGATATGGTGGTACAAGATGAGCACACATGAGGCCCGAGTTGTTTTTATAACAAGTCTCACCACCACATCAGGCTAAGGGCTCGCTCACACAGGTGTATGTGGGCTGCGTATTTCACACCTATATTTTGCATGTAATAGGCAGTACACAGCATATACAAATGTAATATGAGTATTTGCTACAATGGGCATATAACGCACCAAAGATGGACATCCTGCCTTTTTTTCACGTGTATAAGAAAAATGCCTGTGTGAGCGGTCCGGTGTAATTCAGTAGGCTTTTAAGACTGTGCGTAATACGCAGCCCACAAACACCCTAAGATGTATATATTGTATATTAGATTTACATAACTAGATAGTTGGTTTGACTTGTGATGTTTGGTTCCCATGTAATACATGCAGCACAGATTGATCAGGTGTTTATGGCCTTGCTGATGCATTGTTCACATGACAATGGCAAGAGATCAAGGCTTTGCTTGATCTATGCAGCATCTATAATACAACTGAAAGTACAACTGAAAGTACATCTGGAAGTAGAAAGATCTTGTTGTGTGTCTGCTCTTAGAACTTTCTGGAATACATACGGTTCCCCCCAAAGCGCTACGGTATCCTCTGAAACGCCTCAAGACTCGTTTCATGGCTGCAAAATCCAGTCAGCGAGAAGGTTGCAAAATAAAAGGGATTTGGACCCGCTCTATTCATCTTACAAGAAGGGAGTCAACTGTGTGTCAACAGCCAACATCAACAGAAGAAACAAAGCCCGTAAGTCACAAGAAAGATGGAGCGAAGATCACCGGACTGCCAGATAACACATAGGGACATGGATAAGTCCTGTCTGGGGACTGCATACATACTAAAGACCTGTCACTTGGTATCATTTGTAGGACCAGCTGCAGAAGAGTCAGGCCTCATGCCCACGGGGAAAATATGAATTAAAATCCGCAGCGTTTTTCCCGCACGCGGATCCGCGCCCCATAGGAATGCATTGACCACCCGCGGGTAGATAAATACCTGCGGATGGTAATTAAAAAATTTCCTGAGCATGAAAAAAAAAGGACATGCTCCTATAGGTGCGGATCACGCGTGCGGGAGCTCATAGAGCACATAGCTCAATTGATCTCCCGCATGAAAAATAAAAGACAATTACAGTGCATCCGCAGCCTAAATCCGCGTTACAAATCCGCAGCGGATCTGATTTTCCCCGTGGACATAAGGCCTTAGGCCTCATGTCCACTAGCTAAATGGAATTGCAGAATCTGCAGCGGATTTTGCCCATAGGGAATCATTGGCCATCCGCGGTCCATTAAATTTATTTTTGGACCCGCGGATGGCATTTTAAAAGAATTGGGTTTTTCACGCGCGGGAGAAAAAAACGCGGCATTCTCCATTCTGCCGCGGATCGGCAACATTGCTATCACATTGATAGCCATGTGTGCGGATATCTGCACGCAAAAAAAAATACAGTTTAAAGCAAATCCGCGCGGAAATCCGCGGCAGATTCTGCGCGGATTGTATTTTTCAAGTGGACATGAGGCCTTAAACATGGATGATTATTGCCCGTAAAGATAAGAAAGACTCGTTACTGTAGGATCTGCATGGACTTCAGGACTTTTCATCCCCACATGAACCGTTTCATGTTTCTACAAAATACTGCGGGAAATTCACTAAAAATTTGAGGGACTGTCCTCAGCATCTCATCCGCTGTTGCTTTCATTTTCTAAAGGAGCGCTGCGAATTTAGAGCTAGAATCGAAAGCTGCTGTAAGTTACTTTTCTACCTTTCCTTTCCCTTAATATCCAAAAGTTGCTATTTTTCATCAATCTTCATGAAACAGACCACAGGCCCTTTACATTCAGGAAGGGACCTGGGAATCGTCCCGCTACTGTCTGAGTTCACACCGCAGTTTTAGTGAAGGTTTTTTGAATACTAAAACCTAGTTGCTGAAAAAAAAATGCAAGTCTTCCCCATTCACCCGCGTATTAACGACGCTTGGAAGTATTCTGATAATTATCATCAGCTTACGGCCATGTTCACACGGGTAATGTCTGTGAAAGAATGTGATGCTGATCCACCACAACATCGGCACTAATGCCCGCCATGGATCCAGCTATGGATACGCCCTGCTTAAAGGAAACAAGGAAATAAGGAGATGGAGGAGAGGAGGGGGACAGAGTGTAAGGAAGGTAATGAGGAGATGGAGGAGAGGAGGGGGACAGAGTGTAAGGAAGGTAAGGAGGAGATGGGGGAGAGGAGGAGGAGAGGGACAGAGTGTAAGGAAGGTAATGAGGAGATGGAGGAGAGGAGAGGGACAGAGTGTAAGGAAGGTAATGAGGAGATGGAGGAGAGGGACAGAGTGTGAGGAAGGTAATGAGGAGATGGAGGAGAGGAGGGGGACAGAGTGTAAGGAAGGTAATGAGGAGATGGAGGAGAGGAGGGGGACAGAGTGTAAGGAAGGTAATGAGGAGATGGAGTAGAGGAGGAGGAGAGAGAGAGTGTAGGGAAGGTAATAAGGAGATTGAGGAGAGGGACAGAGTGTAAGGAAGGTAATGAGGAGATGGAGTAGAGGAGGAGGAGAGAGAGAGTGTAAGGAAGGTAATAAGGAGATTGAGGAGAGGGACAGAGTGTGAGGAAGGTAATGAGGAGACGGAGGAGAGGAACAGAGTGTAAGAAAGGTAATGAGGAGAAGGAGGGGAGGAGAGGAGAGAGACAGACTGTAAGGAAGGTAATGAGGAGATGGAGGGGAGGAGAGGGACAGAGTGTAAGGAAGGTAATGAGGAGATGGAGGAGAGGAGAGGGACAGAGTGTAAGGAAGGTAATGAGGAGATGGAGGGGAGGAGAGGGACAGAGTGTAAGGAAGGTAATGAGAAGATGGAGGGGAGGAGAGGGAGCAGAGTTTGAGGAAGGTAATGAGGAGATTGAGGAGAGGAGAGGGGCAGAGTGTGAGGAAGGTAATGAGGAGATGGAGGAGAGGAGAGGGACAGAGTGTAAGGAAGGTAATGAGGAGATGGAGGAGAGGAGAGGGACAGAGTGTAAGGAAGGTAATAAGGAGATGAAGGAGAGGAGAGGGATAGAGTGTAAGGAAGGTTATGAGGAGAGGAGAGGGAGCAGGGTGTGTGGAATAATAAGCCCCCCTGTCCATGGCCATGACGGAATATCGCCAGCGATATTCTGATGAGGGGGGAGAGCTAATAGATAGGCTCACCACAGAGAATCACAGCATGCCACGATTTAGATCTCGCGAGCAGAGAATCGCTATGATTCTCTGCTCATAGACGCCACGGCTGCACTTTTCCATAGCAGTGCTATGGAAAGCGTTCACTGTGTTACTCGTTGCCAGAATATCACCATGGATAACGCGATGAACCCGTGGACAGGTAGCCTAAAGGAGAAAAGAAATGCAGCAATAAGCCACGTCCCCAAAGCCACGCTATTTTTTACCATGGCCGGTATTTTTGTCATTGACAGAATTGCTGTTTCCCATCCCCTTAAAAAAAAATGATCCCGCACTGACGTACCGCACACGGCTTACATTTACTCCCATGTTATATTCAGTCAGACAGAAACAATACTCAAAAACAGAATTGCGCTTTTTTTGGTCATGCAATCTCCAAGGAAAATTTTTGATAAAAAGTGATCAAAAAGTGTTATGTACCCTAAAATAGTACCAACAGAAACCATAAGTCGCCCCCCAAGAAACCAGCCTGCACACAGCTGCATCATTGGAAAATTTAAAAAGCTGTGGTGGTCAGATGATGGCGACAAATTTTTTTTTTTTTTGCTGTATTTTTAAAAGCCGTGCAAGAAAAAAAAAACAATATCCATTTGGTATCTTTGTATTCGTACTGACTCACAGAATAAAGTTATCACGTCATTCTTGCTGCAGTGTGTATGTAAAAACAAGACCCCTCCCCCAAATTGCGCAATTGTATTTTCCCCATTGCACCCCACTTAGAAATTTTTAAGCCTTTTTCATTCCATTATGTGGTACATTAAACAGTACAATTGAAATTTCCACAAAAAAACAACTTCATCAACGGAAAAATAAAAAAGTGTTGAGGAGACAACAGCAATAAATAGTGTCTTAAAGGGGTTTAGAGGAGAGAGACAGACTGTAAGGAAGGTAATGAGGAGATGGAGGGGAGGAGAGGGAGCAGAGTGTGAGGAAGGTAATGAGGAGATGGAGGAGAGGAGAGGGACAGACTGTAAGGAAGGTAATGAGGAGATGGAGGGGAGGAGAGGGAGCAGAGTGTGAGGAAGGTAATGAGGAGATGGAGGAGAGGAGAGGGACAGAGTGTGAGGAAGGTAATGAGGAGATGGAGGAGAGGAGAGGGACAGACTGTAAGGAAGGTAATGAGGAGATGGAGGGGAGGAGAGGGAGCAGAGTGTGAGGAAGGTAATGAGGAGATGGAGGAGAGGAGAGGGACAGAGTGTAAGGAAGGTAATGAGGAGATGGAGGGGAGGAGAGGGAGCAGAGTGTGAGGAAGGTAATGAGGAGATTGAGGAGAGGAGAGGGGCAGAGTGTGAGGAAGGTAATGAGGAGATTGAGGAGAGGGGCAGAGTGTGAGGAAGGTAATGAAAAGATGGAGGAGAGGAGAGGGACAGAGTGTAAGGAAGGTAATGAGGAGATGGAGGAGAGGGACAGAGTGTAAGGAAGGTAATGAGGAGATGGAGGAGAGGGACAGAGTGTGAGGAAGGTAATGAGGAGATGGAGGAGAGGGACAGAGTGTGAGGAAGGTAATGAGGAGATGGAGGAGAGGAGAGGGACAGAGTGTAAGGAAGGTAATGAGGAGATGGAGGAGAGGAGAGGGACAGAGTGTAAGGAAGGTAATGAGGAGATGGAGGGGAGGAGAGGGAGCAGAGTGTGAGGAAGGTAATGAGGAGATGGAGGAGAGGAGAGGGACAGAGTGTAAGGAAGGTAATGAGGAGATGGAGGAGAGGAGAGGGACAGAGTGTAAGGAAGGTAATGAGGAGATGGAGGAGAGGAGAGGGACAGAGTGTAAGAAAGGTAATGAGGAGATGGAGGAGAGGAGACGGACAAAGTGTAAGAAAGGTAATGAGGAGATGGAGGAGAGGAGAGGGACAGAGTGTAAGAAAGGTAAGGAGGAGATGGAGGAGAGGAGGAGGAGAGGGACAGAGTGTGAGGAAGGTAATGAGGAGATGGAGGAGAGGGACAGAGTGTAAGAAAGGTAATGAGGAGAAGGAGGGGAGGAGAGGAGAGGGACAGAGTGTAAGAAAGGTAATGAGGAGATGGAGGAGAGGAGAGGGACAGAGTGTAAGAAAGGTAATAAGGAGATGGAGGAGAGGAGAGGGACAGAGTGTAAGGAAGGTAATGAGGAGATGGAGGAGAGGAGGGGGACAGAGTGTAAGGAAGGTAATGAGGAGATGGAGTAGAGGAGGAGGAGAGAGAGAGTGTAAGGAAGGTAATGAGGAGATGGAGGGGAGGAGAGGGAGCAGAGTTTGAGGAAGGTAATGAGGAGATTGAGGAGAGGAGAGGGGCAGAGTGTGAGGAAGGTAATGAGGAGATGGAGGAGTGGAGAGGGACAGAGTGTAAGGAAGGTAATGAGGAGATGGAGGAGAGGAGAGGGACAGAGTGTAAGGAAGGTAATGAGGAGATGAAGGAGAGGAGAGGGATAGAGTGTAAGGAAGGTTATGAGGAGAGGAGAGGGAGCAGGGTGTGTGGAATAATAAGCCCCCCTGTCCATGGCCATGACGGAATATCGCCAGCGATATTCTGATGAGGGGGGAGAGCTAATAGATAGGCTCACCACAGAGAATCACAGCATGCCACGATTTAGATCTCGCGAGCAGAGAATCGCTATGATTCTCTGCTCATAGACGCCACGGCTGCACTTTTCCATAGCAGTGCTATGGAAAGCGTTCACTGTGTTACTCGTTGCCAGAATATCACCATGGATAACGCGATGAACCCGTGGACAGGTAGCCTAAAGGAGAAAAGAAATGCAGCAATAAGCCACGTCCCCAAAGCCACGCTATTTTTTACCATGGCCGGTATTTTTGTCATTGACAGAATTGCTGTTTCCCATCCCCTTAAAAAAAAAATGATCCCGCACTGACGTACCGCACACGGCTTACATTTACTCCCATGTTATATTCAGTCAGACAGAAACAATACTCAAAAACAGAATTGCGCTTTTTTTGGTCATGCAATCTCCAAGGAAAATTTTTGATAAAAAGTGATCAAAAAGTGTTATGTACCCTAAAATAGTACCAACAGAAACCATAAGTCGCCCCTCAAGAAACCAGCCTGCACACAGCTGCATCAATGGAAAATTTAAAAAGCTGTGGTGGTCAGACGATGGCGACAATTTTTTTTTTTTGCTGTATTTTTAAAAGCCGTGCAAGAAAAAAAAAACAATATCCATTTGGTATCTTTGTATTCGTACTGACTCACAGAATAAAGTTATCACTTCATTCTTGCTGCAGTGTGTATGTAAAAACAAGACCCCTCCCCCAAATTGCGCAATTGTATTTTCCCCATTGCACCCCACTTAGAAATTTTTAAGCCTTTTTCATTCCATCATGTGGTACATTAAACAGTACAATTGAAATATTCAACTCTTTCCACAAAAAAACAACTTCATCAACGGAAAAATAAAAAAGTGTTGAGGAGACAACAGCAATAAATAGTGTCTTAAAGGGGTTTAAAGCGCGGTGGAATGGGGAAAAACCTTTTTTTTCTTTGTTGCTTCCTTTTTTCAGTATTCACAGCTTTGTAACAGTGAAATGTCATCCCTACTCTGCGGGTCGGCACGATTACAGCGATACCATATTTATGTAGTTTGGGGTTTATCATTACCAAAAGTTGCCTTGCCATTTTGTAAGTGCCAGAACCTTCGTACCTGCTGCTGATTGAACTGCGCTGCTCTCTAACGGGAGGAGCTGGAGTTTGTATTGGTACCATCTTGGGTTGCATATGACTTTTCCACTACTTTTTACTCCATTTTTTGAGGAGGTGAAGTGAACCTCTATGTCTCCTCTCCAGCTTGTGTCTCCCTCTCCCTCTATGCCACCA
This sequence comes from Eleutherodactylus coqui, assembly GCF_035609145.1. Classification (NCBI taxonomy): domain Eukaryota; kingdom Metazoa; phylum Chordata; class Amphibia; order Anura; family Eleutherodactylidae; genus Eleutherodactylus; species Eleutherodactylus coqui. Next base: position 265,438,485 of record NC_089841.1, on the reverse strand, counting down.
CTTTTTCCCCTTGTGCCATTACTCGGCCCCCTTCCTGTGTCCACTGTCCTCTTCTCCTCCTTTGCACCATCTCTATGCCACCAACTGTCCCACTTTCCTTCACGCTTACCGCAGACAGGCCTCCCAGGAGCTTCCGCGAATACATCAGCTGTGCCCCAGCAAGCTCCTCTACAGGTTATGCGATCCTGGCACTGTGCAGGCAGCATGCATTGGCAGCCAATGCCACACTCCTGAGTGCTGTGGCTGCCTACCATCAAGGCGATGGGACCTCTCTTTGTTATTTTGACATACTAAAGCCTGCTATTATGCTTAGGGAAACGATCTATGCTGTATACCTCGCTATTCTAGACCTTTTGACTGGGGTGATTGGGCCTTTAAAGAGACCAGCTTTTACCTACAGATTCTAACTGGGCAGTTTGGCACTTTAGGAGGATTGACTCTAGGCATATATAGCCTTCGGTGCTAGCCAACGAGTGTTAGGATTGACTCCCAGACTTCCAAGCTATTTTTTGACAATTGCATAAATGGAATGCTTAAAGGGGTTGTCCCGCGAAAGCAAGTGGGGTTCAGCACTTCTGTATGGCCATATTAATGCACTTTGTAATATACATTGTGCATTAATTATGAGCCATACAGAAGTTATTCACTTACCTGTTCCGTTGCTGGCGTCCTCGTCTCCATGGAGCCGTCTAATTTCAGCGTCTAATCGCCCGATTAGACGCGCTTGCGCAGTCCGGTCTTCTCCCTTCTGAATGGGGCCGCTCGTGCCGGAGAGCGGCTCCTCGTAGCTCCGCCCCGTCACGTGTGCCGATTCCAGCCAATCAGGAGGCTGGAATCGGCAATGGAACGCACAGAGCCCACGGTGCACCATGGGAGAAGACCTGCGGTCCACCGTGGGTGAAGATCCCAACGGCCATCTTCGCAAGGTAAGTAAGAAGTCACCGGAGCGCGGGGATTCGGGTAAGTACTATCCGTTTTTTTTTTTAAACCCCTGCATCGGGTTTGTCTCGCGCCGAACGGGGGGGGGCTATTGAAAAAAAAAAAAAAACGTTTCGGCGCGGGACAACCCCTTTAAGTCTGTGAGAGTGAGATAATCAGATTGGTCTCAGCTTAATTACTGGATCGATTTCCCCCAAAAGGAGACTTTGGCTTGTTGCATCTTATTCTAGAGGCCGTCTTACCTTTTGTTCATAGGCACTAGCATGAGCATATATTGCATCTAGGACTCATAACTTTGGTATACATCACTTGGCTCTTCACCTTGAGCACAGTGATTCACCTTTGCAAATTATACGACTTATTTAGTACTATCACTCCTGATGATCCACATTTACGAAGTGGTGAAACGCGTCGAGATTATAGTATGATGCAAAAACCCGAGACCAAAAGTGTGATGCAATAAACCTAAGAATAGTGTACCTAGGGAGAAAATTCTGTAGTTCTTGCACTAAGACACGCAAGTCCTTACTAAGTATTTTGTTGCGTTAGCTACATATGGAGACGTGACCGTGACACCATCATCAGTTTCGGTCTGACTGAAATATCTGAACAAAGTGTATGATCATCTTATCCTCTGGTTGAGGATTTATCATTCCCATACAGTGACACGATCCATAGTTCTAGTTCCAATAAGTATATCTCTCTAACAAGAGTATTTTTGTAGCTAACGACGTCTTGTCCTAGGTCGGTCGGAGGCGCTGCCACCTGGTGGCTTGACCACCCTTGAGTGGCTGCAACATCCTTCCCAACTCTTTGTTTTGTGTTGTGCCCTGAGTCTACTGTCTCTTTTTAAATTATTCTAATAAAGATTATTATTTTAGCATAAGTCTTTCCTGTGAATAGGGCTGAATTTTCTAGTTAGACTTTTACTACCCCCCCCCCCCCCTGTGAAAAATTGTATTTTTATGTGGAATTATGGGTAGAATTTTGCCAAGTTCAATTCTTCATAAAAATCTGCAGGTTAGATATTCAGATTTTGGTGTAGACTTGTCCACATGCCGCTGTAATAGGCCAAATTAACCAGCAGTCCCGAATATACCCGGGGTTAAAAGGGCCTAGGCTAGATTATACCCTGGGGCATATTATGGCCTAGGCCAATTCATACCCCCTCAGGCCGGCTTATACCCCTATGATAACAGTAGTGTTGAGTTTTATACACAAGAAGTACTTCATGTTTCACTACTTTATTGGGCCTTCAGCTTTGTCAGGAGAGCTAACTGACTTCAAACTGTAAACACAGACTTTTATTACTTCAACCAGAAAAACTTCAATTAGTAAAAATATTAGACTTGGGCCTGATGCCCACGGGCACGCACGGATTCCACTGCTGGATCCTGGGGGCATACGCTGGCCTCTTACACCGAACATTCTGCAGCGTCCTGCGGAACATTCCATCCCATATGAAAGTGCCCTTAGACACAATCGCTCATGGTACTCTTCCACTCCGGAGTCCTGTCTTATGTCCAGGCAAAGGACTAGGGTCACATATAGGGGGTTTCTAAAATTCGGCAGCGCAGTATAACAATTAGAGGGATGTCTTTTCTCTGCGGCACAAGATGGGCCAAAGTGGCTTATCTGCAAAACACCTGTGGGCTAAAACTGCTGACTACACCTCTAGATGAGTTCCTTGAAGGATCTACTTGGCAAAATGACATAAATTTTGAGGGTTTCCATGGGCCGTACAAATGCAACATGACACCCAAAAAGTTCAGTAAAATCTGCGCTCCCAAAGGGAAATGGTGGTCCTTCCGATCTGAGCCCTGCCGTGTGCCCGAACAGCAGCTCATGATCACATACAGGGAATTGCTGTTCTTGGAAGACTGTGCATAACAAAATTTGGGGCGCTTTTGATCTATAGTCCGTATTAGAAATGAAAAATTTTTTGCTAAAACATCATATTTTTGAATAAAGTTAAAATTTTTCTTTTTCAATGCTTAAAAAATTCTAAAAAAAAAATTGCCAAGTCAAAATGCTCCCTATATACCTTAATTTATTCCTTGAGAGGTGTAGTTTTCAAAATGAGGTGACTTCGTTGGGGTTTCCACTGTACTGGAACTTCAGGGGCTCGGCCCTTGCAAAAACTACAATTGCCTAAAAATATTTGCAGCAAAATATGTGCTCCAAAAGGCAGGTAGCGCCCTGACGGCTCTGAGCCCCACCATATGCCAAGCTCCGTTTACTGCTGGGACCCACAGATTGCCAGAACTGGAGTCCCGTGTTTCCTGGCATAATGGATGGAGCAGTAGCATGGATGCTCGCCCACTGCGCCATTCATTTTAATAGGAGCGCCGAAAATAGTCAAGTTAAAGCGCTCACCCATCGCTGGCACTCCTGTTGAAATGAATGGAGCAGCGGCCGAGCATACAAGCTGCCACTCCATTCATTTTGCCAGTCTCTCATGGGACCCCCCTTGTGGACATTGGTGTACGTCGCAGTGGTTGGACCCCCACCGGTCAGCTAGTTATCCCCAATTCTCTGGATAGAGTGTAACTTAATATCACCAGAAAACCCATTTAAAAGGCAGAGCAGTGTTTTTGATTTCATGTTCCATATATTTGATCTTCTTCTCCTGCAATGGTGAACTAGGCAGCCACTTACCTCCACATGCAGTATTTCCAGGGGAGAGTACTGCACCTCTGTAATGTGGCCCCCACGGACCCTACCATGGTTTCCATTAATTTTTTATGTCTAAATTATGACATCCAACAGAAAACAATTCCATGTCTCCATATGACATTCGAGTCCTACAGAAGTACAGCAGTGACTATGGAAGTCTCTGTTTGACCGGTTGTATGGCCCTGTGATACGTGTGTGTCAATCAGCCCTAAGAGTCCATACTTTTATGGTTAGGCAACTGTTGATAGACATTCCTACAGAACAGTATCTTTGCTCTCTAAATGTTCTCTTAAGCTCATCTCCTTCCCATATGTTATCACAGTAGCAGAAAAGTTGCAATATTTGCATAAAAAAAGTTAATTAGTTTAACAGGAGCTTTCCCCCACACTTAGAGATGGGTGAACGTACTCGGTAAGGCCGATTTCGCAATCGAGCACCGCGATTTTCGAGTACTTCACTACTCGGGTGAAAAGTCCTCGGGGGCACTGTGGGTGAGCGAGGGGTTGCAGAGGGGAGTGGGAGAGAGAGAGAGCTCCCCCCTGTTCCGCGCTGCTACCCCCCCGCTCCACCACGCCACGCCCCGCCCCACAGCGCCCCCGAGTACTTTTCACCCGAGTAGGGAAGTACTCGAAAATCGCGGTGCTCGATTGCGAAATCGGCCTTACCGAGTACGTTCGCTCATCTCTACCCACACTTCATTAACCTCTGTTTAATGCTAAAGTTGGAGTTAATTGGCCAGGTGTTAAAAAACTGCATAAACTCTTAAAAAGATAAACGACTTCCCGCAGGGACAGGCCTCTGTGAAGGGACTTTATTTAAGCTTACCATTTCCCATCCTAGTTACCGCGCTTCAGCATTTGTACTTGGAAGCGCAGGATTACTCCGAGACACGGCTTTATTTATTGACCGAGAAACCTAGAAGGAGTAAAAGATTTTATTTTACTACTGATGCAAGCGAGCTCGGGCAAACGGCCAAATTCACAGTGATGTCTGAATTTTGACAAAAAGGGACATGAAGAAATTGACTGAGGTCACTCTGGCACACAGCATCAGGAAACCGCCGCAGTAAAAAGCGCATGTGTGAGAGTGCCGAAGACCCTCACTTTGTAAAGTGAGTTTTTGTTAATAGTCTAAAACTCCCAGTGATAATTCAAATACTTCAGAAAATGTTTGCGTTTTCTTTCTATTTTTGACACATCTGCTTTATGCAATGATGGGTTATAATGTTGCTAATTTCAATATGGGATGTTAACTGTGTCCCTCAGAAAAACTACCAGTGACCATAGATATGTCTATTACATGTAAGAACAGTGGGGTCACCTATACTGGAAATTTGGTGACAGCTGATTGCAGGGGCATAGCTTGGGGGGGGGCATGCGCCCCGGGTGCAGTCACGACTGAGGGGAGGGTGTGTACCAATTTAGTAATTTATCCCCCTACAGTTTACTTGGATCAGAGCTAGTTCTTACAGTTTTGGAAAAACTGAGCTTGTTCTAATTCAGATGCTACTGATGTGCTTCGGGTATTGTTTCAAAGCCAGGATTCTTGGCTTTAAAAGGAAACCAATGTCTATAGTACTTCTAGAATCAGAGCTTCAGTCATTTGAATTGGGGTCTGAAATATTGAATTCACAGCGGTCACGTCTATATGCAGAGCAGAGGGGGTAGGGTGAGGAGAATCTGTGATTCTCCTGTCTGTCCCATGAAAGGGATGACATAGGCTTCATGTTATCTCCCCCCCCCCCCCATTATCAATCAGAGAACATATTTCCTCTCTGACACACATGGGTTTTTTCCCTTAAAAAGGAGGGAAAAGATGAACACTTGCTCATCGAATCACTTTTCTATGCAGTTTAACCCTGCAGATGCCACAGTGACTGGTGAAAGTGATATCTAAAGGTTTTTACAGGAAAAAAAATATTAAACCTTTTTGCCCAATGATTTGAATATTGAAAAAAAAAAAACTACATCTAATTGGTATCCCCACATCAGTAACAACTTGTAGTATAAAATATTACATTTCTAGCGCAGGTTATTTAGTAAAAAAAAAAAAAAAGCCGTTTTTTGTCTCTCTCAATTTCACAGAATACGAGATTGCACCCATGAAAACTGCAAGTCATCCTGCCGAAAATAAGCCTTCATGCAGTGCTGTGTGGCGCTCATTGAGGGCTCGTCACGAACGTTGGCTATGAAAAAGATGTTCAGTATCTTGCTGTATTAAAGGGGTTGTCCCGCGAAACAAAGTTGGGGTATAGACTTCTGTATGGCCATATTAATGCACTTTGTAATGTACATTGTGCATTAATTATGAGCCATACAGAAGTTATTCACTTACCTGTTCCGTTGCTGGCGTCCTCGTCTCCATGGTGCCGTCTAATCTTCAGCGTCTAATCGCCCGATTAGACGCGCTTGCGCAGTCCGGTCTTCTCCCTTCTGAATGGGGCCGCTTGTGCCAGAGAGCGGCTCCTCGTAGCTCCGCCCCGTCACGTGTGCCGATTCCAGCCAATCAGGAGGCTGGAATCGGCAATGGACCGCACAGAAGACCTGCGGTCCACCGAGGGTGAAGATCCCGGCGGCCATCTTCACAAGGTAAATAAGAAGTCACCGGAGCGTGGGGATTCGGGTAAGTACTACCCGTTTTGTTTTTTTTATCCCTGCATCAGGTTTGTCTCGCCCCGAACGGGGGGGCTATTGAAAAAAAAAAAACCCGCTTCGGTGCGGGACAACCCCTTTAAAATAAAAAGATATGACTTTTCCCACTCTCCCACTGCTGCAGAGTGCTGACATCACTGACACCAAGTCACACGACCGTCACAGCTAATTACCGGCTGACGTGAGCACCGATCACGTGACCCTGGTGTTGGTGATATCATTACCGACTCCCTGCACCTGGAAGTGAAGACTCAAGTATCCGGGGTAAGGGGGCTGGCACCAAACAGTTTTTTTTGCCCAGGGTGATGGAAAGTCTAGCTACAACTCTGGCTGATGGGAAGGAGGCAGCAGAACACCCTCATTAGTGTGAAGCTGTATGGCAGTTCCTTACTGCGCCGTATCCTCCACTAGTCATATATCTGCTGTATCACATGCGATGCAACACACTACAACTTGCACAAACTTTGAATGCTACTATATGAAACGGTAGCCTTCTAATGGTGCCGCGGTAGGACCGGTGTACATGTGACTTTATTGTAAGAGGATTCCAGGAAAGGTCATTTGCTGTACTTCAGTTGGTTTCACACATAGTCAAAACACCAAAAAAAAATAAAATCAGTGGTTTTGCAAAAAGACTAAGTAAATTTTTTGCTGGCAAAATATGCCATGTTGGCCGTAGGTCAACCGTAAAATATGAAAATCCATACAAACATTGTGTTTTATTGTTGTGGTGTTTCATCTCACTTTTGCTGTGTTTTTTTGTAAATTGCCGCATGCTCTTAGTATGTTTTTTTCTGGCGTATTATCATGTGAACTCAGCCGCTGCTCTCCTAGCACAGTCCCTGAGGTCAGCCGCCGCTCTCCTAGCACAGTCCCCGAGGTCAGCCGCCGCTCTCCTAGCACGGTCCCCGAGGTCAGCCGCCGCTCTCCTAGCAGGTCCCCGAGGTCAGCCGACGCTCTCCTAGCACGGTCCCCGAGGTCAGCCGACGCTCTCCTAGCACGGTCCCTGAGGTCAGCCGCCGCTCTCCTAGCACGGTCCCCGAGGTCAGCCGCCGCTCTCCTAGCACGGTCCCCGAGGTCAGCCGCCGCTCTCCTAGCACGGTCCCCGAGGTCAGCCGCCGCTCTCCTAGCACGGTCCCCGAGGTCAGCCGCCGCTCTCCTAGCACGGTCCCCGAGGTCAGCCGCCGCTCTCCTAGCACGGTCCCCGAGGTCAGCCGCCGCTCTCCTAGCACGGTCCCCGAGGTCAGCCGCCGCTCTCCTAGCACGGTCCCCGAGGTCAGCCGCCGCTCTCCTAGCACGGTCCCCGAGGTCAGCCGCCGCTCTCCTAGCACGGTCCCCGAGGTCAGCCGCCGCTCTCCTAGCACGGTCCCCGAGGTCAGCCGCCGCTCTCCTAGCACGGTCCCCGAGGTCAGCCGCCGCTCTCCTAGCACGGTCCCCGAGGTCAGCCGCCGCTCTCCTAGCACGGTCCCCGAGGTCAGCCGCCGCTCTCCTAGCACGGTCCCCGAGGTCAGCCGACGCTCTCTTAGCACGGTCCCCGATGTCAGACGCCGCTCTCCTAGCACGGTCCCCGAGGTCAGACGCTGCTCTCCTAGCACGGTCCCTGAGTATTCCATACCCTGTCCTTACCTTTACTGCTTCTCGTGCTGCACTGCTGCTATTACAGATTTCCAGATTAAAGGAAGGTCTGTCTTGTGAAGTTTTTCAAACAAATTGTATAAGGATTTATAAAAATGTGACTGTATTTCACTAGTTAGGTGGAGCAGCTCCCTTCAGGAACATGTAGCAGGACATGGGATCCGGTAGGGGTAGACCAGTAAAGAGTCTGGTAGTCTGTATCCACAGAAAGTATCTGAAGAACATGTAATGACCCTACTTGGGTCAGGTAGCCCGCTCAAGGTTGACTCAACCTACCGGTCGGTAAAGTGAGCACCCTGCTTGCTGGGGGGTAAAGATAACTTGGGATAGCAATGGCAAACCACCCCACAAAAACAGTCTGCCAAGAAAACGTCACCCGAGGAGTCTGTCATGACTTGGTGCTCGCACCAGGGGACCTTGCCTATCTTACCTATGGAGGGAAACAAGTGGACTAGAGAAACATCTGACCACCTGATGAATTTATACTAGTATTCAACTGCAAAGTCATGAATATGGTTAATGCGACACTTCAGAGGATCACAGCTCTGCCACCAACCTGAATGAGTAGGTCTTAGACCAGCTATACACAAGGCAAAATCACTCTGGCCATTCCACATCGGAAGTGCGCAGCAATTGTGCTGTAAACCTGCAGTGGTCAAATCCACATCATTAAGGTGCCGATTTGGTCTCATTTTTAATTATGGAACTGTTGGGATTGGGATTTAACTCTTGTATTTCAAGGCTTGAACTTCACAGCAGAAATCTGCAGGATTCTGGTCTCAGGCTGCCATTTCGGCGTTGTGGTTCCACGACACCTGAAAGGTGATGTCCCGTAAAGTTGTCATGTGAGCCTCTAATGTAGAAGCCCCTGGTAGGGTGATGGGAAGTCACTGATGACATCCCTGTCGGGCCTTCTATTGTCTGCAGCAGTCAGGTGGGTAAATAAGACATGACCACTGCAAACAGAAGACTGCAGCGGAGGATGTGAGCGCAGCGTTTTTTATATACTCTGCACCCCCCCCCCCTTCCCCCCCGCCACCAATTATTCAGAAAACCCCTTTAATGTAGCAGAATAGCAGTGAATCAACATCGATGGAAGTTCCCAAATCCCACTTCTCTGCTGCTAAGGAGCACTAGGGACCAGGGAGTTGCTGCTGATGTCTTGCGCATTTCATTGTGCTCAGCCAATCACAGGCTGCAGCTCTGATTCTGCCATGACCGGCACTTTAAGAAGCCCCAACACTTCCAGTATTTTTATTAGGACCTATCCATCCCTTGCAGTCCTGGACGGCGCACACAGGTTCTATGGGAGCCTCGGTTCCCTTGCAGATAATAATACGTGAACTCCTCGCTGATGTTCTTCAGTGCTTAAATCCAGGATGGAGAGAAAACCCTGAACTCCGGTGTTCAATATATTCTAAGTGTACAGCAAGCTGCATCTAATGGCCAGTCTCCCAGTGAGACCATTACAGGAATGAACTGTTCTTCCTCCTTGTATTAGTCCTTAATGCTTGCAAAACTGGGTTAATTGAGATGAAAACACTTTGCTGATGTATTGCTTTTTTTCTGTCAACCCCTTCAGCTCCAAAGTGATCGCACTAAATCCACGCACGCGGTTTTATGCTAATAACAGTTGGGGAGACGAGAAGGATTCCTAGTTTTGATGTTATCACAGAAAGCTCCGCCTTAACAGTTTTTGAGGTGCTGTTAAGATACTTTATAACAGTGCTATTTGTTGTGTTTGTGTAGCTTCCATGTGGATTAGTGGAATCTTACTAAAGGGGTAAAGAAGTGCCGGAGCAGGACGGCGCTCAGTCTCACCGACGCAGTTTTGTGCTGTACATCAGATTGTGCTTCCTGTAGTTGGGTTTTCTCTATATAATTTATTAAAGATAAGGGCAACGGGTCCCTGAAGGCACCGAGCTGTGAGGCCCCTTATAACAATGCATCATCCATGGTAAGATAGTATACAGCTGTGCCAAGTCCAGGTACCCTTACATGGCGAATTCAGCAATCATTGTCCTGTGTACATGTAGCCGCCAACGGAACACTGAGCGACAAACCACATACTTGTTGGAGTCACTTGTTTTTAGCAAAATTAAAAAAACAAGAACTGTTGGTTCGTGTAAGCAGGGGCCACTCAATGTTTGATCAACTCCTGTTTACTGTGAGTGGAGGCGGAAGGGAACCGTCCGCAACAACCCCCCCCCCCCCCCCCCACTGCACGCCTCCATTCACGCAAACGGTTATCACTCCTGTGTAAAGCAGATTAAGGGATGGTCGAGCGGTAGTCCGTGGGACAGCTGTGAGGTGCTTATACTCTTCCCGTGTAAAGGGACCCGTAGGTGAAATGCCACCAAATTTAATATGTTTTACCTAGAGCTTCACAAGATGTGAAATCAGTTGGTAACTTCCACAAAACCTCAGTGTGTGATTGTAACCGTATAACTATCGTAATAACAGAAAAAAGGTAAATCCTGAAGCCATTTTATGAGGATTTATTACTCCGAGGCTTTATCCTTGGCTTATGCCAAATTGGGGTATTAAGTAACATCCGAAGAGTGCGGTAATCTGCTTGATAAGAGTAACATTGGCACCGATATCCCTTTAATGGATGAGCGTGCGTTCCTGCAGTATTTGGTCCAACATTGACAGCTGAACCTTAAAAAATAACCAAAATATTCCCACCCAAGTAATGATGATCTTCAACTGAAAAAAGAAGTAAAACGAGTTCACCTCTCTTCTAACCACAGCAATTTCTTCAATGGAACTGGGATCATCTGGTAATTCTAGCTGCACGGTCACAGAGTCTACAGGCAACAGGAAGTGTCCACCGGACAACCTACCTGCTTGTCTACTTGGGACCTCACACTACCGAATGATATCTAGACCACAATAGAAATAAGCTCAGCAACTGTAGCAGTCTAGGCTCTCAGAGGGTCTTAGATTTTGCATAGAAACATTTCCGAAACCTCGATGAAGAAATTGCCTTCTTATTTATCCAATATATGAAAAATAGCACTTGAGCTGCCTTTCCACTATAGATAAATGTTAGTGGATCCTGGCGATTTTGGTGGAATATAAGACAGTTGATAAGGGGTTAACCTGCTACTCCCTCCCCTTTCAAAATAAAAAAATAACTATTTGTGGTAGCCAAATCACTCCAGCGACCACCTGTACATTGCAGCCACCACCTGCACCTGGCTGTCTATCAGCCATCATGGAGGACTGACTGCACAGCCATGACCTCTCCACTAACCGCCCCCGGTCTGCTGTGTGCCTCACAACATCACTATGACCCCAGGCAAAGTGCCCAATTAATACCTCAGACCAAAATTATACAGTAAAACTTCGCAATCACTATTCTGGATCTAAAGTTTTGGGGAGGGTGGGTGAGAAAAAACTAAAATTCTATGTTTTCTCTCTACCTTCCACCCGATTTACTTAACTAAAACCCAACCCCTCATACATACCTGTTCCCCTATTTGTTCTGCCAAATATTTGCTTCTTTGTTTTCTAACAACCTCTCCACAGCTCCAAACCACCTTTGTTGTAATGTCTTACTGGCGATGGATAGGGGCCGCAGGTGTAGTAGCTGTGTGGGACTGGAGAGTAGTCAGGAGGAAGCTGGAGTCATCAGCAGGTAGTCATGTTTGCAGTACAGTGGATGAGGCAGGAAGCGTAGTCAAGTGGAAGCCGGAAGTATTTATCAGGTAGTCACGTTTGCAGGAGAAGAGCAGGTTTAGGAGATGACGCTTGATCAAGACAAAGAGCACAATAATAATGCAATGCAGGAGTGTCAGGCTCAGGCTTTTATAGGAAATCCTGGTCAGGAACTGGCAGAGCTAGAACATGGGCTAGATAATAGGATCTGAAAAACAAGGCCAAAGTATGCAGAGGGATTTGTCTAAAGGCCTGGATAGCTTAATAAGAAGGGCTACTGCTTGGAGTGCAGGAGGTTCCTTGTTTCGAGTCCTGACACTTGTCCTCCACTGGTGCTCTGCTCCATCTTTAGTCCACTAGCTCTGAGCATATGATTTCTCCAACCACAGAAACTCCCTAAACTACTCCCTCTTCATCGAACATAACCTCCAACCTTAAACACCATGGGTAACACTGACCCCCTCCCCCATGTGTAGCACCCCACATATTTACCATGAATGTTTATGGAACAGTCAGACTAGATGGCTGTTTGCCACATGAGCGTTGTTATTTATGTAGTGGTCCAACAATCCATGATATATGCCAGCGAGCACATTGTAAGTGTCTCATATCCGATAAGACTTTTGTATACATTTACGCATCACTTGCATCGTGTCAGTGTTGAGCTTTTTTTTTCTTTTACCTGTTCCTCTTAGGTCTCCTCTAATCCACACTTGTGTCTTCACTTCCACTGCAGTACATGTCTTTGTCTTGTCGACACCCTGCGTGTGTTGGGGTGCCGTTTGTGAACAGTTTAGGTATTTCTTGGACTTGCTGTTATTTCCTTCAAGAAAAAATTGCCAATTAGCCGACCATAAACATTACATTTTTTTTATGGCAGTTTTCACAGATTTTGACATGTCAGACCCATAAACCATCAGATGTCTACAAGGGATGGACAAAGGTTCCCGACAAGGCTTGGGCAGGCTAACTTTGGACCTTTTGGATCCTATGGTTTTCCCTGCAGTCAGAGCTGTTCGAGGTGTCTAGTAGTCACTTAACTCCCTATTGGAAAACATATACTTGTCCAAACTGAACACGTATGTTTATGGGGGAGCTGGGGCCAATAGTTCTTGCCCGAATGAGTCTATTTGACAACTTGCAGTGCCCTCTGATGAGCTATCACTTATTTATATGTCAGAGTAAATACTTGTCAAATAACATGTAATCGCATTCTAGATTTGTTACAGTTGACTGTTAAAATTACTTTTTGGAACTAACAGGAAATAAAAGAAAACGAAATAATGCCACAATTTCCCAGGATTCTCATTGTATAATATATTCTCTTAGGGTTTTTTTGCATAAATTTCTTTCTAAATCCAATCTTAATACATGATGATTAATCCACTTAGATATGTATATGTTATCTGAAGCCGCACTGCCTCATTTTATCGCTGCAAATGCTAATTTTTTCCTGTTTCTCTTTCAGATTAGCTTTATATGTGTACGAGTATTTACTGCATGTCGGAGCTCAGAAATCTGCACAGACTTTCCTGTCGGAGGTAAGAATTTGTGTTTCATAGATATTTTGTGCAATTTCCTTATTCATGGTCATATGTTGAGATGGCGCTATCTTCAAGTTTGTCAGAAGAAAGATTTGGAGGGTGTTTATTATTATTACTATTGTTGTGTTTTAAATGTTTACAACGGTTAATACCAGTGCCAAGTGCGGATCCGGGCAACGGTCAATGCAAAGCGGCCAACGTGAAGCAGAAGCTAAAGCTGTGTGTTGTGTGTCCGGTCCGGACACTTCCTGACGATGCCGTGTATTTAGTCCGGCTGCTTTCTGCAGCAACATGAACAGGTTTTTGTTTAGGTGTAAAGTTTCTAGACTTTTAAGTAGTGTATGTTGTACAAGTGAGCTGGACATTGGTTTTCTCCAGCAGGTTTCGGGGTATTTTGTAGCTTCCAAATTGTATAGTGTGCACACATCATCGACCAGATCAGACACAAGCTATCAGTCTCATATCCAAAATGGCTCTCTGGGCAGAAACACCCAGACGGCCCCATTTATTGTAAAGCATAACACCTGCCCTTTAATGGGCGTGCAACAGATTACATCAGTAACATATAGAATTCTCATTTGCCGGATCATATAGAATCCCCCCTCCTTCCTGCCCACCTTCTCTCAACTCCAATGTATAAGCAAGTCTTTGTCTTACAAACATGTGCTCAAACCTGAAACTAAAAGTAGATATCTCTTTGTTGAAGAAGATTCTGTGTGGGGGATGGGGAGGACTGGGAAAACACTCAAGATGAACACAAGCAATAACATATAACACTGTGATTTAACTCTTTCCTTATGCAGCAGAGTTCCACATTAGGCTGAAGTCACAAAACACACATAATACGTCTAGTTTAGTACAAATCGATAGACATTTTACACTGACTAATCATCATGTCTATCACACAAGCCTGGAGGTAGAGAGGATGACCGGCACAACAAGTACCCCATCCGTGCCCCATGGGCGTCTCACCTTCTGCGCCAGGTCAGTAGATTTATGGGTTTTCTCAGTGTAAGGTGAATATTAGGAGTGTTCTAATGGATGTGGTTGTGTTCTGTTTGTCAGTGAGTGCCATGTCTGCTCTGTTATGGTGGACCGTGCTGTCTGTGATTATGGCTGCCATAGTACAATCTGTGCCTGTTGTTTTCTAGGATGGAATATTATTATGATTAATTTATTTTAAAAGGCATCTTAATTCCAGGGAGCTGTACAAATGGAAACAGGGGGTCTAAATGAGCAGAGGAGATACATGTCACCATTACACACTAAACGGGAAATTACTGGGAAACACTAACGTGGGAAAGGACTTGGGGATTTTAGTTAACTGTAAGCTTAACCGGAGCAACCAGTGTCAGGCAGCTGCTGCCAAGGCAAATAGGATCATGGGGTGCATCAGAAGAGGTCTAGGGGCGCATGGCGAGAACATTGTTCTCCTCTTTACAAGTCACAGCTCAGACCACACATGGAATATTGTGGACAGTTTTTAGCACCGGTACTCAAGAAGGACATATCAGAGTTTGAGCGGGTACAAAGGCGGGCAACTAAAGTAATAAATGACCCACATAGGTTATCATAATTGGGATTATTTAGTTTAGAAAAAAGATAGCTGAGGGGTGACCTAATAACTATGTATAGATAGATCAGGGGACAGTACAGAGATCTCTCCCATCATCTATTATACCCAGGACTGTAACAAGGGGCACTCTAATAACTATGTATAATATATGAGGGGTCATTACAGAGATCTCTCCCATCATCTATTATACCCAGGACTGTAACAAGGGGCACTCTAATAACTATGTATAATATATGAGGGGTCAGTACAGAGATCTCTCCCATCATCTATTATACCCAGGACTGTAATAAGGGGGGCGCTCTAATAACTATGTATAGATCTATCAGGGGTCAGTGAAGAGATCTCTCCCATCATCTATTTATACCTAGGACTGTGACTGTAACAAGAAGGCACTCTCTACATCTAACAGAAAGAAGGTTTCTTTCCCAACATAGAAGGGTTCTTTACTGTAAGGGCAGTGAGACTATGGAACTCTCCGCCTGAGGACATGGTGATGATGAATTCGATAGGAGTACAAGAGGGGCCTGGATGTTTTTCTTGAGCAATACAATATTATGTGTTGCAATAATTAATAACTCTCAGAAGGGTCGGTCATCCGCGAATTATTTTGATTGTCAGATTGGAGTCAGGAAGGTTTTTTTTCTTTTAAATGGGGAAAATTGGCTTCTACCTCATTGGAGTTTTTTTTGCCTTCCTTTGGTTCAAATTGGGGAGGGGGAAGTAATATGCTGAACTGGAAGAACAAGTGTCTTTTTTTCGGCCTGACATACAATGTTACATATATAAAAGGGCAGGAACACTAAACCTATACTAATTGACTAAAACATTGATAGGAGGAGAGAGGACCCTGCCTGCAAGGGCTTGAGGAACCTTAAATGTGATGACTGTCAGGCACATAAAAATTTTCACGCAGGAGCGATAGTCATTCAGAGAATGGAGGGCGAGCACCGGAGACCTCACCCAGCTTCCCATCTCCATTTACCTCTGCAAACAAGCAGTTGCTCATAGATGAATGGTTGCCTGTTTACATGGGTAGATAGTCGCTTGGTGTTTAGATGAGCTAAAAGCAAGCGACTCCGACAAGTGAGCGCTTCCTTGCTCAATGCCCTGTCAATGTATACAGGAAAACTATCGCCCAAAATGACTGTTTCCAGTGATTGATTTGGGCGATAATTGCCCCATGTACCTGTACCTTTACAGTCTAAAAGGGAGGGGGAAGGAGATAGTAGGTGAGGGTAAAGGTGCTCATATGGTGGTGGCAAGGTTACTGTAGACTGTAGGCTTTTTTGAAGAGGTAGACTTTCAGGCTCCTTTTGAAGGTTTCCAAGGTGGTGGGGAGTCTGATGGGCTGAGGTAGCGCATTTCAGAATATAGGTGATGCTCGGGAGAAGTCTTGGAGATGATTATGCGTGGAGCAAACTAGGGGAGAGAAGATCAGGATGTTTTATGAATACCATAGATTACTTGTTGGGAGGTATCAGGATATTAGATCAGCGATGTATGGAGGGGACAGGTTGTGGGCAGCTCTGTATGTCATTGATAATATCTTGAATTGGATTCTACGGACAATGGGCAGCCAGTGAAGGGATTGACACAGAGTAGTAACATGGGGAGAGGTGGATTAGATTGACAATATGTTTGAGGTTGGATTGGAAGGATGTTACAGTAGTTTAGACAGGAGGTGATGAGGATTTACACTAGCATTTTCATTGACTGGTTTGATGTTTTTGAGCTGGAGTCGGTAGGATGTGGCTAGGGCTTGTATATGCAGTTTGAAGGAGAGGACCGGGCTAAATGTTATGCCGAGACAGTGGACTTTCAGGACTGGTGAAAGTATAGAGCCATTGATTGTGGTTGACAAGTCTGGTGAGGATGTTGAATGGGATGAAGGAAAGAAGAAGATAAGCTCAGTTTTCTACATTATGAGCTTTAGAAAGCAGGAAGATGAGGAGGAGGGTATAGATGACAGGCACTCTGAGATTCTGGATAAAACAGAGGTAACATCTGGGTCAGAAAAGCAACTTTGATTGTCATTAAAGGTGGGTTAAGACTGGAATGGATACTTTGGTAAGGTTGGGCATGAGGTTAAGTGAGATTGGAGCAAGTGCACAGTTGGTGAGGTGAGATTTGAAGAATAGGGTGAAGAACTTGTTCTCTCTAATGGTGGGGAAGGGAAGTGAAGGAAGAAAAGGACAGAGTAGCTGTGTAGAGGGGTCGTGGTGACTGTAGCTTGATACTTTGTCTGATATTGTCGATCTCGTGTTTTGAAGTGTGTGACAAAGTCCTTGACAGAAATGAGAGATGAGTGGAGTGGCATCGGGGGACAGAGAGGGGAGTTGAACATATTAAATAGTTGTCTAGGATTATCGGAGAGGGAGGATATGAAAGTGGTGAAATAGTTCTGTTTGAGTGAAGTGAGTGCAGATTTGAAGCGGAGGAGGGCCTATTTGTCTGTTGTGAAGTCTTCCTGTGAGTGGGTTTTCTTCCAATGCCTCTCTGTAACCCTGGAGCTTACCTTAGTTTTTTGTCAGGTCAGTGTTCCATCCAGGGTTCCCTATTGATTTGTTGGGTCCTTTTGTGCATGAGAGGAGCAGCTGAGCTGAAGACTGAAGTAATTGAGGTGTTATAGCAGGCAGCGACAACATCTTGGAGTGATGATATGATAGAGAGTGGTAGGAGGGAGTCAGAGATAAGATGAGATGGGATCCTCAGTAGAGATGACCGAGCATACTCGCTAAGGACAATTACTCGATCGAGCAGTGTCCTTAGCGAGTATCTCCCCGCTCGGAAGAAAAGGTTCAGCTGCCGGCGCGGGTGACAGGTGAGTTGCAGCCATGAGCGGGGGGCGGGGGGGGGGAGAGAGAGATCTCCCCTCCGTTCCTCGCCGCTCTCCCCCGACCCTTCCTGCCGCCGCCGGCAGCCGAATCTTTGCTCCCGAGCGGGCAGGTACTCGCTAAGGGCAATGCTCGATCGAGCAATTGCCCTTAGCGAGTATGTTCGCTTATCTCTAATCCTCAGCTATTACAGAACTAAAATAATTAAAACCCCAGTTTTTCTTCAAGAAGTCAACAGATTATAAAATTGTATTCTAGGCCAAATCAGTAAGGGACCGAGCAACCCCCTCCTCTCTATCTACACCATGTAGTTTGTGTTTCTTAGGCCCCAGCCAAAACTTGTAAAGAAGCCAGAACAGCAAGTTGTGTGGCTATGTGTTGAATACAGCTTTGTACAATATATATTTTGGCATGCTCAGGCAAATGATGTAAGCCTTCACAACAGACATTGCATGTTACCTGCAGCACTCTTTGATTGATTGCCTTAAAGGAGTTTTAGGAGATTGAAAAAAATTAAGCTGAGGGGAGGAAATGTGATAAAATAAGAAAAAAAAACCCTAGCTCTGGTGGTCCTGCCGTATATTCATGTAACTGCTGTAGCCTCAGCTGCTCACACCGGTATTCAATGCTGAAGACGGTGACATGGTTACTCATGGTTTGGGCTGTTATTCCCACACTACTCGAATCTGCTCCACAGCTAGGAACTCCGTATGAATCCACATTGGAATGGGAAAAGTTAGTGATCTGAGAGACTTCAGCGAAAAGCATGGGCAACAGTGCAAGAATAGAGGAACCAGAACTTCAAAAACTGCCAACCTTGTGAGATCTTCTCATGTAATGCTGTAGAAAGAATGCAGAGAATGTCGTGCCCAGCAAAAGGGTGTAAGCAAATCCTCAACAAAGGCGATCAAGGAGGGATGTCAAGAATCATTTTAATGACCAGGAGGTGTTACAGTCAAGGAAACTAAAGCTGGAGCTCCAAGTAACTTGTCCGAATACCCAACGCACAGTTCCTTAGCACAGATGGACTATAATAACAGGTGACTAATTGAAGTCCCATTGTTGTCTAAAGAAACAGAAAGGCAAGAGTCCAATGGGCAAAAGAGCGCAGAAATTGGATCACCGGGCAGCAGACAAACATCTCCTTGTTAGATTAATCTAGATTTCTGTTGCACACCATGCTGATGGGAGGTCAGAATGTGGCGCAAGCAACATGAATTGATGAACCTTTCCTCTCTGGTCTCTGGTCCCCTGGTAGATCATCTACAAAATACTGGATCTCCTACTGAAAAATATGGCTACTCCAGACAATGGAATTTCTGCCATTGAATGTGAGTAGAATACAGTAATTCGGGATTAGCGCTTTTCTCAATATCAGGTACCATATCGAAAACATCAACCCAGTTGTGATGGTCGAACGGCAAGCTGCAAGAAACACAAGTGTGGCAGTGTTGCAGCACACCATGTATTGTTATCCATGGCACATGGAATAGATTAAGAGCAAGCATTCAGGTCACATCCTATCCAGATGTTTAAGATCAGTGTATTAAGCTCTCATGCTGTCCTAAATCCTGCCTTCTGCTTTTGTACTTTATTTGTTTAAGGACTGCAGTTATATAAACTGAATTTTAATTCTTCCAACTGCAGGCATTTCTGAGCATGCAGCAGGATATCCATCTATGCACTGTAGACTATATAAGACATCATGCTGGAAACGGACATCAAATCCCGCAAACACATTGTACAACTGCTTAGATTTCGGATGGCTAAGGGCCAATTTAAACAGAGCGATGATCGCTCAAACAACAGTTTGAGTGACAGCTTTGAGCGATCATTTTGCATAAACTATTAGGTAGCTACTTAATAGCTTATCAGCGTGCAAATGAAGCCTTAGCTGAATGCAGTTAAGAGCCCCAGGGCTCTTATCTGCAATCAGCTCCTTTGTTCTCCGACGGAAAACAATGCTATCAGCACTACCCGCGGAGAACTCCTGATAAGACTGCACAACGATTTTTAGGTTGACCTGAATTTAACGATCAGCTAGCAGTGCACGATGGCCGTGCGTTTAGACACAACAATTATCGCTCAAATGATTGCTTTTTAGCGATTTTCGAGCGATCATCGCTCCGTG
This sequence comes from Eleutherodactylus coqui, assembly GCF_035609145.1. NCBI lineage: Eukaryota > Metazoa > Chordata > Amphibia > Anura > Eleutherodactylidae > Eleutherodactylus > Eleutherodactylus coqui. The sequence continues at coordinate 265,418,836 of NC_089841.1, read as the reverse complement.
TAAATGGGCCTTATGGGTTATGGGATGTGTCCGATTGAGGGACAAGAGAAGGCAAGTTCTGGTGCAGAATTACTATTGTATCACTTCACTGCATCTTTCTGAACTTTCTCCAGTCTCCATTCTGTAAAGTTGCATTGACAATAGTGTTTTTGCTGTTTGTTGAGTTTTCTGGTGTTTTCATCACCATTAACAACAATAACAGATCCCTGACGGACTCCCTTGTTAGGAAATGTCAAGGATTGGCTGTTTTCTCTTGAAATAGATGCAGCATAGCCGTCATCCTTCTGCTATAAGGCCACCTTCACACACGAAGTCTGAGCTGCGGGAATTGTGTTGCTTCTCTGCAGATGACCAGAGTAAGGCCTCGCTCACACAGGCGTTTGCAGAAACGCTGCGTTTACTGCAGAATCAGCCCGGTTTCAGCAGCGCTGTCCCCGCCGGTGTTCTCCGTAGTTCCGGGCCGGCTGCCGAGCACTTGTCAAGCTGACAGAGGAACTTTTGCTAGTGAGGGGTTTGAAGATCCCGCCTCCAGCAAGAGATTGCTCTGATTGGCTGAGTCAGCTGGTGACAGCTGGCTCAGCCATTCACAGCCAGCACTGGATGCACCAATCACAGTCATTCAATGCCTGTGATTGGTGCATCCAGCACTGTCTGTGATTGGCTGAGCCGGCTGTCACTCAGCCAGCCGGAGCAGCCTCTCGCTGGGGAGCAGGGATTTCAATCCCCCGTCACTAGCAATAGATGCTTTGCCCGCTTGACAAGTGCTCGGCAGCCAGCTGGGAACTACAGAGAACACCAGGGGGAACCCGACAGCACCTGCTAGGTGAGTATGGATTATTTTTCTCTCAGGTAGTGTAGCTAGGGTGTTCAGCGCTTCCAAAAAGGCGGTACTAAGTTGTGCTGTGTTTTGGCAGCACTGTAACCGCTGCCCATTCATTTCAATGGGCGACACAGAGCCGAACATGGCCAAAGAGAGAAAATGCATCGCTGTATTTTGATGCTTGTGTGAGCCGCCCCATGGAATGGGAGCGTTGTACAGCGTTTAGCGCAGTGCTGAAAAGGCAGCGCTAAATGCTGCGTCTGTGTGAGGGCGGCCTTAACGAGCTTTGTGGAATTTGCTGTGTTTTTTTGTTACAGATTTTAAAACATGTACTTTGTGTTTTTATGTGCATTTTTTGGCTGCGGAATGTGTTGCGTTTTTGTAATCTGGTACTGACACATCCCGCACGGAGGTCACTCTGATAAACTTCATTTTCAAATATCAACACATGCTAATTTCCAAGCAGATTCACATAAATAGACGTAATCCGCAGTGTTTTCAAATGTCATGCTTATCTGCAGCAGAAAAAGTTCGCTACGGGGGAAGGAGGTTTTAAAAATCTCCTTCATATGGGTTGTACTGTAAATACTGCGGAATTTCAGCAGCGGACCCTGCGTGTGTGAAGGCGGCCTAAAGGGGAGAGGCCAATAGGCAACTGATTTTAGTATAAACTGAGAGGGTAACTGAAGACTGTAAGGCCGCCTGCACACGGGCGGAAATCCCGCCGCGGGATTTCCGCCACTGAAAGTTTGCATAGGAGTGCATTACAATACGCACTCCTATGCAGACGGCCGCGGTTTGGCCGCGCGAAATCTTGCGCGGCAAACAAACCGCGGCATGTCCTATTTCTGTGCGGGGCACGCACTCACCCGGCCCCCGGCTCCCGTCTGCGCATGCGCCTGCTGCGCGGCAGCCGGCACAAGAAAGTGCCGAGGCCACCAGGCGCGGGTGAGTACGCGCTCGTCCCAGCAGGCTGTCGGGTCGGGTCCCGCGGCGAGAATTCTCGCTGCCGGATCCGACCCACTCGTCTGCAGGCGGCCGAATTCATTACTACAGATTTTGCATTCTTACATCCTGCATTGGCAAGAAATACTACCTATCTCCCTCTACAAATTTGCCTGTGAAGCCCTGCTGTGTGTTGGGACGCCTCCTACCACGCCTACTTCCTGTAGTCATAGCAACCAGTGACTCCATCTGCAGCTGCACTGCGGTTGTACTGCGTGAAAAAACGCACCCATTGGCCGCCTGCACACAAGCGGAAATCCCGCCGCGGGATTTCCCGCGGGATTTCCGCCGCTGAAAGTTTGCATAGGAGTGCATTAAAATACGCACTCCTATGCAGATGGCCGCGGTTTGGCCGTGCGAAATCTCGCGCGGCAAACAAACCGCGGCATGTCCTAATTTTCTGCGGGGCACGCACTCACCCGGCCGCCGGCTCCGGTCTGCGCATGCGCCAGCGGCAGCCGGCACATGAAAAAGCCGGGGCAGCCAGGCGCGGGTGAGTACGCGCTCGTCCCTGCAGGCGCTCGGGTCGGATCGCGCGGCGAGAATTCTCGCTGCCGGATCCGACCCGCTCGTCTGCAGGCGGCCATTCGCTTGTATTGGAGGCTTCACGCGCAGAATCCGACCGAAATTAGAACAGGTTGCAGATTTTTTTCACGCGCGTGAAAAAACGCGATACAAATCCGTCCGTCTGGGGACAACTGCGGATCCTCATAGGAGTATATTGGCTGCGGTCTGGGGCAGATAATGTGCATAAAATAACGCGCTGGAAATTCCGTTCGTGTGCAGGCACCCTAAATGTACATGCAGAGAAGTCATGCGCGTCTTGTTTATAGTGTAGAAGCCTAAACCGATGACATCACGGACAAACCAAGGAGCCATCTATGTCTGAGCGGTCTACAGTGTTAGGCATCAGTCATGCGAGGGAATTTGCGCAGATAACTTACATGCACAAAAAAAACGCAACTATTAGAACCGATAGTTTCCTATGGAAACATTAATACAAAAGAATTTTAGCCGCACCAAAAAAAAAAAAAAAAAATCAAAAGAGATAGGACATGAGCGACGGAAATTCAGCAACTGAAATTCCTGCTGCGTGGAAACATAACACGTGACCCATCTTTGGTGCACAAAGCACAGAAGTCTCCATAGACTCCTATGGGAGACTATGTGACTATGTGAGATGGTCGGCAAAGGGAGAATAAGGGATTCCCTAGCAGCACGATGCCGGTGTTGCCTTGAAGGGGAGATGAAGGGATTCTCCAGCAGTGGGGGGAATCCCTTCATCTCGCCTGCAGGGGAAACCTGACATCATGCTGAGTTGAAGGGAGTCCCGGCGATGAAGGGAAGCCCTGTGGGACCCCCTTCATCTCCATGGCAGGGCTTCCTTTCACTGAAAGAAAGAGATGAAGGTGGTTCCCCTGGGGATTCCTTCAATCTCTTTCTCCAGTAGCTCATCTTTTCAGTCAGTCCTGACCATATGAACCTCGCAACTACTGCTGCAGAAAATCATCCGTTCAGTCAATTTTCTGCAGCGCTAACTGCGAGTTTTTTGCGCAGATAACAGCTGCATGAATTCCACGCTCGTGTGAATGAGCCCTGAGGTTCCAGCCTACATGAATATCGTATTCATTTGAAATGTATAGTGTTAGCGCAAAATTCGCTATTTCGATATACTGTGCGTTTCCAAATTAAATAATATGTGTACAGGCCTGGAGAGCCTTCAAAGACCACAAGCCTACATCATGTGTTCCCAAAAGAGTCTCTCCTTTATTAAGCGCACGTAAAACTTAAATAAGTTTCAACACAGGAAGTGAAGTAATTTAGGAATACAGTTACAGTAGTTAGCGAGCCTATTGGTCGTTCTCAGAGGGAGGTATTTGTGAGGTAGCTTGTGATGTCATCCATCTGGGAGAACTTCAGTGAGCACGCTCAGTTCATTCTTGAATTTGGTCTCATGAGGAGAACATCCTGCTTCTCCTCTCTGCTGTCCAAGACAAAGCACTCCTAGATAGGTTTTGCCAGTTAGAACTGGTTTAACCAGTATTTGGGACAATAGGCACTGCTACTTAAATTCTTGTGGAGGTGGGGGGGGGTGATGTTTCTTCCCCCAGAGGTTTAAACCATTATAGACAAAATACAGTATATTCACAGTTGACAAAAATACAGAAAATACATATAGGATATCTCCCACAATAGAGTTGGGATGTAGTTGACGTTTGTTAATTCTGCAGAGGGTATAATATAATAGAAGGCTCGCTGCGCCTCGGTCATGGCTTTACATGGCAGTTTTATAGCTGTGAACTAGCTGGCCTTTGTAGTCCATCTATAGCAGCTGCTATAGACATAATGAGAATGGTTTAGTGATCAGAGCTCCAATATGGCGGTGCGTCATTATGGTCCAGCTCGGCCACAAGCCATCACAGGCACAGTCTTACATTGTAACCAGAAAATAGTGTTTTTCCACTTGGTCCAATGTAAGACTGTTTGATATGTTACATGTGAGCACTTAGGAGGTTCTGCTATTAATTCACATCTGATTCCATTTAGCCAAAAAATACGTAGCACCCCAGAAAACCCTCACTCTGCCCAAATCCTCGGGTGCCTTCCAATGCCTACATAGACGCACCTGTAAGCTTTTTGCAGCCTTGGACGCTGCTGAAATGCCTTCCCCTCCCTTTCCTTGTCTAGCTCCCATAGGAGTCTGTGGGAGCCGTTGACGTATATTGAGCAGAAGATAGTTCCAGAACTATCGTTTTGTCCGCCGTATATACGTCGGCACGTATTTCAGTCGCATATGTTCCATTTTTCACGATCCGTTGTATTTACGCACCATACCTTCACCCATGTGAACTGATGCATTGGGATCCAATGCCTCAGATGGTAGCATATATTGGACGGTCGTAAATATGCGCTTGCGTAAAAGAGCCCGTACACCTTATTTGCCATTTTTCTGCCCCCAATTTGTCCAGATCCCCTTGCAATCTCCTTGTGTCCTCTTTTGTGTTAATTTCTTTACAAAGTTTTGTGTCATCTGCAAATACTGATATTTAACTTCACAATCCTTCTACCAGGTGATTAATATAGTACTGAAAATAGGGCCCAAAACCAACCCCTGTAGTACCCCTCTAGTAACCCCTCAAATACTGACCCCTGTGGTACCCCACTAGTAACCCCTCAAATACTGACCCCTGTGGTACCCCACTAGTAACCCCTCCAATACTGACCCCTGTGGTACCCCACTAGTAACCCCTCCAATACTGACCCCTGTGGTACCCCACTAGTAACCCCTCCAATACCGACCCCTGTCGTACCCCACTAGTAACCCCTCCAATACCGACCCCTGTGGTACCCCACTAGTAACCCCTCCAATACCGACCCCTGTGGTACCCCACTAGTAACCCCTCCAATACTGCCCCCTGTGGTACCCCACTAGTAACCCCTCCAATACTGCCCCCTGTAGTACCCCACTAGTAACCCCTCCAATACTGCCCCCTGTGGTACCCCACTAGTAACCCCTCCAATACTGCCCCCTGTGGTACCCCACTAGTAACCCCTCCAATACTGCCCCCTGTGGTACCCCACTAGTAACACCTCCAATGCTGACCCCTGTGGTACCCCACTAGTAACCCCTCCAATACTGCCCCCTGTGGTACCCCACTAGTAACCCCTCCAATACTGCCCCCTGTGGTACCCCACTAGTAACCCCTCCAATACTGACCCCTGTGGTACCCCACTAGTAACCCCTCCAATACTGACCCCTGTGGTACCCCACTAGTAACCCCTTCAATACCGACCCCTGTCGTACCCCACTAGTAACCCCTCCAATACCGACCCCTGTGGTACCCCACTAGTAACCCCTCCAATACCGACCCCTGTGGTACCCCACTAGTAACCCCTCCAATACTGCCCCCTGTGGTACCCCACTAGTAACCCCTCCAATACTGCCCCCTGTAGTACCCCACTAGTAACCCCTCCAATACTGCCCCCTGTGGTACCCCACTAGTAACCCCTCCAATACTGCCCCCTGTGGTACCCCACTAGTAACCCCTCCAATACTGCCCCCTGTGGTACCCCACTAGTAACACCTCCAATGCTGACCCCTGTGGTACCCGACTAGTAACCCCTCCAAGACTGCCCCCTGTGGTACCCAACTAGTAACCCTTCCAATGCTGACCCCTGTTTCCCACTAGTATCAGTGACCCAATCAGAGTTTATACCATTTATAACCCCCCTCTGCTTTCTATCTCTGACCAGTTACTTCCCCACTTACACACATTCTCGCCCAGACCAAGCATTCTCACTTTATATGCCAACCTTTTATGTGGCACACTATCAAACGCTTTGATAAAGTCCAGATACACAAGATCCAGTGACTCCCCGGTCCACTCTAGAACTTACCTCCTCGTACAAGTTGGGTAAGGTAATTATCTATAGTAATTGACATGAAGTTGGTACCTCTATGGGATCCGCACGTTCCGGCTTCTCAGTTTATAGTTAAAGTTCCCCACAATAATTACCTCATTCTGATTTGCTTCAATAATAGATTTTCAGTAGCTTTGGTTATATTTGAGGTCTACAGAAAACTATTGGTTTTCACCTCCATGTATTTCTATCTATAGAGACTCCACATGTTCATCTCCCTCACATATATCTTCCCGTAATGGGGCTTAAAACAGGAATTTAGATAAAGACAAACTCCTCGCCCTTTCCAGCTTTTACATTTTTTTCTGAACAGACAGCAACCCTGTACGGTCACCACCAGTCACTGCGTTCATCCAACCAGGTCATCATTATTCCACTTATGTTGTAGTGTTCCTCAGAAATTATTATTTCTGGTTTGTCTACTTTATTGGTCAGACGCCTGGCGTTAGTCCCCTTATTGGTCAGACGCCTGGCGTTAGTCCCCTTATTGGTCAGACGCCTGGCGTTAGTCCCCTTATTGGTCAGACGCCTGGCGTTAGTCCCCTTATTGGGCAGACGCCTGGCGTTAGTCCCCTTATTGGGCAGACGCCTGGCGTTAGTCCCCTTATTGGGCAGACGCCTGGCGTTAGTCCCCTTATTGGGCAGACGCCTGGCGTTAGTCCCCTTATTGGGCAGACGCCTGGCGTTAGTCCCCTTATTGGGCAGACGCCTGGCGTTAGTCCCCTTATTGGGCAGACGCCTGGCGTTAGTCCCCTTATTGGGCAGACGCCTGGCGTTAGTCCCCTTATTGGGCAGACGCCTGGCGTTAGTCCCCTTATTGGGCAGACGCCTGGCGTTAGTCCCCTTATTGGGCAGACGCCTGGCGTTAGTCCCCTTATTGGGCAGACGCCTGGCGTTAGTCCCCTTATTGGGCAGACGCCTGGCGTTAGTCCCCTTATTGGGCAGACGCCTGGCGTTAGTCCCCTTATTGGGCAGACGCCTGGCGTTAGTCCCCTTATTGGGCAGACGCCTGGCGTTAGTCCCCTTATTGGGCAGACGCCTGGCGTTAGTCCCCTTATTGGGCAGACGCCTGGCGTTAGTCCCCTTATTGGGCAGACGCCTGGCGTTAGTCCCCTTATTGGGCAGACGCCTGGCGTTAGTCCCCTTATTGGGCAGACGCCTGGCGTTAGTCCCCTTATTGGGCAGACGCCTGGCGTTAGTCCCCTTATTGGGCAGACGCCTGGCGTTAGTCCCCTTATTGGGCAGACGCCTGGCGTTAGTCCCCTTATTGGGCAGACGCCTGGCGTTAGTCCCCTTATTGGGCAGACGCCTGGCGTTAGTCCCCTTATCGGGCAGACGCCTGGCGTTAGTCCCCTTATCGGGCAGACGCCTGGCGTTAGTCCCCTTATCGGGCAGACGCCTGGCGTTAGTCCCCTTATCGGGCAGACGCCTGGCGTTAGTCCCCTTATCGGGCAGACGCCTGGCGTTAGTCCCCTTATCGGGCAGACGCCTGGCGTTAGTCCCCTTATCGGGCAGACGCCTGGCGTTAGTCCCCTTATCGGGCAGACGCCTGGCGTTAGTCCCCTTATCGGGCAGACGCCTGGCGTTAGTCCCCTTATCGGGCAGACGCCTGGCGTTAGTCCCCTTATCGGGCAGACGCCTGGCGTTAGTCCCCTTATCGGGCAGACGCCTGGCGTTAGTCCCCTTATCGGGCAGACGCCTGGCGTTAGTCCCCTTATCGGGCAGACGCCTGGCGTTAGTCCCCTTATCGGGCAGACGCCTGGCGTTAGTCCCCTTATCGGGCAGACGCCTGGCGTTGGTCCCCTTATCGGTCAGACGCCTGGCGTTGGTCCCCTTATCGGTCAGACGCCTGGCGTTGGTCCCCTTATCGGTCAGACGCCTGGCGTTGGTCCCCTTATCGGTCAGACGCCTGGCGTTGGTCCCCTTATCGGTCAGACGCCTGGCGTTGGTCCCCTTATCGGTCAGACGCCTGGCGTTGGTCCCCTTATCGGTCAGACGCCTGGCGTTGGTCCCCTTATCGGTCAGACGCCTGGCATTAGTCCCCTCATTGGTCAGACGCCTGGCATTAGTCCCCTCATTGGTCAGACGCCTGGCATTAGTCCCCTCATTGGTCAGACGCCTGGCATTAGTCCCCTCATTGGTCAGACTTCTAGCATTAGTCCCCTCATTGGTCAGACTTCTAGCATTAGTCACCATACAATTTAGAAGATTTTGGTTATTTTTCATATTAAGTGTATCCCTACTAACTGTTCTGCCAGTTCTAACTGTACTAACCCCTCCCACTGCTATGCCCCCATTTCCATTACCCCAATGGCAGAATAAGCCTTTTTTGGACTTATTTAGCAAAACAGTCTAACAGACAGCCCTTGTTTCCCATAGCAACCCAACACAGAGCAGATTTCCTTTTTGCCTCAGAAATCCAAACCCTTTTCCACTGCTGAAAGCAAGTTTTAAACTCCTCATTACTGATGTATTTTAGTACGTATTCTTTGTTTCTCCGCTTCACCATCGGCCAATCGTTGTCCTTTGAGTTCTCTTTTTACTTGGGGGAATATAATAAAGTCACACAAAGGTGAGTTCGGAGGTGAGGCGGGCGTCCTGCTGCTTATTGTCAAAAATGTCTTAACACTTAGCGCTGTGGACAGTTGTGTTGTATGACGGAGGAACCCGTCATCTGTCTGCCACAAAACGGGTTGTTTTTACATATATTGTAACGCAAGCTTTTCAAAACTTTAGGGACTTTGTTTGACTCTGTTACACATTCTGAGAGCTCTATCCCTCTGACTTCAGATGAGTGATCTATAAGCATGTCCTCCATAGAGAAATGGGATAATCTTCTGTATATCGCTGGATAAGTATGTGAGTCTCAGGCTGGCTTTACGTGTAACAACTATTCAAATAACTGCCCAATAAAGTGAATGTAAGCGATAGCTGTACCTTGTAAACACGGCAACCAACAGGGTGACAAGTGAGAATTTGTTCCTTAGCTGCTAATTGCTTAATTTCAGCTCACCTAAAAATAGTTGCTGGTTGATTAATTATCGTCTGGTATGAAGAGGCAATCGTTTGTGTTTCAGCAACTAACCAATAAACTTTGCAGGGAGAGGTGTGCTTCAACTAATTCTTACGGATTAGGGATTGGGGATTGGGGATTGGGGATTGGGGATTCACTGGACCAACCAACCAAGCCTAGACCAGTCCTGGAATGGTTGGCAGCTGATTCCTCAGATACAGGGACTGTTTCCAGGAAAAGGGAGAGATTGGGGATTCACTAGACCAACCAAGCCTAGACCAGTCCTGGAATGGTTGGCAGCTGATTCCTCGGATAGAGGGACTGTTTCCAGGAAAAGGGAGACTGACCCTTGGCTGCAGAGGTAATGGCAGACCCCTACCTACAAGCAAGGCGATCACCCCAATAAGGGCAGCCCTGTGCTGGAATCTCTGGTCTGACTATCTCTGATGGGGTAGCAAACGCAGGGACTGGCAACAGACAGAGGAGCACACAGATGCAGGACAGAGCAAGGGCAAACAATAAACAGCAATGGGAACTGGCAGAAAACAAACATACAGACAGATGCAGAGCTCAGACAGCATACAAACTAAGGAATACAGACAGAACTCAGAGAGCGGGGACAGTATTGAGACAGCACAGACAGAACTTAGACAGAAGAACATGACCAAAGTTGAGTGTAAGAACACATACCAATTCTGAGGCCCAGAGGAAGTGCCACAGCTCACCTTATAAAAGAGAAGTAATGCCTACTTAACCCCACAGGTGAGCTGAGAGCCAGAGACCTGTTTAACCCTCTCAGTGCAGAATGAAAACAGACATGTAGGATCCATCAACACAGGGAGAGCAGAGCAACGCTTACAGCAGCCTGGAACTGCATGAGAGCGGCAAACGTGTAGCAGACCTTACACAAATAAGGCAGATGGAACAATACCTCTGCAGCGCCACCTATTGGATCGCAGCATTCCTGCAAATCAATGTCCAACCCTTTTTACAGGTCTTTATTACAATGATTGGGAATTGAAAAGGAAGCTAGAATCCTTACACAAACAGCTGCTTTGTTGCTTTAGCCCCTCATCAAAGTGCAGTAGGATTTTGGCTTGGCTAGTGAGAAGTCAATGACGTGGGTCGGGAAAGGTATTATCACTCCTTAAGGAGAGCACCTAGAAGGTGAGTGAGGAGACGTATAAGGCCATGCATGCTCCTCTGGAATAATACATGCAAATAGGGAAGATGAAACAATACCTCTGCAGTGCCCCCTATTGGATGGCAGCATTCCTGCAAATCAATGTCCAACACTTTATGCAGATCTTTGGAACACTGATTGGGAATTTCCCAGAGGAGCATTGATGCCCTTATAAGTCTCCTTACTCACCATCTAGGTGCTAGCCTTAAGGAGTGATGATACCCTCCTGACCCTCAGCAAACCTAAACATGGACAACAATTACTTTATGCAGAAGCACACAAATAAGTCATTCGCCCACTAACTACTCACTGTAGTGACTATTTGCATGATAGTTCTCCCGTGTAAACCCACTCTTAGTATTTTCAACTTAAAGGGGTTGTCCCGCGGCAGCAAGTGGGGTTATACACTTCTGTATGGCCATATTAATGCACTTTGTAATGTACATTGTGCATTAATTATGAGCCATACAGAAGTTATAAGAAGGTTTTCACTTACCTGCTCCCTTGCTAGCGTCCTCGTTCCCATGGAGCCGACTAATTTTCGCCGTCTAATGGCCAAATTAGCCACGCTTGCGCAGTCCGGGTCTTCTTCTGTTCTCAATGGGGCTCCGTGTAGCTCCGTGTAGCTCCGCCCCGTCACGTGCCGATTCCAGCCAATCAGGAGGCTGGAATCGGCAATGGACCGCACAGAAGCCCTGCGGTCCACCGAGGGAGAGATTCCCGGCGGCCATCTTCATCAGGTAAGTAAGAAGTCACCGGAGCGCGGGGATTCAGGTAAGCACTCTCCGGTGTTCTTTTTTAACCCCTGCATCGGGGTTGTCTCGCGCCGAACGGGGGGGGGGGTTGAAAAAAAAAAAAACCCGTTTCGGCGTGGGACAACCCCTTTAAATTTACTTATGACATTTAAAATGCAAATGAAATACATAGAAATTTAATCCCTCAACGCCTAGGCCTGTATATGGACAACGACCCTAAATTAAATGATGGGCGTCTGTAGTGGCCCTCACTACTTCACCTTTTATAGGCTTCTATAGCTTACAAGAACATTTTTACGTACAGTCAACAAAGTCAACAAGAGCATTTTATCTGTAGGTATTTCACATACAATGGACAGGTTTACCTGTAGCCCCTATAGTCAAGTCTCCTGTTAGGAGAAGATAATGCAGGATTCTGAATCTATATGTCTGTCCATCGTGAATGCAGAAGCTACAGCAGCCGATTTTTGTACAGAATGGGTCTTGGATATTTGCAGTGCTGTGGAAAAGTATTCCAGAACTCCTCCAATAGGAAGTTACATTTACTTCACATAACATGAGGTCATCCTGCAAAGTGTGACAAATGGGGAGAGGCCTGCACTCTCTGAGCAGTTTCTAAGATGTGGCTGAGGAGCTGAGTCACAATTGTGATAAGTGCAGCACGCTCTTTGTAATCTTGCACACCATTGAAGGTATACAACAGAATCTGGACGACTAATGGAATTAGGTGATCGTGTCGCCAGTGCCTGGATTAAAAACCTTTTTGTAACGAAATAAGACTGTCGTGTCTATCCAGGATGTACTGGAACTTTAACCCACAGATCATGCACATAAACACACAAACTGCATCAAAACAATAATAAACTAAAACATGGGAACTCTTTCCCTATCTAAATAACCTCAGGGACAGGGACCTGCCTACACGCAGGCAGTTCACCCTGACAAGGAGGTACCTGACCTCATAACTTGGTCCTTAATTAACCCTACGTGGTACAGGGGAATAATATAAGAAACACAAAAGAAAAAAAAAGCACAGACTTGGCTTTGAGATGCAGCAGGCAAATGATAGGTCCAGGACCAAGCTCTCACTGAGACCACAGTCAAAGCTAGACTGAAGATTCAACTGGAATTCAGTCCAGTATCAGCCAGACTAAATAGCCATGACAATTACCCACAGGTGCGGCTAAGCATGTCTCATCTAATACCACACCTACTAGAGCCAGAAGCTAGAGAACCACCTGCAAAACCAGCACCAGACTATGAGCATGGCAGCAATCCCAGAACTGCTGCAACACACGTTTGTAAGTAAACAACAGGCACACCATTTACTTTCAGGCATGTGGTTGTCTGCAATAATATTGAACACCATATATGGTGTTGTATATACCATACAACATGCATATACAAAGTTTAACACTTAATACGTGGATAAACAAGCTCTGGGGAGGCAGCATCTGAGCTAAGGGGGGAGCTATAGAGAGAGAACTGACAAAATCTGAAAACGCCTTTCTGCGGACTAACAGCAAATTGCTCACCATGAAACACTGTGCTCAAGTTTTCTCCAGTACTCATGAAATTCCTGCCAAGACTCTCTGCTGCTTGTCTGAAGCTTATGTCTGTGTTGTTTTCTGGTAGAAAGCTGAGCTGGAAGGTTTTGAAGAACCAACAGTTTCTCTCAGCGTTGGGGTGATTTATTAGCTGCTGCACACAGGATTTCTTGAAAGTTTACATAATGCATCTCTAATTACAACAGGACAGTGGAGAAGAAAGCATGGCTGCGCCCCCCCCCCCCCCCCCCCCCCACACACACACACTACTTGCTTTCCATCTCTCTCCACTCCAACTGAACTTCTCACCAACTCACTCCATACTCCCTCTTGACTTCCACCTCCTAACACTGTTATAATTTCTAACTGTGCCACACAAAATGAGCTGGAAACCTCCTCCTTTTTTCTTCACTCCAGGGGCTTGTCTCGCTCAGCAGCTACATGATTTATAATGGTGAATTGCCTAAACAACCTTAAAGGGGTTGTCCCGCGGCAGCAAGTGGGTCTATACACTTCTGTATGGCCATATTAATGCACTTTGTAATGTACATTGTGCATTAATTATGAGCCATACAGAAGTTATAAAAAGTTTTATACTTACCTGCTCCGTTGCTGGCGTCCTCGTCTCCATGGTGCCGACTAATTTTCGGCCTCTAATGGCCAAATTAGCCGCGCTTGCGCAGTCCGGGTCTTCTGCTGTCTTCAATGGGGCCGCTCGTGCAGAATGCCGGCTCCGTGTAGCTCCGCCCCGTCACGTGCCGATTCCAGCCAATCAGGAGGCTGGAATCGGCAATGGACCACACAGAAGCCCTGCGGTCCACAGAGAGAGAGGATCCCGGCGGCCATCTTCAGCAGGTGAGTATGAAGACGCCTGGACCGCCGGGATTCGGGTAAGTACTACCCGGTTTGTTTTTTAACCCCTGCATCGGGGTTGTCTCGCGCCGAACGGGGGGGGGGGGGGTGGTTAAAAAAAAAAAAAAACCCGTTTCGGCGCGGGACAACCCCTTTAACTTTCCCTATCCTGACTCCCTCTTCTTATTAAATGAAGTCCTGCATAACTACCCTTCGTTAAATGAACTGGTAGTTAGAACAATTGCACTTAACTTACAGGTAAAGTACTTCTATTCTGTAGTGCCAGTCCAGGTCACTACAATCATACTAGTGATTTCTTGCCATCTTAATATTAACCATGTAAAACAGTTGAACCTCAGGCATTCCTAATGGAACAGTGCAGAGAAACTGTCACCCTGGCCTACATTTATCAGGTCTGTGCACCCGGCACATGTTCAGTGAAAAATAATGGTGCATACTGTGTGATCTTGGTTTATTATTTATTAGCACCTTATGAGCCATGTCTATTTGTTAGCCAGTGGGCAGTTTTACATTTTAGCCATATTTCTGGAATACAGCTTTTTAAAAAGGAGCCCCCACCCCCCACCCCCACCAAAAGAGAAAAAAAAGTTGTGTCTGCACATCCCCAACGACAAGGCATAAAAAGTAAGCCACAAAACAAAGCCACACCTTCTCCATCATTTGATACATTTTTTACAACATACAAGACACTGCCTCTTAACTGTGTTACGCCTCTTGCAGGACCTAAGGGGGTGGCGCATAAGACAGCTTGCAAGAAATTCTTGTGTTATGCAATGCCGCCACAGGCCACACACTAAATGAGATATATATCTCCAGCAATCTAATAGGGAAACTCTAAAAGGGAACACAATCTTTCATGTGCAGTCTGATTAGAGGTTTTTATAAGGGTGAATTACGTTCTCATCTTGTATGCCTCTTTTGGTTCACCCCATGATCTTATTTGCCTTGGCAAGAAATGCCTGGAACTTCTTGCCAAAGTTAAGTTTACTGTCCAACCAAAGTCCCATTAAGTGTTCGTTTTATTGTGTGTTATGCATTTCATATGTAATTGTAAAATTTGTTTTTTCAGCCCAAGTGAATAACTTTATATTTATCTACATTAACCTTTGCCAGAATGAATTTACCCCCCTCACCGCCCAAGCTTCCAGCTTCCCCATATCTCGGTGTAAATAGCCATATCCTGTTTTGTATTGATTACTTCGCAGAGCTTTGTATTGTCTATGCCAATGCTGATCCTTGTGATGCCCAATAGGTTACTGTAACCCAAGTATGTACTGTTAATTAGCACCTTATGTTTTCTATTACTGAGCTAGTTGTTAACCTAATTACACATATTTTCCCCCAGTCTTAGCATTCTCATTTTATACACCAACTTTTAATATGGGACAGTAAAGAATGTTGAAAAGAATTTTAGCTATGCAACAACCACAGCCTTACCCTGGTCCAGCCTAAACTTACCTCCTACATAAGATAATGGGACTAGTTTGACAGGACGAATCCCTTATACCCATGCTGATCTTGTATTATAAGGCTATTTTCATTGTGATACTCCAGGATGTTATCTTAGAAAAGCTAACAGAGCACGTAAGGCTGAAAAATGACAAATGTCCATCCAGTTCAGCCTATTATCCCCACAATGTTGATCCAGAGGAAGGCAAAAAAAAAACGCAACGGGGTAGAAGACAATTTTCTGGCAGTCAGGATAATCCCCGGATCACCGACCCTTCTGAAAGTAATCAGTGATATAACATGTAATATTGTAACACTGAAGAAAGACATCCAGGCATATCTTGTACTGTATCGAATTCGCCATCACCATGTCTTCAGGAGAGTGTTCCATAGTCTCACTGCTCTTACAGAAAAGAACCCTCTTTTATGTCAGCGTAGAAACCTTCTTTCCTTTAGACATAAAGGGCGCCCCCTTGTTACAGTCACAGTCTAGCTGATGGAAGAGATCTCTGAACTTACCCCTGATATATCTATACATAGTTATTAGAGAGCCCTCTTGTTACAGTCCTGGGTATAAATAGATGATGGAGAAGATCTATGTACTGAGCCCTGATATATCTATACATAGTTATTAGAGCGCCCCCTTGTTACAGTCTTGGGCATAAATAGATGATGGGAGAGATCTCTGTACTAAGTCTTGATATATATCTATACATAGTTATTAGAGTGCCTCCTTGTTACAGGCCTGGGTATAATAGATGATGGGAGACCCCCGATATATTATACATAGTTATTAGAGTGCCCTCTTGTTACAGTCCTGGGTATAAATAGATGATGGGGAAGATCTCTGTACTGACCCCTGATATATTTATATACAGTTATTAGAGCGCCCCTTGTTACAGTCCTGGGCATAAATAGATGATGGGAGAGATCTCTGTACTAAGTCTTGATATATATCTATACATAGTTATTAGAGCGCCCCCTTGTTACAGTCCTGGGCATAGATGATGGGAGAGATCTCTGTACTAAACCTTGTTATATCTATACATAGTTATTAGAGCGCCCCCTTGTTACAGTACTGATCGCAGAGGTGAGAGAAAAAATGTACAAAGACATAACTCACAGAAAAGGGAGCCAAAAATGCACCATCTGATAAACTGCAGGCTCAATTACCAGAGACCCTGGCAGTATGCAAAAAGACAGATTGCGATGTGAGCAAGCTAAATGTTGAATGCACACTAATATGCAGCCACCCTGGTGATTGAGCCTGCCCTGCAGTTTATTAGATGGTGCATTTTTGGCTCCCTTTTCTGTGAGTCATGTCCTTGTTACAGTCCTGGGTATAATAGATGATGCGTGAGATCTCTGTACTGACCCCTGATGTATTATATATAATATTAGCTCGTCCCTCAGCCATCTTTTTTCTAAATAACCCAAATTTTGATAACCTCTCTGCGTATTGTAGTTCGTACATCCCATTTATTACTTTACTTGCCCGCCTTGGTACCCACTCAAGCTCTGATATGTCCTTCTTGAGTACTGGTGCCCCAATATTCCATGTGTGGTCTGGCCAGTGACTTGTAAAGAGGAAAAACAATGTTCTCATTATGCGCCCCTAGACTTCTTTTGATGCCCCCTATGGTCCTATCTTCTTTGGCAGCAGCTGCCTGACACTGATTGCTCCAATTAACCAAAATCCCAAAGTCCTTTTCCATGGACTATGTACCCCACTAGTAACGGTGAACCAATCAGAGTATGTACCATTTATAACCTCCCTCTGCTTTCTATCACTGACCAGTTACTTCCCCACTTACACACATTCTCGCCCAGACCAAGCATTCTCACTTTATATACCAACCTTTTATGTGGCACAGTATCAAATGCTTTGGAAAAGTCCAGATTCACAAAATCCAGTGACTCCCCGGTCCAGTCTAGAACTTACCTCTTCGTAGAAACTGATCAGATTGATTTCACAGTATCGATCTCTCATAAGCCCATGCTGATACGGAGTTATACTGCTATTTTCCTTGAGGTCCTCCAGGATGGCCTGTTATTTCCAGTCTCACTTTTTGACCCCTTATTGACTACTGGCACCACATTTGCTATTCATTAATCTAGTAGAACAGACCCGGTCAGATCCGTACATATAACACACAAGGGTCTATCACATTACCTTATTCCTGTGGGACCCCGCAGTTTTTCTATTTTAATCTTTTTAAGACAGCTCAGCACTTCTTCCTGGGTTACTGGTGACATTTAGTGGAGAGTTTACTTTATCACTCTGTATCTCATCTGACATTTCATTTTCCTCTATGAATACACTGTAGAAAAAACTATTTAAAATATTTTATTCACGAAGGAGGTTAGGCTCTCTTTGCTTCTGTGTCAGAGCCTCTGTCTGTAGTTCCACAATTGGACAGCAAGAATAAGTGCAGCATGCAAAGCTATGACGGACAACACATTGAAACACCAATATAAGCCCTTCCCCTGAAAAAAAGCCCTAGCTAGGCTACATGTAAAAAAAAAAAAAACAATACTCCCCTAATAATCAATGGTGTCTACCTGGCGCTGTTGATAACCATAGTGTGTCAGATCTAGCCAAGTGTCATGACTTCCCTTATAAATTAAGACATGACACAGATGTGTAAAAAGCCTTGAAGGGGTTTGTCCAGGGCTAGAAAAAAAGTTTTGCTGTTCATGGCTTTTCTGCTATTCAAATAAATGGAGCTGAACTACACCCAATGGACAGATATGGCACAAGCCCTTTTTTCTAATCATGGATTAATCCTTTTAAATGAACTAATCTATAATTTCCAGGCTCAGTATTTGACCACACTTTTTTAATATTGCTCATATGACCCAAAAAGTCGGATCTAGAGATGAGCGAGCACTAAAATGCTCGGGTGCTCGTTATTCGAGTCGAACTTTTCGTAATATTTGAGAGCTCTTTTCCAGTAATAAACCCCATTGAAGTCAGTGGGAGACTCGAGCATTTTTGTATCTCCCTCTTCCCCTCTCCCTCTCCCTCTCCCTCTTCCTCTCCCCCTCCCGCTCCCTCTCCCTCCCTCTCTCCCAGCCAGCCACATACTGCTGTGGACGTGCGCACGCTGGCACATCACAGCAGGAAGTGGTAATGCGGGGAGGGGTCGAATACGGCGTGGTGCTCGCTCGAGTAATGAGCACCATCGAGTATGCTAATACTCGAACGAGCATCAAGCTCGGACGGGCATGTTCGCTCAGCTCTAGTCGGATCCCTGAATCGGTGATGTCATTCCTTGACTTGAATTATGTGCGAGTGCCGTCTGCTTTTTCCACAAATCTTTGAAATATTTACTTTCATATTAGTATTTTGCTTGTCTTCCTTTTACTTTAATGGCCGTGTGTGTTTGAGTTGGAATTAAAATGTTATAACAGTGTGGAAATGTTCCAGCAAGAAGCAATGATGCTACATGGTAGGCTTTCTCACTTCTAAATGCTCACGGAGGTGGGTGACGGTGAGGACGTCCACGACAGTCAGCACTTCTTGCTCTGCTTTACTTTCCAAGAAGTTCTCACAAAGCTTTGAAACTGTGTTATCCATCCATCCTGCATCTCCTTATGTAATCCCTCCCGCTAGCGCCATAAATCTTGGTTCATCACAGCGAAATGATAGCATGTTTTAATCCATACCAAGCAGCCGGCCTTGGTTAGACGCTGTGTCTCGCCCCACTACTCGCTGGCCTTCTTTTCGCAGTACCTTGGCTGATGGCCTGTTGTTTTCTATTCAGCACATCCTGGATTTGCTGCTCTCACAGTGAACCAAAGCTTTATGTATTGATCTCCGTATAGTCCGTGCCTGATCAGGAACGGCTTCCGACTGCTCCAGTTTTGGTGAAGGGTTTGGTGGCATGACCAGGTTACCTTAGCTGATTTGGCCCTGTGACGGAACCTCTTTGCTCAGATCATTTCACTCTTGCACTCAGTCCTAATGTCCTGTATCCCTCCTATATTCCACTATTGCACTGCTACTTAGCGTGAAGCCGGAAACAAAGCCACATAGTTTTCGGGTGATGCTCACATGCCAAATAGCACCAGTATTATGCCGCTTACATCCAATTACAGTGCAGCAAGACCACACACGTTTTACAAGGAATAGCTTTGCAATGCCGACTTTATTCTCCTGGCTTCTACAGGAGAAACTATTTGAAGGCTCTTTGCATAATCTGTGCAGACAAAAAACACATTGCAAATTGACAATTTGCCGTTTCGCTCCACAGCAAGAATATATGAAATGGGCAATATTTTATCCAATTTGTGGACTGAAAAACTGTGAGTTTTTCAGTCCATAGAGTGTGAGTAAAAGAAATCGCAGCTAATCTCGTCCGATTTTCTGGTCAGTGTGTGGTGTCCTGCATATCAGACCGCGGACCGACTGGTTGTCCATGATCTGTCCAATCTGAGTTGTGCCTGAGAATGTTGGGGGCAACTTTTAAATCACCAATGTGATGGACATTCATTCAGCCTAACATACTATGTTACTAATGTGCAATTAGCCATTCAGTAAGTGAAAATGCACCCTAATAAGTCACCAATGGCTTTAAGTTAGAAAGATGAA
The DNA here is from genome assembly GCF_035609145.1 of Eleutherodactylus coqui. Lineage (NCBI taxonomy): Eukaryota > Metazoa > Chordata > Amphibia > Anura > Eleutherodactylidae > Eleutherodactylus > Eleutherodactylus coqui. Next base: position 265,399,175 of record NC_089841.1, on the reverse strand, counting down.
ACCCACCTAAGAACCCCCGCACATAATAATCCAAGGGCTCTGACCATATTGCACATGCTCAGTGTCTCAGACCCAGTTTGCACAGACACTAAAGCCGTATTTGTCATGACTCGTAGACCGTCCCTTTAGTTCTCTGTAGACCTTACAGCATAGTACTATAACATGAAGCTCTTGAGCTCACAGTTGCTTCAATTCCCTTCTTGCTGGCAGTCCGGTGTGATAAATGTTATTCCGTCGGACAATTTGGATTTGTTATGAGATATTGCATCTGCTCCCGGGGAGTAATGATTTCTTGGGTGGATTCATTATACCAGGGAAGTAATTGTTACTAATGAATGATTGGTTAGAAGTCCTACTAATGATTACTGTCCCGTGCTTCACACATCATTATAGTCCGTCGCTTTACTGCAGCCTGTTTGCCAAGGTGATCATTTGCTAAAGGAGTTAGACAAGTTTTAGGCAGCAGGTCAATGAAACTGCTAATCCAGATGCATGTTCCTCCGTTTGGTCTTAATCCCTTCCTGCTGCTTCCAGGCAGATGTTATTGATACTAAGTGGCCTTTCGCTCATTATAATTGAGGAATGAATCGTTTAAATTGCACTTCAACTAATTTGGGATTTGCAGGATCTAGTCTGAGTGCGGGGATTCATTTTACTGGCATGCAAGCAAAACAAAAGGTCCAACGGGTGGTGGGATGATGCCTTTACATAAACTATTAATTGGACTAACGATGAGGTGGACTACTTCTGGAGAGCTCAGAGTAAGGGCCCACTTGCACAGCTGTATGCCATAATAGCTATGAGGATATTCGGAGTCTTTCACACAGACGGATGATCCCTGGATGTCTTGTTCTTGTCTGTCTTTACGGATGGGTATGTGGAGATGAGACGGCACATGGATGCTGGTGCGGTTGCCCAATGGGAGTTGCACCCAAGTTGCTGGGATGCAGAGAACACAAGGCGGCTTGATCTTGCGTCTGGCACCCGTGAAAAATCATGTTTTACATTTACATGTAGCTTTCTAGAACCAGAAAAGGCTGATAAAAGAGGACAGTAGCAATATAAAAAAATCCATGGAGATATGTTTCCCCCGTCTAAGGGATCAAATTCAGGATCTCAGCGCTGCTGTGTGACAACGCCAACCGCCGATTCATTGTGCTGCCTCTTTTGTGCCCTCACAGCGCCGGCCTCACATTCCGTCAATTAGGCCGTCTTCACACACGGTGGAAATGATACAGAATTTTCCCTGTTGGACTCGCCATTTCCAGTTTCCGGCCTGCGGAGGGCACTTCTAAAATCTCCTTTACATGCTGCTGAAAATCTCCAGGACGAATCCGCAGCCCGTCTGTTGTGGTACCTTCACACTAAGCAGGCATTCACACCGGACGCACGGGCTCCGGAGGATTTGCTGCTCATGTTGCGTTTCTGTAGTTGGCCGCGCTAACAAGCCTCGCACAATTTTTTGGTTTTTTTTGCAGAATTTGTATATTTAATTGCGTTTTTATGTACGGATTTTCCGCTCTGAGATGTGCCGCGTTTTCCTGATCTGGTAGTTCTGGCTTCTGAGGTCACAATGGTAAACTTTTTAAAAAATATTAAACGTGGATTTTCAAGCGGATTCAGAGTGTTTTCACAATAGAGAAGCAACAAACTCTACATTGTGCGGATTATGGTGCGGTTGTTACGTTGGCCATTCATCTTTATGGCGAACATTTGCTGAAGATGCGCTCAGTTTCCGCAACATGAATAGGCGTTTCTCGGAAGTGTAAACCGCGGCGTATTTTAAATTTGATGTAAATCCGTTGAAGGAAAAAGTGTTGATTTGTAAAGCAGATTTGGAAAATCTAATTGGCTTGCCTCGTACTGTAAGCACTGCGGAATCCAATGGCTCTTACCGCCTGTATGAAGGCCGCCTCAGCATATTAGCCGCGTGCTTTTCACAGCAGAAGATGCGCAGCAAATACACTGTAAACCCGCGGGGGTCGGATTCACACCCACATGTTGTAGATTCGGGCGCATGTTTAATTTCAGAAATGTATATTTTTAATTCTAGTATTTTAAGGTTTGGAATCCGCGACTGCGCTGTTTTCTGGGAGAGGCACGTGCAGTTTTTGGTGCAGTTTTTTCAGCCAGAAGTGGATTAAAAGAAGCATGAGAACCATTAAAGGGGTTGTCCCGCGCCGAAACGGGGTTTGTTTTTTTTCAAAAAAAAAAACCGCACAGCGCTTACCTGAATCCCCGCGCTCCGGTGACTTCTTACTTACCGGTTGAAGATGGCCGCCGGGATCTTCTCCCTCGGTGGACCGCAGGGCTTCTGTGCGGTCCATTGCCGATTCCAGCCTCCTGATTGGCTGGAATCGGCACGTGACGGGGCGGAGCTACACGGAGCCGGCATCCTGCACGAGCGGCCCCATTGAGAAAACAAGAAGACCCGGACTGCGCAAGCGCGGCTAATTTGGCGATTAGACGCCGAAAATTAGTCGGCTCCATGGAAACGAGGACGCCAGCAACGGAGCAGGTAAGTGAAAAACTTCTTGTAACTTCTGTATGGCTCATAATTAATGCACAATGTACATTACAAAGTGCATTAATATGGCCATACAGAAGTGTATAGACCCACTTGCTGCCGCGGGACAACCCCTTTAAGGACGGACTTGGACTTCTCCTTCCCACTGGACCCACTTCTGGCGTTGGCTCAAAACACTGCATCAAAAACTACAACTGTATATTCCAAATACTGCTGTTTGTGCCGCCACCCTGAGGCTGTACTCACTCGGCCAGTCGTAAGTGAAGACGGCCTTCATGCCGCACATTTCAACCTTTAAAATACAAAATGTGTCTCAATCCACATCCTGAAGGCCATGCGGGCAGCGGGATATGTGCGCGTGGGACACAGTCAGTACGCAATGTACTATCTTGGGGGGTATGTGTGCTTAATGCGCCAGAATAGGACAGGCTGGGATTTTTCTTGCACGCATATTTCGCGCAAGCCGTGTGAGCAGAGACATGGCCGGCTTTGGCAGATTTATACTGAGTTTCACACGCACAAGACCCCGTGCGGAGTATGCTGTACCAACACCGATTTGGCCACCAATGCAGTTAGGGCCGCTGACCATGAGGGGGGGTATTTTTTAAGACCTCTTACAGGGCAAAAGCGATATCGCCACAAGAAAATCGCAGTGATATTGCAGCTGTATTCTGCGCTTTCTCGCTGTGACATCAGAATTTTGTGGCGCTCTTTTGCTAAGATTTTCTTTTGAATAACCATATGGTAAATGTTTCGGCACATCACCAAATTGACTTTATCATGTGACTTCTGTGTGATGCCAGACGCACAAACTCACCCACAAAGTACACCCATTATGTTCAATGGCTCCACTATATACATGTGCGGTTTTGTTTTTCTCTCCCTCGATGCTGCGAGGTGGAATGTTCTATTTTGGGTGATATCGTCCATTATTTCCTATGGGAGGCAAAAATCCCATCGCGCTCGCATCGATGTCATGCAATTTTTGCCATCACACTTGTAGAAAATGCATCTTTGCAAGTGCGATATTGCTCACCTGTGTGAATGTCGTCTAAACCATAGGATACAAGGGGTAAAGGCAATGTGAGTACCGACCAGATTGACAACCGCATCTCAATATGTTGTGTTGGATTTAAAATACCAAGCAGCCAGTGGGCACAAATGGGCACCGTGCCAGAAAGTCACATGATGAGAAGAGACCTATGATAAAGTCGCTTTGAGTGTTTTGATTGTTTGTGTGGTAGACTGTTTTGTAGGAGTTAGTCTTTGGTATGTGCGGTCACGTGGCACTCTTGCCTATCTCTGGGTGCGCACTGATTGGCGCTGTGTTCTAATGCTGGACATGGTACAACCATTTTAGTTGGCCAACTGACCCTAAATGGCAGTATCTGTTGCGCCATTTTTTCCAGTAAGGATTCTCCTGGAATTAGGATAATCATTAGCCAATATGTTGGAAAATGTGATCTGATGAGCACAACCGACAGTAATTATTCAGAAATCCATGAGATTATGCTCTATTTGCACAGCAAATGGCCATGGGCCAAGACACTGTAATGGTTTGGCAGGGATGACCAAAGTCTGGAATTTATCCAGTTTGGCCATCTTCAAATTAGTCAAGCGACAGGAGGAGCTCACATGAGGGCAGTAGAAGAACGGAATATAATCGGATTGTCTTCACATTGCTGACAAGCAGACGAGTGGGGAAACACTCTGAAGGCACTGTGACACAAATATGTCAGGCCAGGAGTGGGTATCGCCATCCGCTTACGTTGGGGCGTCTCGTCTAACTGGCTGGGATTTAAGATCTTCTCGTAAAGTCCTGGATTCCTGTAATCTGCTTTCATCTAAGATGTAAAAACACGTTTTACACACTGGAAGCCAAGGGCCCACGGGCCGCCATGGTGATTGCCGTAAGGTCCTTTGGGTGACACCCAGTAATGCAGAGGGAGCCAATTCAACTTAACTTTACTCAATCAGCGGTAATGGACTTGAGGGTTACATTGTCTCTTACAATGACGGAAAACGCTTAAGGCCCATTTACATGGAACGATTACTGCTCAAAATTCGTTAAAACGATGGCATATAAGCGAATCATTGCGTGTAAATGCTACCATCGTGCACTTTTCGTCTGAACGATGATTTTTAGGTGAACTTAAAAATCATAGTTCAGACCGCAGACTGTGTTCTCCATGGGAGCAGGAGATAACATTGTTTTTATCTTAGCAGCCCATGCCAGAATAAAGGAGCTAATTGCAGAGCTCAGACCACATGCTGAGCTCTGCAAGCAGCTCTGGGAGGCTCATTTGTATGTAAACGAAGCTGATAAAGTACTAATGGGCATTGGTGTCCATTATTTATGTAAAACAATCGCTAAAACTTTAAATCTTTCAATTATTTGAAAGATTATCTTTGTGTGTAAATGGGCCTTTAGTTGTCTCACATAAGATAGTGACTAGTATGCAAAATGTGCTTACAACACTCATTGTATGGGCACTCAACAGTCTCTGCTTACTTCGCCACTTGCACTTTCGGGCCTGAACAAAGATGGTCGAACCTCTTCTCTAACTGCCTCATTGCACCCTGTGTATTAGTATGTATCACTAGCCTGAGGTACTACGTGCTGCTCTGACTGTCCAGCACTGGTCATGGGGGCAGCACTGGGTAATCAGAGCATGTGTAGTATCTTAGACTAATGATGTAGAGTAATACAGTGTCATCAGGTAGTCAGAGAACCAGTGCGGCCATCTTTGTTTCCCCAGGACCGGATGGTTGCTTTAAGTTTGCCACACACATCCCGACTATGTGAACAATAGTTAGTTAAAGGGGTTGTCCCGCGAAATCAAGTGGGTCTATACACTTCTGTATGGCCATATTAATGCACTTTGTAATATACATCGTGCATTAATTATGAGCCATACAGAAGTTATCAGAAGTTATTCACTTACCTGTTCCGTTGCTGGCGTCCTCGTCTCCATGGTGCCGTCTAATCTTCAGCGTCTAATCGCCGGATTAGCCGCGCTTGCGCAGTCCGGTCTTCTTGTTTTCTGAATGGGGCCGCTCGTGCCGGAGACCGGCTCCTGGTAGCTCCGCCCCGTCACGTGCCGATTCCAGCCAATCAGGAGGCTGGAATCGGCAATGGACCGCACAGAAGCCCTGCGGTCCACCGATGGAGAAGATCCCGGCGGCCATCTTCAGCAGGTAAGTAAGAAGTCACCGGAGCGCGGGGATTCAGGTAAGCGCTGTGCGGTGTTCTTTTTTAACCCCTGCATCGGGGTTGTCTCGCGCCGAACGGGGGGGGGGGTTGAAAAAAAAAACCCCGTTTCGGCGCGGGACAACCCCTTTAAGGGACTCGTGCAGTGAAGGGTCATCCAATGCGTTACCGTTGTGTCTTGTGTTCTGTTTGTCTGTACGGTACAAACAGGGGCGTAACTATAGGGGATGCAGGGGATGGGGTTGCACCCAGGCCCAGGAGCCTTAGGGGGCCCATAAGGCCTCTCTTCTCCATAAAGGGAGCCCAGCACTATGAATAAAGCATTATAGTTGGGGGCCCCGTTCCAGGTTTTGCATTGGGGCCCAGGAGCTTGAAGATACGCCTCTGGGTACAAAGATACAATGTCTCCAAAGTAAACATACCATCAGCTTTTCATCGGCTTTTTTTTGCACGACCGCCATGTCTTACCAATATCTGAAACTGTTGTGGCAGTTTTTCATGCAGTTTTTGAGACCAGGCCAGAAGTTAATTTTAAAAAAAATGGGAAAAATAAGGGAAGGACTTCTCCTTCCTGTTGGATCCACTTCTGGCTTTGGCTCCAAAAACTGCACTTAAAAATGATCATGACGTCAAAAATGGTCACTGCGTGTTTCCAGCCCGAGGTTGCCGTAACTTCTGTGTGAAAAGTGTTTGTAAACCGGGAATTGCAGCGTTCATGGGCAGCGGCTCTTCTAACTCACTGGAGTTTGTTCCTCCTGCATAAGAGAGAGTGCAGTAGAGTGTAGGTACCTCTACATGGGCCGACAGTCGCCCAAATAACCCCCTGATCGAGCGATTATGGGCGACTCTCAGCCTGTGTTCACACGGACTCCCACAGGGCACCGAGCGAGGAGTTGCTCAGTTCTCACCACTTAGTCCTTTTTAGCTCACTGATGCTGAAGGACTGCCTTTCGCTTCTCGCTGTAAACGAAATGTATATTTTATTCTGAAATACTGCGGCATTGCAGTGTACATACCTGCCAGGTTATCTTAACCCTTTCCAATCCATTGTCTGACGTCTAAAGACATTATGATTTAAGGCTGTACAGCTCCGATGTTGGTAGACATCCGTTGGGGGTTCTCTTACTGTATATTGCCAGCCTCTCTGCTGTTGGAGACTATCATGCAGTACTGGCTTTAACCAGCAGATAGCACTGTTTTATAATGGCAGAAAAAGAGTAAGCCCTCTAGGAAAAGCAGATTAGAAAATTGGATTGGAAAGAGTTAAACTATTAGGGCTCATGTCTATGGGTGTTTTTTCATCACGTATTACACGTGTGTTGCATGCATGTGTTATATGCAGTGAATAGAGGCAGTGAAAGTCAATGAACTTTCATTGTTCCATGCATGCTGGCGTGTGGACACAGTGAATCCACACGCACGAGAAATAAATCACTGTAAGCACTGGTTCTCTGCATATGATACAGCCCTTCTATGGTGGCCTGCAGTGTTTTACGCATATGCCCATGGGCATTAGCCCTTAAAGTGACTCTCTGAGACTGGAGAAACAAAGATGGCTGCACCTTTTCTGACTGCCCAAAGCACACTGTGCATTAGGCCTTCTTCACACGGGTGACAAAGTCGCGTTGCGACAATGCTACACATTGCATGTATGTGAAGCCCATGCTTTTCTATGGGTTAATTCACATGTGTGATGTTTTGTAGCATGCAACAACCCGACACAAAAACCTCGCGGGTCCGGCGGTATGCTCGCGACTCATGAGGTTTTGTAGACCATGTTTCCTTATGGAGCATTCCTCTCTTCTATAGCATCGCATCGCACGAAAATGTGATTTTTGTGCAGTGCCATGCAACTTTGACAGTAGAAAATCCTACTGTCAAAGCCTGAAGTAAACCCTAGCTGCAGAAAAAAAAAAAAAAAAAACAGTATACATCACCTTAGAAGTGTTGTCTGACGCTGCTGCAGCTTCCTCTCGGTCCCCGACACTGTTTCTCTTCATCTCTTCTGACCGGGGATTGAAAAATCCCCGCTTCCTGGAAGCACTGGCTGTGATTGGCTAACGCTTAGCCAATCACAGCCAGAGCTCCATAAACCAATCGCAGCCTTTTATCGAGCGCTGACTGTGGTTGGCTAAGCGTCAGCCAATCACAGACAGCGCTTCAAGGAGGCGGGGATTTTTCAATACCCGGCCAGAAGAGATGAAGAAGAAGAGTGTCGAAAACTCAGAAGAAGCTGTGGCGGAGCCCTAGACAGGGCTTCTAGGTGATGTATAATTTTTTTTTTGCTTTTCCTGCAGCTAGGGCGTATTTTCGGAGTAGGGCTTATATTTCAAGCCGCAATCCCACCTCCCCTGAAAATCGACACATGTGCTGCTACAAAATCGCCCGACTTTGTAGAACCACATGTAACTTTGCAGCGCTACAAAATGGCGGTGACACCGTGAGAGATTGCAGCGATATTGCACTGACCAGCGATGCAATATTGCTGTGATTTTCTCGTGGCGATGTCGTGTCGCCCGTGTGAAGGAGGCCTTAGGATGCATCACTAGTTTAAGACACTATATGCTGCTCTGACTGGCCGGCACCGCTACTGCTGCCGGCACCGCTACTGCTGCCGGCACCGCTCTGACTGGCCAGCACCACTTATGTGGACAGCACTACTTACTCAAAGCAGATGCAGTGTCTGAGACTAGCGATGTCTGCATCAGGCCGTCAGAGAAGCCAGTGTGGCCATCTTTGTTAATCCAGGCCTGGAGGGTCATTTTCATTCCACTTTCACTTGGTAGGGCTCTACAATCAATAGGACATAATTTGCTAGAACCGGAACTGACTGCAAGTTGAGAAATCTGATAATGTTTCTTATGTATATTTTTTAGCTAATAGGGTTTAATTAGTGTTCACTGGTTGTGTATACTCACTGGCCTATTTCTACCGTATACAGCAGGAATATATATATAAATGCTGCTACCTTGTATTTGCTGCTAGCAGCTCTTGTTATAGAGCGCAGCTAACCGTATCCAGAAGGCCGGTCTTACCTACGGTTGACCCTCTTCCTGCAGGGTTTAACTGAATGACGAAGGTCGCTCATTGCAAACTGCAGAACTTTATGAGACAAACAAGTGGTGCTAAGACCTCCTGGACCTCTGGAAAGTACATGTTTATCGTCTTTCTGGGTAATAAAAGCACTTGGATGAGGTTGGCAGGAATGAGCGCCAGCAGCTGCTAATGTGCAGAGGAGCGTGCACACTTGTGTTAGAGGCAGGATTTGGGCACAGATATAAAGGAGAGCAGCGCCCCTTCCTTCATCTACTCACCTATACAAGCCTTAAAGGGGTTGTCCCGCGCCGAAACGTTTTTTTTTTTTTTTCAACCCCCCGTTCGGCACGAGACAACCCCGATGCAGGGGTTAAAAAAGATCACCGGAGAGTGCTTACCTGAATCCCCGCGCTCCGGTGACTTCTTACTTACCTGATGAAGATGGCCGCGGGGATCTTCTCACTCGGTGGACCGCAGGGCTTCTGTGCGGTCCATTGCCGATTCCAGCCTCCTGATTGGCTGGAATCGGCACGTGACGGGGCGGAGCTACACGGAGCCGGCATCCAGCACGAGCAGCCCCATTGAAAAAAGAAGAAGACCGGGACTGCGCAAGCGCGGCTAATTTGGCCATTAGACGGCGAAAATTAGTCGGCTCCATGGGAACGAGGACGCTAGCAACGGAACAGGTAAGTGAATAACTTCTTATAACTTCTGTATGGCTCATATTTAATGCACAATGTACATTACAAAGTGCATTAATATGGCCATACAGAAGTGTATAACCCCACTTGCTGCCGCGGGACAACCCCTTTAAAGGTGTCATCTGCCTCTTTAAAGGCCAAGATATTGGAGCGCACCGTTGTACTGGAGGCTGTGAAACATCTGCAAGTGTACCCATCTATAGGAGCCCACCATATAGATGGCCGCCTGCCACCCTGATATGATTATACAATATACATAGTAGAGCCATATACATGGTGTGACACTATAGAGCATGGACTACAGTTACCATCTTGTTTCCACAAATTCTTTTAGTCCCACATCCAGTAATCCAGAGCTTCTGGTAATCTAGCACTTGCTTCTGTAGTTATGAGGTGTTATTATGGAAAGTGCTCCCTTTAAGGAAAGTTCAAATAAAAACGTACAGAGATGCAGAGAATTTCAGATATGGATATATGGATACTTGTGGACAGAAATGGCAAGGATTTCATATACATATATAGACAAAACCTCTTAATGGAGATGACGCCCCTCCTGGTGGTCCTCGCTCTCAACAAAGTGCTTGTGTTAAAGAAAGAAGCCCCTTCTCTGTAGGGTTCTAGCGCCCCCTATGTAATGTAGGAAGTGGGGATGCGCTGGTGGCATCAGTCATTCATCTGTATAATGAGCCATGCTGTCAGACGTCCCTACACCCACCGCCGTGCAGCAATACACGGAATATAATAGCAAAAACAGGTAAATGAAGAAGAAAGCCCTCGCTGCCCCCATCCCCATCCAGTGTTCTCTACTAGCCATCTGAAAGTCAAGGAAAGTGATGCAGATATTAGGATGCGACAATGAGTTATATGTCCCACTCATATGCCCAACTTATACGCCTGGGGATTTTCAGGAGTCTCATGTAACCATTGGCACGAGCAGCACTGGGCACACGAGGTCTGTGCCCACATGGCAGCATGTATGTTCCAAACCTTCACACCAATCAGTGAGAAGCTTCTGCTTTATTTATAAGATTGCTGCGCTGGACAGGAAGCACAGACTGGCACCATGTGTGGACTAATGCGAGGTCAAGTCTGCATATATATATATATGTATGTATGTATAGGGGGGCACATTTGGGTACGTGTGTGTATAATATAGCATGGATACAAATTGTGATACGGCGGGCATGGAGTCCCTAGTACCTGTTGTACCTTCTCTATCTTGGATACCAGGTGTGATGCAGGTAGGCAAGGAGGCTCTACTACCCTTTTGGGCCACCTCTAACTTGGATGCATGATGTGATAAGGATGGGTTTGAAGGCTCTGGTCCTTATTGGGCCGCCTCTAGCTTGAATACAAGATTTGATATGGGTGGGCATGGAGGCTCTAGCATCCTGTTTTACCACCTCTAGCTTGGATTCAGGATATAATAAGGGTAGGCAAGGAGGCTCTTTTACTGTAAGCAGTTTAGTTCTGAGTTGAAGCCTGTGGTGTTGTAGCTTATGCATATTGAAAGCGTAGTCAGAGGAGAGCCAGGAGTTGGGAACATGTGGGGTCAGTTAGCAGGTATAGAGAATCAGGTTAAGCTCCATTTGGACAGGATGAATGTCGGGCAAACTATGCCCGATACTCGTCCCTGTGTGTTTTCGCTCCCGAGCTGCTGCACGGGAGCTAGTAGCGCTGGCTCACTCACAAAGCGGCCAGCAGGGGGGCAGGGAGGCTGCAGGAGATTTCTTTCCTCGCTCTCCCCCTGCCTCTCTCTATTGACTTACCATAGCGGCCACTCAGTACTGAACGACTGCTATTTACACTGAGCGATCAGCTCATCATTCATCGTTAATGCTAACGATGTAAATGGCGTCCGTTCGGTAGTGAACGGCTGATATGTTATGTCAATAGAGAGGGGCAGGGGAGCGTGTGGAGAGAAATCTCCTGCAGCCTCCCCACTGTAAGCGAGTGATACTAGCTCCTGTGCAGTACAAGAGTTGGTATCTGCAGGGATGAATGTCGGGCATCGTTTGTCCGTCATTTGTCCCATCTAAATGGAGCTTTAGGAAGAGGAGCTAGACAATCGCCAGGGAGCCCAATAATCTCGCACTGGAGCAGTGGCAGGGCCAGGCTTTTATAGTTTGCCTACTCAGAAGCAGCACAGGGCCAAGACAGGGAACCAGACCAGGATGACAAGATCATGGCTACACTTAGCAGGGGAGCTGTCCAAAGTGCAAGTTCCTGCAATGCTATGCGATTAGCAAGGAGGCTGCATAGGGAAACATGGGCTACATAAAATTGCATATATCACAGAAAACTAGAACGTGGCGTGATTTATTTTTTTTTCATTTTCTGCCCAAACCCCCAACTTATCCAGATTGTCTTGCAACCACATTCTACATAGCATGTTAGGCAGAAAGAAGACAATGTTCGTCTAGTTCAGCCTGTTTCCAACCCCCCTTGTTGATCCAGAGGAAGGCAAAAAAATACCCAGAAGCAGAAGCCAGTTTAGCTTATTTGGGGGAAGAAATTCCTTCCCAACTCCATGATGACAGACAGAATAATCCCTGGATCAACGTTTCATAGTTTCTACCTGACTGAAGACCTGGATCAACAACCCTGCTAGTTATTTAATGTCTATATCTTGTAATAATATAGCGCTATTTCTTTACATAGTTTTGTATCGTCTGCAAATATTGATATTTTACTGTGAAATCCTTCTACCAGGTCATTGATAAATATATTAAAAATATTAGGGTCTAATACTGCCCCTTGTGGTACCCCACTAGTAACAGTGACTCCTCCAATACTGCCTTCTGTGGTACCCCACTAATAATGGTGACTCCTCCAATACTGCCTTCTGTGGTACCCCAGTAGTAACAGTGACTCCTCCAATACTGCCTTCTGTGGTATCCCACTAATAATGGTGACTCCTCCACTACTGCCTTCTGTGGTACCCCAGTAGTAACAGTGACTCCTCCAATACTGCCTTCTGTGGTACCCCAGTAGTAACGGTGACCCCTCCAATACTGCCCCCTGTGGTACCCCACTAGTAACGGTGACCCCTCCAATACTGCCTTCTGTGTTACCCGACGAGTTATGATGACCTCTCCAATACTGACCCCTGCGGTACCCCACTAGTATCAGTGACCCCTCCAATACTGCCCCATGTGGTACCCCACTAGTAACAGTGACCCAAACAGAGTATGTACCATTTATAACCCCCATCTGCTTTCTATCACTGACCAGTTACTTCCCCACTTACACACATTCTCCCCCAGACCAAGCATTCTCATTTTATATGCCAACCTTTTATGTGGCACGGTATCAAACGCTTTGGAAAAGTCCAGATACATAAGAATCCAACTCCCTGGTCCAGTCTAGAACTTTTGTTTTGACAGTAGCGATCTTTCATAAACCCACATTGATACGGAGTTATACAGACATTTTCCTTGAGGTCCTCCAGGATGGCGTCTTTTAGAAAACCTTCAAACATTTTATCTACAATAGAAGATAAGCCCTACTTATACGCAAAGGTGATCGGTCAAAATTCACTCAAAGGATAGTTTGAGTGACAGTTTTGAGCCATCATTTTGCATAGCTACTAATGGGCACTAATGCCTATTAGTAGCTTATTAGCTTTATTTACATTTAGATGAAGCTCCCTTCTGTTTATGCAGATAACAGCTGGTGGTCTGTTATCTGCATACAGGTCCATTGTTCTCCCGCAGGACAGCAGCAGAAAACAATTATCAGCGCTCCCGCGGAGAATCACGGTGTGTGGTCCCTGCTATCAGATGGCCGGCCGAAGGATGGTTTTTATGTTAAACTAAAAATCATCGTTTGGCTGAAATGCTTACGATGGCAGCATTTACATGCAAGGATTATCGCTCAAAAGACATCCTTTGAACAAATTTTGAGCGATAATCATTGTGTGTAAATGGGCCTTGAAACTTAGTGGCCTGTAATTTCCAGGTTCACTTTTTGACCCCTTTTTGAATATCGGCACCACATTGGCTATGCGCCAACCCAGTGGAACAGACCCCGTCACTATAGAGTCCTTAAATATAAGCTTAAGAAAGTATGTTCTGGGTAGTATGTTAGTATGAAAGCATGTTCAGGGTAGAAAGAAGGACTCAATATGCAGAACTGTCACATTTGGTAGGTATCCGATTGTTGACTGTTGGACTTTCTATATCTGCTAGGTCTGAATATGTTCTGCAGAAGTAGAGCTAGCAGTGATCAAAGGAAGTCCCACATATTCATCAACCTCAGAAGTGTACAATGTTCAAAATGAAGGCCTCCTGTGACTGATTCTCTGGTTTGCCAGTCTCCACGCTTGAGTCCAATTGAGCGTACTGGAATGGCAAGCATCTAAACATACTGTGGGAGAATTTTCCAACATGTACTCCAAGCATTCACTCCAAAGATGGTGTTAACGTCGCCTAAGTACGGAGACAGAGAACTGTCTGGAAATCTGATTTCCTATGGTTTCCCGGGCTGTCTCATAATGTTATTTTTTAGTTCGAGGTTGTGTACAGCTGGAGAATATTACCGGCTTTCACTACAATGGTAGCGGCTCCGGTTTGTAGTTTAAAAAACCCTGAATTTGATGTGAAGGCTGGCATATAAATAGAAGATATTATTTTATCGCCATGACACACTTACTCTGTTGTGATGTGAAGCACTCTACTACACCTGTAATATTTAAGTGCCGTATGTGGCAGAAGGGTCTAATTCCCACTTTGTATGAAAGAAGTAATAGGTGTGAAACCCAGCAGAGTGCTGCCATTCCAAGCTAACATTACCTGCTCATAACACTTGTACTCGCAGCAGGGCCCTGCGCCGATCAGCAGCCATAGGACAACTGCATTACTTTCCTTATTACCTGCTTTTAGCTACCATAAAGACTCCATTATCCTTGGAATACAAGTGCAGAGAAACAGCTGAGGAAAGGAGCAGACTTGGGCAACTTCCTTACAGATTTTGGGGGGTTTCACTTGATTGTGAATTCTGTGGATGGACAGGTTTCATTACAAGTATGGTGCGATTGTTCTCAGTAAGAGAAACCAGATAGTCTTGTAGATATGATAGCTTTTAATTAGAGATGAGCGAACGTACTCGTCCGAGCTTGATGCTCGTTCGAGTATTAGCGTGTTCGAGATGCTCATTACTAGAGGCGAGTACCACGCGATGTTCGAGTTACTTTCACTTTCATCTCTGAGACGTTAGCGCGCTTTTCTGGCCAATAGAAAGACAGGGAAGGCATTACAACTTCCCCCTGCGACGTTCAAGCCCTATACCACCCCCCTGCAGTGAGTGGCTGGCGAGATCAGGTGTCACCCGAGTATATAAATCGGCCCCTCCCGCGGCTCGCCACAGATGCATTCTGACATAGAGGAGGGAAAGTGCTATCTTGCCGGAGCTGCTATAGGGAGAGCGTTAGGAGTATTTTAGGCTTCAAGAACCCCAACGGTCCTTCTTAGGGCCACATCTGACCGTGTGTAGTAGTGTGGAGGCTGCTTTTTGCAGTGTTGCACATTTTTTTTTTTTTGTATATCGTCCGTGCAGAGCATTGCGTCCTGCAGTAATTTTACATAGTCCAGGGCCAGTAGTGGTGAGGCAGGGACAGTGAAAGACATATACATTCTATATAGGCAGTGGGCTTTTCCAAAAAAATTTGGGAAAAAAAAATCTATTTGGGCTGCCTGTGACCGTCCTGACTGTACTGCGTCTCTGCTGGGGGTAATTGTCATAATTCATACGCAGCCAGCTAAGTGTTACAGCAGGTTTGCGCAAAATTCTTTCCTGGCTCTGCGTTGCCTCTTACATCACCGCTGTCATCCTGTCCAGAGTGAAACAGTCTGCAGTAATTTTACATAGTCCAGGGCCAGTAGTGGTGGTGAGGCAGGGACAGTGAAAGACATATACAGTCTATATAGGCTTTTCCAAAAAAATTTGGGAAAAAAAATCTATTTGGGCTGCCTGTGACCGTCCTGGCTGTACTGCGTCTCTGCTGGGGGTAGTTGTCCTAATTCATATGCAGCCAGCTAAGTGTTACAGCAGGCTTTCGCAAAATTCTTTCCTGGCTCTGCTGTGCGTTCCGTAAGCGAAGTCAGCCTCCAACCACAGGCCAATAAGCGGCACATTTAATTACAGCGTTCTGTTTCTGCACTACTGGTAATACAGCATGCTGAGGGGTAGGGGTAGGCCTAGAGGATGTGGATGCGGGCGAGGACGCGGAGGCCCAAGTCAGGGTGTGGGCACAGGCCGAGCTCCTGATCCAGGTGTATCGCAGCCGACTGCTGCGGGATTAGGAGAGAGGCACGTTTCTGGCGTCCCCACATTCATCTCACAATTAATGGGTCCACGCGGTAGACCTTTATTAGAAAATAAGCAGTGTGAGCAGGTCCTGTCGTGGATGGCAGAAAGTGCATCCAACAATCTATCGACCACCCAGAGTTCTGCGCCGTCCACTGCTGCAACACTGAATCCTCTGGCTGCTGCTCCTCCTTCCTCCCAGCCCCCTCACTCCATTACAATGACTCATTCTGAGGAGCAGGCAGACTCCCAGGAACAGTTCTCGAGCCCATGCCCAGAATGGGCAGCAATGGTTCCGAATCCTCTCCCACTGGAGAAGTTTGTCGTGACCGATGCCCAACCTTTGGAAAGTTCCCGGGGTCCGGGGGATGAGGCTGGGGACTTCCGGCAACTGTCTCAAGAGCTTTCAGTGAGTGAGGAGGACAATGACGATGAGACACAGTTGTCTATAACTCAGGTAGTAGTAATTGGAGTAAGTCCGAGGGAGGAGCGCACAGAGGATTCGGAGGAAGAGCAGCAGGACGATGAGGTGACTGACCCCACCTGGTTTGCTACGCCTACTGAGGACAGGTCTTCAGAGGGGGAGGCAAGTGCAGCAGCAGGGCAGGTTGAAAGAGGCAGTGTGGTGGCCAGGGGTAGAGGCAGGGCCAGACCGAATAATCCACCAACTGTTTCCCAAAGCGCCCCCTCGCGCCATGCCACCCTGCAGAGGCCGAGGTGCTCAAAGGTCTGGCAGTTTTTCACTGAGAGTGCAGACGACTGACGAACAGTGGTGTGCAACCTTTGTCGCGCCAAGATCAGCCGGGGAGCCACCACCACCAGCATGCGCAGACATATGATGGCCAAGCACCCCACAAGGTGGGACGAAGGCCGTTCACCGCCTCCGGTTTGCACCGCTGCCTCTCCCCCTGTGCCCCAACCTGCCACTGAGATCCAACCCCCCTCTCAGGACACAGGCAATACCGTCTCCTGGCCTGCACCCACACCCTCACCTCCGCTGTCCTCAGCCCCATCCACCAATGTCTGTCAGCGCACTGTCCAGCCGTCGCTAGCGCAAGTGTTGGAGCGCAAGTGCAAGTACTCCGCCACGCACCCACACGCTCAAGCGTTAAACGTGCACATAGCCAAATTGATCAGCCTGGAGATGCTGCCATATAGGCTTGTGGAAACTGAGGCTTTCAAAAGTATGATGGCGGCAGCAGCCCCGCGCTACTCAGTTCCCAGTCGCCACTACTTTTCCAGATGTGCCGTCCCAGCCCTGCACGACCACGTCTCCCGCAACATTGTACACGTCCTCACCAACGAGGTTACTGCCAAGGTCCACTTAACAATGGACACGTGGACAAGCACAGGCGGGCAGGGCCACTATATCTCCCTGACGGCACATTGGGTGAATTTAGTGGAGGCTGGGACAGAGTCAGAGCCTGGGACCGCTCACGTCCTACCCACCCCCAGAATTGCGTGCCCCAGCTCGGTGGTGGTATCTGCGGTGGTGTATGCTTCCTCCACTAAACCACCCTCCTCCTCCTCCTCCTCCTCCTCCTATGCAACCTCTGTCTCGCAATCAAGATGTGTCAGCAGCAGCAGCACGTCGCCAGCAATCGGTGTCGCGCGGCGTGGCAGCACAGCGGTGGGCAAGCGTCAGCAGGCCGTGCTGAAACTACTCAGCTTAGGAGAGAAGAGGCACACGGCCCACGAACTGCTGCAGGGTCTGACAGAGCAGACCGACCGCTGGCTTTCGCCGCTGAGCCTCCAACCGGGCATGGTCGTGTGTGACAACGGCTGTAACCTGGTGGCGGCTCTGCAGCTTGGTAGCCTCACGCACGTGCCATGCCTGGCCCACGTCTTTAATTTGGTGGTTCAGCGCTTTCTGAAAAGCTACCCACGCTTGTCAGACCTGCTCGGAAAGGTGCGCCGACTCTGCGCACATTTCCGCAAGTCCAACACGGACGCTGCCACCCTGCGCACCCTGCAACATCGGTTTCATCTGCCAGTGCACCGACTGCTGTGCGACGTGCCCACACGGTGGAACTCTACGCTCCACATGTTGGCCAGGCTCTATGAGCAGCGTAGAGCTATAGTGGAATACCAACTCCAACATGGGCGGCGCAGTGGGAGTCAGCCTCCTCAATTCTTTACAGAAGAGTGGGCCTGGTTGGCAGACATCTGCCAGGTCCTTGGAAACTTTGAGGAGTCTACCCAGATGGTGAGCGGCGATGCTGCAATCATTAGCGTCACCATTCCTCTGCTATGCCTCTTGAGAAGTTCCCTGCAAAGCATAAAGGCAGACGCTTTGCGCTCGGAAACAGAGGCGGGGGAAGACAGTATGTCGCTGGATAGTCAGAGCACCCTCCTGTCTATACCTCAGCGCGTTGAGGAGGAGGAGCATGAGGAGGATGAGGAGGAGGGGGAAGAGACAGCTTGGCCCACTGCTGAGGGTACCCATGCTGCTTGCCTGTCATCCTTTCAGCGTGTATGGCCTGAGGAGGAGGAGGATTCTGAAAGTGATCTTCCTAGTGAGGACAGCCATGTGTTGCGTACAGGTACCCTGGCACACATGGCTGACTTCATGTTAGGATGCCTTTCTCGTGACCCTCGCGTTACACGCATTCTGGCCACTACGGATTACTGGGTGTACACACTGCTCGACCCACGGTATAAGGAGAACCTTTCCACTCTCATACCCGAAGAAAGGGGTTCGAGAGTGATGCTATACCACAGGACCCTGGCGGACAAGCTGATGGTAAAATTCCCATCCGATAGCGCTAGTGGCAGAAGGCGCAGTTCCGAGGGCCAGGTAGCAGGGGAGGCGCGGAGATCAGGCAGCATGTACAGCACAGGCAGAGAAACACTCTCTAAGGCCTTTGACAGCTTTCTGGCACCCCAGCAAGACTGTGTCACCGCTCCCCAGTCAAGGCTGAGTCGGCGGGAGCACTGTAAAAGGATGGTGAGGGAGTACGTAGCCGATCGCACGACCGTCCTCCGTGACGCCTCTGCCCCCTACAACTATTGGGTGTCGAAGCTGGACACGTGGCCTGAACTCGCGCTGTATGCCCTGGAGGTGCTTGCTTGTCCTGCGGCCAGCGTCTTGTCAGAGAGGGTGTTTAGTGCGGCTGGGGGAATCATCACAGATAAGCGTACCCGCCTGTCAACCGACAGGCTAACACTCATCAAGATGAACAAAGCCTGGATTTCCCCAGACTTCTCTTCTCCACCAGCGGACAGCAGTGATACCTAAACAATACGTAGGCTGCACCCGCGGATGGAAGCATTGTTCTCTATCACCATCAAAAACGGGGACCTTTTAGCTTCATCAATCTGTGTATAATATTCATCCTCCACCTCCTGCTCCTCCTCCTGAAACCTGACGTAATCACGCCGAACAGGCAATTTTTCTTAGGCCCACAAGGCTCAGTCTTATAATTTTTCTAAACAATTTTTATACGTTCCAATGCTCATTAAAGCGTTGAAACTTTCACCTGAACCAATTTTTATTTTAACTGGGCTGCCTCCAGGCCTAGTTACCACTTAAGCCACATTAACCAAAGCGATTAATGGGCTTCACCTGCCCTCTTGGTTGGGTATGGGCAATTTTTCTTACGTACATTAGTACTGTTGGTACACAATTTTCTGGGGCCCTCGCCTACAGTGTAATCCAATTAATTTTTTGCCCACCTGCATTAAAGCTGACCTTACATCAGCTGTGCTGGGCACTGCAATGGGATATACTTATGTACCGCCGGTGGCTTCCTGGCACCCACCCATGCTGTCGGTCCACAGGGACTTCACAATAGGGAGTTGTACCTGCCTGTGTCTATGAATTAAAAACCCCGGACAGGTTGGGGCATGCAGTGTGGGCCGAAGCCCACCTGCATTTAAGCTCTGCTGTCCAGGGCACTGCAATGGGATACATTTATGTACAGCTGGTGGGTTCCAGGGAGCCACCCATGCTGTGGGTGCACACGGAATTCCCATTGCGGAGTTGTACCTGCCTGTGACTATTTATAAAAAACCGCGGTCTGACTGGGGCATGCAGACAACTTGACAGAATGAATAGTGTGTGGCACATAGGTTCCCCATTGCTATGCCCACGTGTGCAGCTCCTGATGGCAGTGGCACAGGATTATATTTCTCATTGCTTCTGTACAGCATTGTGGGCTATCGCCCCGCCCCTTTTAAAGAGGGTCGCTGCCTAGCCGTGCCAACCCTCTGCAGTGTGTGCCTGTGGTTCCTCCTTATGGCAGACGCACTTATAAATAGACATGAGGGTGGTGTGGCATGAGGGCAGCTGAAGGCTGCACAGGGACACTTTGGTGTGCGCTGTGGACACTGGGTCGTGCGGGGGGGGGGGTTGGGCAGCATGTAATCCAGGAGAAGTGGCAGCAGAGTGTCATGCAGGCAGCGATTGTGCTTTGTTGGTGGTAGTGTGGTCCTTAGCTAAGGTATGCATTGCTAATGAGGGCTTTTCAGAAGTAAAAATTGTTGGGAGGGGGGGGGGCACTCTTGCCGCTATTGTGGCTTAATAGTGGGACCTGTGAACTTGAGATGCAGCCCAACATGTAGCCCCTCGCCTGCCCTATCCGTTTCTGTGTCGTTCCCATCACTTTCTTGAATTGCCCAGATTTTCACAAATGGAAACTTTAGCGAGCATCGGCGATATACAAAAATGCTCGGGTCGCCCATTGACTTCAATGGGGTTCGTTATTCGAAACGAACCCTCGAGCATCGCGAAAATTTCGTCCCGAGTAACGAGCACCCGAGCATTTTGGTGCTCGCTCATCTCTACTTTTAATGCATAACAAAAATGCATGATGTTACAGCAAGCTTTCAGGTTCTTCTATCGACCCTTCATCAGGCTAGTGAAACTGGTTACAAGTATGTAAATAGCTGTATGGCAGGGGAATGGAAACCAAGATCGTTTTCTAATATACTTTGTTTTAGTTCCTCATTTACCGGATCTTTGTTTGCTGTTGATGAATAGTTTTCTTGTAATATAGTATACCCAAAACCTTGTTCATGTATCGGAAGGATTTTCTACTGTTTTTGTGCAGTAGAAAGTAGAGGTTGTCCAGCAAAAAAAAAATATTTCGAAAACTGCTCCGAATGCTGTAAAAACAGAAGCGGCATCCTTGCCTCCCCTGCTGCCCCCATGGTGCCCAGTCTCCTGCCAGCCTCTACTTCCTGCTGCACAAGGACAGGTGATCGGACACCATCATGGGATCACCTGGGGGAGAGGTTGCCTTTTGTTATGTTTTTCCAGTATTCTGAGTCATTTTTTTCATTGTCGCACCCGATTCTGGTGCCCGATGTCTTCACTGACTTCAATGGAGGAGAACCATGACATTAACCCCTTAGTGATGTCCCCATAGTGTTTTTACGTCCTGCCGTTGCAGGAGGTGTATGGAGGGAGATAGCGCTGCTATCTCCCTCCGTACAGCGTGGGCGTCAGCTGTTTATTACAGCTGACACCCATGGGCAATTGCCGCAATCGTGCGTACGGCAAATCGCGGCTATTAACCCTTTAAATGCCGCTGTCAATTCTGACAGCAGCATATAAATCCCTTGAACGATGTTCGGGGTCCATACGCCCCCACCCCCCCACCCGTGGTGAGATCAGGGGAGCCGTGCAGGTGTCATGGCAGCCGGGGGCCTTCTAAAAGGCCCCAGGACTCCCTTAGCAGACTGCCTATCAAGCCATCCCCGTGGGGTGGCTTGATAGGCTGCCTGTCAAAAAGCAGCATGACGTAATGCTGTAGCATTACGTCATACTGCAGAAGCGATCAAAGCATCGCTGATTGTGGTCCTCTAGGAGCACTAAAAGAAAGTGTAAAAATAAGAAAAAAAGAGTTTTACTAATTATCAAAAAAAAACAAAAAACTAATACAAGATCAAAAAACCCTTTTGGCCATATTTGCAATAAAAAAAATAATAAACCAAAAATACATATTTGGTATCGCTGCATCCGTAAAAGTCCGATCTATCAAAGTAATGCATTATTTTCTCCGCACGGTGAACATGGTATGAAAAAAAAAAATAAAGAACTCCAGAAATGCACTTTTTTGGTCACCCTATCTCCAAGAAAAAATATAATAAAAAGCGACCAAAAAGTCAATTGTATGCAAAAGTGGAATCAACGGAAACAACAGGACGTACCGCCCAAAATGAGCCCTAACACAACTATGTCGATGGAAAAGTAAAAATGTTATTGTGCGCAGAAAATAGACACAAAAAATAATTTTAAAAAAGTAACTATCCTAAAAAACAAATACAAGTAGTACAGCAAAAAAAACTATATCAGTTTGGTATCGTAGGAATCGTACCGACCCATAGAATAAAGTTATTGGGTCATTTTTGTTGCAGTTTGTGCGCCGTAGAAACAGGACGCAACAAAAGATGGCGGAATGTCGTTTTGTTTCTATTTCTCTCCACTTAGATTTTTCTTTAAGCTTTTCGGTACATTATACGGTACAATAAATAGCACCATTGAAAATACAACTCGTCCCGCAAAAAACAAAACCCTCATACAGCGACGTCAATGGATAAAGAAAGTAGCTACGATTTTTTTTTAAAAGGGAAAAGGAAAAAACGAAAATGGGGAAAAAGCAAAAAAGCTCCATTACTAAGGGGTTAAAAACCGCATATAGAAACCACAATCATGTAAATGAAGTACTATAATCCCATAGATGGGGTTCTGGAAGAAGTTCATACAACTATTTCTTTAACAAAAAGTGATGTGGCGCATACTAAACACAGTAGGTTCTTGTCACAATGTGCCCCCTGTGGTTGTGTTGGAATTCTCTATACATAACACTGATTGCTGTCAATGTGGCTGCTGCATCACCAGGAGATCCAATCAGGTATTGCATGCGGCAGCCCGCAGCGGAATCCAACCCTGGCGCTGCAGCGTCCGCGCATACCTGCTTTCATTTTCCTTTTTCTGTACTACGGACGGTCACCGATTTTTTTTTTTTAAACTCCTGCTTTTCCGCGGCCTGTATGCAATGTTTAATGCAGATGGACCGCAGGTCAGACAGCTGCCATTGACTTCAAGTCTGTGTGGGAACCGCAGTAAAAGAGAGCTTGCTGCAATTTTTCATCTGCGAGCTGAAACTGCAATTGGCTTCCACTTGTGTGCATGAAGAATCACTCTTCCATAGCATGCTATGGAGGGTTATTGCTGCAGAATCCCGAAACGGACGCCCATAGATTCCACAGCAAGAACCGGCCTGTATGCATGAGGCCTTATTAGTCCTTGTATGACGCAACACAAAGACATCTGGGTGGATTTATTCAGGCTGGGGTTTCAGACACCAGTCCTAATCTGAAGTGCCCTGGAGTAAAATGCCCCAAACTTATTAAGCTGGGCATCGATCTCAATAACTTTTGTGCCTCTTTGGCTGCTCACACACCAGGAAATTAAATGTACGCCGGCTATGAGCTGCTGTAGATTTGAGCTATAATTTCCACCCAATTTCGGGTGTAAATTTTGGTAAATCTGTTGTGACAAGAAAGGCCCGATCCCTTCAACAAAAAGCCCTTCGAACTTGGGAGCCCCCTTTGGGAAAAGTGGTGAGACCAGCATAGAATTGAAAATAAGTCACAGATGAGTGGAAAGCTGGCACAAAGCCTTGATGAACGTCTTGTACATGACCGTCACCCTCAGTATTCCGGTTGCTTCTACTATGTATTTATTAACAATTGGGAGTTTCTTGATTAACACAATGTTTTTTTATAGATACGATGGGAGAAAAATATCACATTAGGAGAACCTCCTGGGTTTTTACACTCTTGGTGGTGGTAAGTTTACTTTTTATTATATTTTGCCTTGTAATATATGTATATAATATGTAACACATTTGGAATGTCTTCAGACCCTTTAATTGTTTTTTTTTTCACATTTTGTTATGTTGTGGCCTTTTGCACATTTGAGGAAAATTTTAGTTTTTTCTCATCATTCTGCACTCAATACCCCATAATGACAAAGTTAATCCTCCTTTTTATGAAACCCCTCATGTTCGGTTTCATCATATTTGTAATGCCCTGTACAATAAATTGAGCTCGCGGCTTCTGCATGGTAAATACCCATTTGTTTTAAAAGATGCTTTCCATATTAAACACCCCGATTTCCCCACAATATTCCAATTGCATTTCGTCTCTAAATCAAGACTGCAATAAACGCCATAGCATTTCAGCTGATCCATGATAACGGGGCAGATATGTTCTAACTAGAGATGAGCGAGCATACGGCAAAGTAGTGCCTTATTCGAGTACCTGCCCGCTCGTCTCTAAAGATTCAGCTGCCGGCGCAGGTGACAGGTGAGTTGCGGCAGTGAGCAGGGGGGAGAGAGGGAGAGAGAGATCTCCCCCCCCCCCCCCCCGTTGCTCCCCGCTCTCCCCCCCACCCCCTGCCGACACCCAAATCTTTAGAGACGAGGGGGCAGGTACTCGAATAAGGCACTACTCGCTCGAGTAGTTTGCCTTATCAAGTACACTCGCTCATCTCTAGTTATAATAGTTTGCTCTACAAGTAATTCTATATATACTTTGGTTTTAATTTATTCCACAAATAAGAAAAAAAAATGCTTTACTTAAAGAAATAAAATAAAATTCGGCATAAACTCTGTAAACGCCAACAAGTAAATTAATTATTTGTGTGGGTTTTAAGGCAGTTTGATATATCACTATGGACGCCACCTCTGGGCTCCGTAGCCAAGCACAATCGTTACGTGACACATGGTGGAGAGAGGAACTCTTTGATGTATGGTGGGCTATGCACAGTTCTGTCTCATCACATGTTCACAGTAACTATTCAAGGACTGATATGTCTACAGTAGACTGAGAGGTACCACTCCATTCCCAAAAACCAACGGTAGGGATGAGCACTTGGTCTGATCATGTTGCAATATCCTTGTTTCTAAGAGAACATCATAATCAAACAGCAACATACATTTGGTGGAGGAATGACTTTTTGCTATCACGGTTGAGACTGATTTGGTAAGAGATGTAAAGGAATATTCTGCTATTAACGACTCCTATAATTAGGCAGACATAAGGGGCTCCTTTATCAGATGAGGTCATTAAGTGAAAGAAACAAAGCCCCTAGTGAGTTACTTGATAAAACTACCATTCGTCACTCACAGCACAAACAAAATGAATCGCCTCAACAAGCAGTGGAACTTTTTCAATACAGACATAAACTCCAATGCTATTTACTCCAAAACTATGAAAGAAAGCTATAAAACATGAAAGTTCAGTACTATTCGCTAAACAATAGGTCAGGGAAACTTTGGGCTTTCTGCTAGAGATGAGCGAACGTGCTCGGCCCCGCCCCTTTTTCGCCCTAATACCGCGATTTTCGAGTACTTCACTACTCGGGCGAAAAAATTCGGGGGTCGCCGTGGCGGCACGGGGGGTTGCAGCGGGGAGTGGGGGGGAGAGGGAGAGAGAGAGGGCTCCCCCCTGTTGCCCGCTGCTACCCCCCACGCCGCCACGTCTCTCCCCGCCCCCCGGCGCACCCGAGTACTTTTCACCCGAGTAGTGAAGTACTTGAAAATCGCGGTATTCGGGCGAAAAAGGGGCGGGGCCGAGCACGTTCGCTCATCTCTACTTTCTGCCCTACAGCCCACCATATAAAATCACACATTCCATGCATATCGGACTGCAACAAACTGCAATAAGCGAATTTACAAACCCCAAAGATACAGCAAGTTGTAAATATAATTACTCTGCGTTTTATCATTTGAAAGGTGATCCATTTACATTCCCCCAAGTCAATTACAACAGGCCCAACCATTCAACAAAAGATCCCTCTACCTACTCTTTCTGAAAACCAAAACGAATGACTTAGCGTTGCAGAAATATTTAAACATGTCAACTCCCTGAAATAAAAAAAAATCCCAGCACTTCCTTAAAAAGTCCAACTTTATTATTAATCCCTTTAAAATGACAAAGGTAGTAACTGCGCACAACAGCCCCTACGCGTTTCAAGCGTTCACTCATAGTCATGGCATGACTAAGAGTGTTAATGTTTAAAACGCGTAGGGGCTGTTGTGCGCAGTTACTACCTTTGTCATTTTAAGGGGATTAATAATAAAGTTGGACTTTTTAAGGAAGTGATGGGATTTTTTTTTCTATTTCCGGATTACTATACATATCCCCAAGGAGCTTCCCTGTGCGCTCCTCCAAGCAACTTTTGGGTCGAGAGCAACATTTGCAAGATTGGGTGAGCTGACCTTTTTCTGTTTTTAGATTCTCAACTCCCTACCATCTAGTAAATCACCAATCCCCTTACAAATGCCTACTATAAGACCTGTCCCATTTATGTGTAAAATATTCCAAATAGCAATGACAACAGGTTCCTTCCCCAAAGAAAATCAACAGACATTAACCCTTTCCAATCCACTGTCTGACCTCTGAAGACATTATGACGTAAGATTGGACAGCTGTGATGTTGGAAGACGTCCGTCGGGGTTCTCTTACTGTATATTGCCAGCCTCTCTGCTGTTGGAGCCTATCCAACGTGTCACCTCATGCAGTACTGGCTTTAGCCAGCATATAGCGCCGTTGTATAACGGCAGAAAAAGAGTAAACCCCCCTAGGAAAACCAGGATCCAAATTGGATTGGAAAGGGTTTTAATAGTCATCGTTTATAAACCAGGGACACACCCGGACACTTCCCAAAATTTTCGTCCTACCTCTTTATTAAACACAAATATCAAACTTTATGTAAAGTTATTCGCAGCTAGACTCTTATTTTGGCACCTCTGATTCTAGAGGATCCAGTGAGTTTTATAAGAGACAAACAAAGCTCCTGATAGTACCAGACGTGTCTTAACCCTTTCCAATCCAATTTGTATCCTTGTTTTCCTAGGGTGCTTTCTCTTTTTCTACTGGTATACAATGGCGCTATCTGCTGGCTAAAGCCAGTACTGCATGAGGTGACATGCTGGATAGGCTCCGACAGCAGAGAGGCTGGCAATATACAGTAAGAGAACCCCGACGGATGTCTTCCAACATCAGAGCTGTACAGCCTTAAATCATAATGTCTTTAGACGTCAGACAGTGGATTGGAAAGGGTTAAATCTTGTGCATTATATCAAATCAACGGAAACTCCTGCGATGTTTTTTGTTTTAGACACGGAAAAAGCATTTGACTGTAAACATTTTACAAAAAAAAAAAATGGGGGTTGGGAGTCATTTCCTTAAAGCTATAGCCTCCTATACTGCAACCCCCTCAGTGAAAGTCTTTACAAATGGGGCTATGTCAGGCGACCTCAATAGTACAAATGGCACCAGAAAATGATGCCCACTGGCCCTGCTAATATTTATAGTATCCCCCAAAACCATTTGTGTAAGAGAGTGAATGTTTACATCAGAGCCATTCAGATTGGAGATCGACCCCCACTTGATCTCATCGTATGCTGATGATAATATCTTGACATTAATAGACCCTAGATCTTCTCTCAAATCCTGCCCATAAGTATTTCTGACAAGCTACTACATTACCTGCAACAGAAAGATCCTTTTCACTGGTAAGTTGATGGTTTATAATATTTCGATATAACAATACTTCCTAGAAGAAACTACCTGTGCAATTTTGAACCCACGCTTAAGGTACTTCATGAAGAGTCTCGGGGGCTGACCACACTTGAAATATCATGGCTGGGAAGAATAGCTATTTTCCAAATGCTATTATTACCAAAACTACTATATTTATTTTGTACTCTCCCGATAGAAATCCCACGGCGTTCTTTCGTGAAGCAGATAAAGTATTATCCCAATGTATCTGGGCACAGCATAAGCTCCAGGTGGCTACAAGAATTCTTACTAAGGACAGATGGGTAGGAGGACTGGACCTCCCAGATATCCAAGATTACCATCTAGCTGCACATACCTCGCAACCTGCTCCTTGGTGGGGCTCCAGCCTAGAGCAACACCTAGCTTTTCTGCTTGTATCAAATCATTACTAATGCCCGCGTTATGTAACTTGCCTTTACCCTCATCCCTTTCGCCGTTTTTTTCCAAAATGTCCCAAAGAATATATTTCTCGACTTATTTCAACGGGTCATTGCCCGCTTAAACGCATCACTTTGGCTTTCACAGGGTATATCTAACCTTTCATATATGCTGCAAGGCAAATCCCTTGTCCCATTGGAACAACTCTACTCTAAGTATCCCCTAAATTCAGGGGACGCTTACAAATATCTACAAAGGCATAAACCTACTTTATTGAGGGGGAATACCTACATACTCAGGATATTGTGAGGAAGACTAAAGGGTTGAAAAATAGATATACACATTACTTTACAGTCGTCCATACATCTAGAAGACATATCCAATAAAGAAATGGGAAATTGGGTTCAAGCAAAAACTTAAGGAGAAGGAATGGAGACGGACTATTTTAATACACAAAGCACTTAAGTGTCATACACACATTGAAACAGGAACGAAGATTACTTGGAGATGGCTCTATACACCAGTACCTCACCTCAAATGGATTCTAACTGTTTGGATGGTTTTTGGAGAAACTGTGGCTGTAGAGGAATGTTACTACATGTATTGTGGCGTTGCCCTTCTCTCCAACTATTCCCAGATGCTTTATTTCGTTTATTGTCATCTCTGCTTGGTAACGCAGAAATCCTCATCAATAGCTATACTAGATTTGGGTTTTCATACAACTCCATCTAAATACAGAATATTAGGTAGCAAGATATTTGATTTATCAAATGTAGCCATTAGAGATGAGCGAACGTACTCGTTACGAGTACTTACGCACCCGAGCACCGCCATTTTCGAGTACAGCGGTACTCGCGCGTAAAGATTCGGGGGGCGCCGTGGCGGCACGGGGGGTAGCAGTGGGGAGTGGGGGGGAGAGGGAGAGAGAGAGGGTTCCCCCCTGTTCCCCGCTGCTCCCCCCCCGCACCGCCGCGCCTCTCCCCGCCCCCCGGCGCCCCCCGAATCTTTACGCCCGAGTACTGAAGTACTCGAAAATGGCGGTACTCGGGTGCGTAAGTACTCATTACGAGTACGTTCGCTCATCTCTAGTAGCCATACTGAGAGATGGGAAAAGTACTGATATCCCAAAAATAGGAGAGAGAGTATCACAGTGATACGTGTGTGTGTGTGTGTGTGTGTGTGTGTGTGTGTGTGTATATATATATGGAAGAATGCTTGCATGTAATACAATGTTACTAACAAAATTTCACACTATTTGGTCTGTTTTGGCAAATTGTAGCCAATGTATAAAGGATTGAGTACTTTCCTGCTTGGATTAGTATAACTATAAGAGTTATTAGGAGCTTTACCAACTATACCTAAACCTTACCTGGTAATTAATCCTTTCTAGGTATGTTTATCTTTTTTTCCCTTTTTTTTAGTTTATTTGGTTGGGTTTTTTTTACCTTTACATTTGCTTATCTGTTATTGTAAACTTTGGAACCGAATCCAGATATGTACAGCCTGGGTCTACTTGATGTTCTACTGATTTACCATGTTATATTCTGTTCTGTAAAATAGAAAAAGCTTTACTAAACTATTGAAATTTAAAAAAAATGAAAACCGGAGTCACAATTCTTACCTTGTTAATTTTGTCTCCCCAAAAAAACACAATAAAAACGATCAGAAAAGCTGTATGTGCCCCTATATGGTACCAATAAAAAAAGCT
The DNA here is from genome assembly GCF_035609145.1 of Eleutherodactylus coqui. Lineage (NCBI taxonomy): Eukaryota > Metazoa > Chordata > Amphibia > Anura > Eleutherodactylidae > Eleutherodactylus > Eleutherodactylus coqui. The sequence goes on along the minus strand of NC_089841.1, from coordinate 265,369,731 downwards.
ACGGCTCATCACGCAAAAAATAAGCCTTCACAGAGTCCCGTCAAAGGAAAAATAAAGAACTTTTTATGCAGTGTCCCCACTCAGTGATATTGCCCACACTCACTTTCCCATCATTTGAGTTATGTACCCTACTGCTTTTCCGTCCTCTGTCTATTCGAGTAGCAGGTATCTACTCCCCCCAGGTCCTCCCCACCTGTGTCTGGATCACTTTGCCACCTGGCTCCCCCACTTCCTCTCCTGTGAAATCGCAACCCTCATTTTAAGTGTCATCAACATCCCCACTAATGACCCCATCTCCCCATCTGAGTCTCAGCTTAGATCACTCACCTCCTCCCTTGGTCTCTCACAACTCACAGCCTCTCCCTCTCACAGGGATGGCAATAGTCTGGATCTGGTCTTCTTCCGTCTCCGCTCTGCTTCCCACTTCACTAACTCCCCTCTCCCGCTCTCAGATCATAACCTCCTCTCTTTCTCTGTCAAGCTCCCTAGCATCTCTGTAGATCCTCCTACCCACTGTATGTACAGGAACCTTCACCCAAAACTCTGCTGAGTCCCTACAGTCCTCTCTGTCCCCTATTTCTCTCCTCTCCTGCCCCAACCTGGTTGCCGCACAATACAACACCGCTCTCAAACATGCCCTGGATGAAGCGGCGCCCCCTTGTGACCCAAGCCATCTGATGCAGACCACAGCAACCATGGCTCACGCCTCAAACGCGGGTCATCCGGCATGCTCTAGATGTGCTGAATGGCTGTGGAGAAAGTCTCAAAAGTCTCAGACTTTCTCCCCTTCAAATTCATGCTTACAACCTACAACCTCGTCCTCTATCACGCCAAACAAGTCTACTTCACCTCTCGTCTCCTCACTATCTCACAAACATAAAAGACTCTTTGACACTTTTCACCTTCTCAGCCCTAAATTGCAGCCCCCAGTGATGCTGAAGAGCTGACTGCTTACTTCAAAAAGAAAATCGACGACATATGTCAGGAAATGACCTACCAATCCCAGACTAGCCCCGACCCTGGGCTCGTCAGTACTGCATCTATTTGTATTGCATCCCTCACTCTCCATACCATGCACATCTCCAGCCCCTTTACCTTCTGATACCCCCATTATATGTAGTATGCAAGCTCGTTGGAGCCCCTCATCCCTACTATTTCCATCAACTGATTACTACATGTAACCGTGGTTTTGTTTCCCCTGTTCTGTAAGCGCTGCAGAATATGTTGGCGCTATATAAATAAAGATTATTATTACTTCGCTCCTCTTGCTGCCAGCCTCTGCAGTCCACACCCGGCACCACACTTTTCATGCGCTGTGTTCCATGTGAAGCGATCATGTGAATGTGTCACATGATCAGTCTACCAGGAACTCCGCATGTGAACAGTCCAGGCAGGACAGCACAGACTTGCAAAAGGAGGAGCGAAATGAATGAGTATAACTTTTTTTTAAAATTCCAACAAAAACTTAAAAAAAATGTCCTCCCCTCCACTGGCCCCAGAACCATATTGGAATTACCCAATGAGATTTATGGCCAGTCCCCCTGGTGTCAAATACTAATACATACCCTGTTTCCCCCAAATAAGACCGTGTCTTATATTAATTTTTGCCCCAAAAGAGGCAATAGGTCTTATTTTCAGGAATGTCTTATTATACTTACCTAGCAGGCTTGGTCCACGTCCCTCCCGCTGCTCTCCAGAGCTCAAACGAGCTTCCTGCAGTTCTCGGCCGCTCATAAAACATGACTTCCTGGTTACAGGATTCATAAATCGGTTCATGAACCGATGTGATGGCTGTAATTGGTTTATCCAGCACAGCAATTGATTGGCTGAGCAGTGGTGGAAGAACCAATCAATAGCTTTTGCATTGTAAAGGCAGGATTTATGAATTGGCTGAGACGCGGCCAATCACAGTCATCGCATTGGTTCATCCAGCGCTGCATTGATTGGCTGAGCAGCGGTCGAAGAACCAATCACAGCCATTGCTTCCTGGAGGTGGGATTAATAAATCCCGTAACCAGAAAGTCATGTTGTACGAGCGGCTGAGGACTGCGAGAACTGCGCCAACCCACTAGGGAGCAGCGGGAGGGACCTGAACCGAGGCTGCTAGATAATGTATTCTTTTTTTTTAATGTAGTGCAACTAGGGCTTATTATCAGGGTATGCCTTATATTTCAAGCCTCCCTGAAAATTGGGCTAGGGCTTATTTTGGGGGAAACTGGGTACTCACAGCTAGGATGCCTTATATACTGACATAGGGCAGTTTCACACAAACCTATTATGGGCACCTTTGTGCATCCTTGATATGGAGGAGTTCCCACGCATTATGGACATCATGTGGCTTATGCTCGTGTGAAACTGTCCATAATGTATTAAATATGTCTAACATTAACCCCTTAATGACTGCCAATACACCTCTCTACAGCAGTCAGTGACACCACACAGAAGGGAATTAAATCAATCAGAATACATGCCACCTGTGATTTGACAGTACTGTATGCACATATATAGCCTGCAGCGTGCTCTCTACCAGTATACAGTGACTGGATGCTGTTAATATTGGTTTATGTGCAGCATCAGCATGGAAATAATATTCCGCCACTATGTAGCGATCATATTAGCACTTTTCATAGAGGTATTATTGGTAATAACGTTCTTTGTAGAGTTTATATTCAGTATCAGGTGAGTGATGTTAGTTACTACAGAGGAGTAGTGGTAGTCAGTGGCGGTATTATTTGGGCCTGGTACAGTAGTATTACTGGTATTTGTATAGTGCCTCTTGTTCATGTAGATAATGTTTAATTATTGCGGGGTTGTAATATTTTCTCCTGATATAGCAACAGCAATGTTATAGGATCAGTATTTAAAGGGGTTGTCCCGCGAAACAAAGTTGGGGTTCAGCACTTCTGTATGGCCATATTAATGCACTTTGTAATGTACATCGTGCATTAATTATGAGCCATACAGAAGTTATAAGAAGTTATTCACTTACCTGTTCCGTTGCTAGCGTCCTCGTCTCCATGGTGCCGTCTAATTTTCAGCGTCTAATCGCCCGATTAGACGCGCTTGCGCAGTCCAGTCTTCTCCGTGTTGAATGGGGCTGCTCATGCTGGAGAGCCGCTCCTCGTAGCTCCGCCCCGTCACGTGTGCCAATTCCAGCCAATCAGGAGGCTGGAATCGGCAATGGACCGCACAGAAGACCTGCGGTCCACCGAGGGTGAAGATCCCGGCGGCCATCTTCGCAAGGTAAGTAAGAAGTCACCGGAGCGCGGGGATTCAGGTAAGTACTATCCGTTTTTTTTTTTCAACACCTGCATCGGGTTTGTCTCGCGCCGAACGGGGGGGCTATTAAAAAAAAACAAAACAGTTTCGGCGCGGGACAACCTCTTTAAGTATAGAAGATTTTTATTGGGGGGGTGGGAGGCGTAGGCCTTGGGATTTGGGAAGTATAGGCCTTGGGATTTGGGCCCCTAATTTTTTAAGACCTTAGCAATGCCCCTGCAATGACCCTAAGCAGACAGCAAAGACAACACAGGAGGGGCTTAGGGACAACTCTGTGGATGTCCTTGAGAGGCCAGCCGGAGCCCTGAACCCAATGGGACCTCTCCGGAGAGACCTGACAATGGCTGTCCACAGACGGCCCTCATCCAACCTAACAGAGGGCAGAAAATCCCCAAATCCAGGGGTGCAGACCTTGTGGCATCATCCCCAAGAAGACTGGAGGTTGGAATCACTGCCTTTAGTGCAATCTCTTCCCCTAACTACTGAGTACAGGGGTGTGAATACTTATGTCAATGGTGAATGGTCATTTTTCATTTTTAAAAAATTAACGCTTTCGAACATTGAGTCATATTTAAGGAAATGTCTAAAAGAAAAACTGCCTGAAGGCCCATTTAGACACAATGATTATCACTCAAAAGATGTCATTCAAGCGACTTTTGAGCGATAATCATTGTGTCATTTACAGCACAAGATGAGCGATCACCTTGCGCTGCCAGAGGAGGATGCATAGGACAAGCGGGGTGTCCCCGCTTGTCTTCTGCATCCAGCTGTTACCCGCTTTAAGGACCCGGCTGTTATACAGCCAAGTGCTGGGAGCGGAGGATGCAGAAGACAAGCGGGGTTCCCTGCTTATCTTCTGTATCCAGAACCAGATGTTTTCTGCACGGAGCGCCCGGCTGTTATACAACCGAGCGCCCCATACCGGGTATGGAGAACAGAGCTGGACCGCTCTGTTCTTCATACCCAGCCTGTGTTCAGGGAGCGGGATACAGCTGAAACAATAGTATCAGCTGTATCCTGCTGTGAATCCCTGATAAGGCTCATTGTCAGCATGCTGAAAGACAACGATGAGCGATGGCATAACGAAAACTGCACGATGTCAGTGCAGTTACACACAAGAATAATCGCTCAAAAGACGGCTTTTGAGCGAATTTTGAGCGATAATCGTTGTGTCTAAATGCGCCTTTAGTTGCCCCTAACAACCAATCACTGCGCATCTTCCATCTCGTGTTCTGCTCTGATAAAATAAAGGTTGCGCTGTGAATGGTTGCTAGGTGCAATTAAGACAGTTTTTCTTTTAGACAGTTTCTTAAATTGCTTCAATGTTCAAAAACTTTGTAAAGTTTTTAAGAATAAAAAACAATCATTTTTACAAGAATCTCATTTTGAATTCATTTGGGTGCCAGTGATAAAGAAAGAAGGCTATTGTTAAGTAGGTGCTCCCTGTAAATGAGCACTGACCGCAAACGGACCGAATACAGTAGGGTGCCGGAAGCGTAATTAAAGGGGTTGTCCCGCGCCGAAACGTTTTTTTTTTTTTTCAACAGCCCCCCCGTTCGGCGCAAGACAACCCCGATGCAGGGGTTAAACAAGAACACCGGACAGCGCTTACCTGAATCCCCGCGCTCCGGTGACTTCTTACTTACCTGCTGAAGATGGCCGCCGGGATTTTCTCCCTCGGTGGACCGCAGGGCTTCTGTGCGGTCCATTGCCGATTCCAGCCTCCTGATTGGCTGGAATCGGCACGTGACGGGGCGGAGCTACACGGAGCCCCATTGAGAAAAGAAGAACACCCGGACTGCGCAAGCGCGTCTAATCTGGCGATTAGACGCTGAAAATTAGACGGCTCCATGGAAACGAGGACGCCAGCAACGGAGCAGGTAAGTGAAAAACTTCTTATAACTTCTGTATGGCTCATATTTAATGCACGATGTACATTACAAAGTGCATTAATATGGCCATACAGAAGTGTATAACCCCACTTTGTTTCGCGGGACAACCCCTTTAAATGCTTTTCTGTTTTAAAAGTTTTTATAAAAGTGCAGAATAATACTGGCAAAACGGCTACACTGTTATACCTATGTGGGGGCTCACAGGGAGCGATTGATAACCAGTATCTGCACACAGGGTTAGCAGGTTTCCAGGATTAGAAATACATGGCTGCTTTCTTCCAAAAACAGCAGCGCACCACAATCACTGCAGTCTTTTTTCCTTTTCATTGTTCCAGCCCCACTTTCAAAAATCCTCCGTTTTTTTATTCTTCGGGGATGCCGCTGTATGAGGGCTTGTTTTTCAGGCTGAGTTGTAGTTTCTAATGCTACCGGCTTACAGACCATATAAGGTATTGAAAAACTTAAACTCTAAGTGGGGTGAAATGGAGTACATACACAATTCGACTTTCTTTTTTAGGGGGTGTGGGGGGGTCGGCATTCATGTTGCAATAAAATGATTGTGTCAATACTAAAATCGATGCAGTTTTTTATGTTGCACTATTTAAACAAATAAAATACCTTTTCTTAAAAAAACAGATTAGCCGTCTGTCTTCATCTCTTGACTCCCAGAACTTTTTTATTTTCCTGTTTTCCCATCATGCAGCTGTGTGACAGCTTGTTTACTGTGGGGCAACCTGAATTTTTTATTACCATTTGGAGGTACATACAACTTTTTAATCACCTTTTTAGTCAATGTTTTTCTTGGAGACAGGGTGGCCAAAATTCTGGCATTTTTGTATTTATTTTATTCTGATGGTGTTGACCATCCGAACGCAGGTCAACACCAGGATAAATAATGTAATAATGGAAAAGTTTTTAATTGCAACGCTTTTTACATTTACTAATAATTTGAAAGAAACTTTATTATTTTTATTTTGACTGAAACTGGCATTTATCTCATCGTTTTTCAACATTTTTATAAATGATCTGGAGGAGGGAGTTGATGGGAAATTGATACAATTTGCCAACGACCCAAAGCTAGGAGGGATAGCGAACCCTAATGAAAAGAGGGAGAGTATTCAAAAAGATCTAGAAAAGCTTGAACAGTGGGCGGCGACTAACACAATGGTATTTAACAAGGAGAAATGCAAAGTTCTACATCTGGGCAAGAAAAATGAAAAAAGCGCATACAGAATGGGAGGAATTGGGCTAAGCAGCAACACATGTGAAAAAGACTTGGGTATACTAATAGATCATAGACTGAACATGAGTCAACAATGTGATGCAGCTGCCAAAAAGGCAAACACAATTCTGGGATGTATTAAGAGAAGCATAGAGTCTAGATCACGTGAGGTCATTATCCCCCTCTACTCTTCCTTAGTCAGACCTCATCTGGAATACTGTGTCCAGTTCTGGGCACCCCACTTTAAAAAAGACACAGACAAACTGGAGCAAGTTCAGAGAAGAGTTACCAAGATGGTGAGCGGTCTTCAAATTATGTCCTATGAGGGACGGTTAACCCTTTCCAGTCCAATTTGTATCCTGGTTTTCCTAGGGGGGCTTATTCTTTTTCTGCTATTATACAACGGCGCTATATGCTAGCTAAAGCCAGTACTGCATGAGGTGACACATTGGATAGGCTCCGACAGCAGAGAGGCTGGCAATATACAGTAAGAGAACCCCGACGGACGTCTTCCAACATCGGAGCTGTACAGCCTTAAATCATAATGTCTTCAGACGTCAGACAGTGGATTGGAAAGGGTTAAGGTTCTGGGAATGTTTAGCTTGCAGAAGGGAGGACTGAGAGGAGACTTAATAGCTGTCTACAAATATCTGAAGGTCTGTCACAGTGCAGAGGCATGATTCCTATTATCATCTGCACAAGGAGAGACTATAAGCAATGGGATAAAACTGAAAGGGAGGAGAAACAAATTAGATATTAGACAGTGAGGGTGATCAATGAGTGGAACAGGTTACCACGGGAGGTGGGGAGTTCTCCTTCAATGGGATTGTTAAAACAAAGGCTGGATAAATATCTGTCTGGGATGACTTAGTCAATCCTGCACTGAACAGGGGGTTGGACCAGATGACTCTGGAGGTCTCTTCCAACTCTATCATTCTATGATCATCTATTTATACCCAGGACTGTAGCAAGAGGGCGCTCTAATAACTATGCATAGATATATCAGGGGTCAGTACAGAGATCTCTACCATTATCCATTATACCCAGGACTGTAACAAGCGGGCGCTCTCTACGTCTAGAGCAAAAAGGGTTTTTACACCAACATAGAAGAGTGTTCTTTACTGTAAGAGTAGTGAGACTGTGGAACTCTCTCCTGAGGACGTGGTGATAGCGAATTCAGTAAAAGAGTATAAGAGGGGTCTGGACGCCATTCTTGAGCGATACAATATTACAGGTTATAATCGCTGATTACTCAGAAAGGTCAGTGATTCGGGGATCATTCTGATTGCCAGATTGGAGTCAGAAAGGAATTATTACACTAAAATTAGGAAAATTGCCTTTTACCTCATGTTCTTTTTTTTTTCTTCCTCTAGATCAACATTGGGAGGGTGGTTGGGGGTAATATGGCCATATTTATTACAGCTGTTTTTCTTAAAAACCTTTTTTTTTGCATATCTGCCTTCCATATTTGTATTCTTATACAAAACATTCATGTACCTTTCTAGTTATTAAATAATATCACAATTCCAACACTTAATATTACTGCTACGCTGTTTTTAAACAAAATGTACTATACAATTACCAATATTACCAGTAAGAGGACCCTACAATGTCCACTGCAGTACCACTAGATAGTGAGTGTTATTATCAGAACATAGGAGGGGGCAGAGCAGAGAAGAGAGGAAAAAGGAGCTTGATGAGCTGCAATGAAAACAAAGCAGTTGTGCCATCAGAGCCCCTATTCAGAATGTGTCGCCCGGGGCAAACAACGGATTTTGAATATGTACCTGGTGCCGGCCAGACATTTCCCCTGAATATTAGATGTAGTATCGCATGAAAAATGCAGTTCATCCGAATGGGAGGTGCTATTGCGCTGTGGCCTCCGCTCT